>NC_140952.1:17620693-17865693 GCF_014529385.1 Adiantum capillus-veneris
GGTTAATGGAGCAACAGCTTTTGGTGGCGGGAGCATGATACATTATCGTAGTTGTCATTCAGTACCTTAACTACTTTTAGACCCTGGACCCACATATGGATATCGTAAACGCCGTAAAAACGAGGTTTTACCTCATGTTTCTTCTCTTTCTTTTGAATTTTTTGATTTATTTCTTTCCATTTCTATGTTACGTTGGTTTGTTGTTCATTGGATGCGCCTCCTTTTTTCTCTCCTCCATAAGGCCCTCCAAGTGACCTCCACAATTCCCTAATGTAGTGCAAGTTTTACTCGTGTTGTGTGTTTTCACACCAAAAACTGATCAAAATGGAGCAATCCACAAAAATATAGCCAAATAATACAATTAGATGTGTTTTAGTATTTTTCAATGTGGAATAGAATTCTTATGAATGTTTGGTTAATTTTCTTCAATTTTTGTTAATAAAAGCTAGTAAAAGCCTAAATAAATAAATAAATAAGCAAGAGTGTTAGAATTGGATTCCTCTCAAATGCCAAATCTCAAAGCTCAATGGAAAGGCTAGAAATTTTTTGGGGTAATTTTGATCAAAAAGCTCGGTGGCCACTCTGACTCATTATTCACCTGGGGCAAATTGCAACAGAAAGGTCCTTGGACACCGATTTTCAAAGTTTTTCTATCCACGTATACATTACAAAGCCTACTAGGCTCAATGGGTAGGTATAGGATGGGGATGTCAGGAAAGTCCAGGTATGTATAGTCCTTTAGGCCATTTTTTCTCTCATTTCCATTCTAGTCCTTTGAGAGAGAGAGAGAGAGAGAGAGATCTAGCTAGTGGATTTTGGCGACCTTCTACGCGCTTCTACGCCCTTCTTTTGGTTCTTACTTGCTCCAGTTTTGAGGGGTAAGTTCCTAACTATACCAAGAAGAATTTTGATTATCACTTTGTCGACCATCGAGGCTATAGGGAGCACGGCACTTGAACCATAGGCTCATCTCAAGTGAAGGAACACCTGAGTAGGCTCCACATAGCAAAAAATGCCAGAAAAGTTCACCTTGTAGCTTCGGCATGTCAAAGATAAAGAGCTAAGTTCTGAACCAAACTTGACACATGAGCACATGCCATCGTGTTGGGGAATTGTGGAGAATTGGGGGTGCATTAGAGTCCAACTTATTAGGATAGGGCAGAATGACCATATCTCCACCGCAAGGTGGCATTTTGCACTTTTGTGCAATATATTGATTCGTTTGACCTCAAACTCATCGGGGGAACTCTACACATTGCACTTGACCCTTACTAACCTTCAGTGGGCACACAACGATTGGCTAGTGACTCGAAATCAAGCTCGGCATAAAAGAGGACCATCAACTTCGTCGGAGGCAACACCAAGTGCAAGATACACAACCAAGGCCATCACCCACCATAAATAACATAGTAAAACCTAGACATGGCAAATTAGGGGATAAATAGCAATTTTTATCTTAGGCACGCCGAAGATGATCTGCAATGTTTTAAGCACTTTTTGCACAATTTTTCAGATGATCATGATCCCCTTACTTGACACATAGCCTACATCACCCTGATACACTTTTCTCATGCATACATTAGCCCATGATCACTTTACCGCCCAAAAGACACTAAAAATGGACATAACTAACTTTTAGCTTGTTAATCGAGTCCAAACTTCACCAAACACCAAATCTCCACTCTATGAAGCCAATCAAATTGACAGGATGCCAAAATGATCCAAAACTAGACAATTCTATCTTAGGCATGCCTAAGATAGAACTGTGACCAAAGGGGTTCAACTCATCAAATTTCAACACATAAATGTTTATATGGAATAACTCAAGCATCATGACAATTTTCATCAAGTTTGGCAAAGCACGAGTCCATCAATCATCACAAGCTCTAAAAGTGGAAAAAGCGAACATAAAGTTGCCCATAACTCTCACCACAGGTGTCAAAAACCCATCACACATCATGCATATCACGTGCAACACATACACACTCTGTGCATCCACTCTAGTACCAATTTGCATGCATACACACACACCTGCATCTTAGGTGCACCTAAAATAAAGTTTTTCAAAAATTGTGTTTTTAGTGCTCATTATTTTACTAGCTTTTCTACTTGCTAGGAAACATGGCTAACAGCCAAATTTGCTGATTTTCTATCAGATTCTCTCTCATCAACTTTGGCAGCTTCAAAGGAGAAGACAATGAAAGAAAAATTGGCAGAGATTTCCCCATATCAAATAGAGGAGGAATCTCTAAAAGAGGCCAATGTTACATGGATGGCCAAAGAGCAACTAGAGAGCCAACATGTCATGGTATACCATGGCACATTCAAAAGTGCACAAGGATCCCGAGTAGAAGTGCACATGCTGCCCAAGAATCTCAAGATCTGGCAAAGGAAGATGCAATTCAACCACTGTGGGATATATATCGGACTCAAAGACTACATTGAGCTAGAACCTTGTGGTGTGGACTACAAGAGAGCCTATGAATTTCTACATAGCATCATTGAAGAAGGTCGGGCTACCATCTCAAACCTAAATGACATCTTGATCGAGGTGAACATCACAAAAGATCAGGTAACAGATGCTCGAAGAGTGCCAAAGATAGGGAAAGTTGATGAGAGACCGCCAATTTCCGACCATTGGCATATTCACTAGAAGATCCACATCCTTCTTGGATCTCAAACAAAAGGAGATAGAGTGGTCTTTGCGACTATATCATTAGCACTCCCACTTCACTGCAAAGAGGCCACCAAGATACACAGGAACCATGCAATGGCTTTTACTTTCACCCAAGCATCCAAGAGAGAGGGAGGCATTAAAGTAAACCATACCCACTATATTCATACCACCCTCACACATGTGAAGAAGCCAGAGAACATCACCTTCTTAGGGGCTCTAGAAGTGCTTACAAGGATAGAATATCATGTTATCGATCAGGTAGAACATCTACCGTCAGCCTTCGAACAAAATGTATGGCTAGCAAGCAAAAGAGATGAACAAGAATAAGTACAAACAAGAGCACCACTAGCAGCCACAAGGTTGCGTACAAGACTTGTCAATGTATTGGAACAAGAGGCAACCACAACAGCTGTAGCCACGACAATGGCCATTGAAAGTGACAAGCAAGAAGAAGAGGAAGAGGAAAATCCTTTGGAAAGAAAAACAAGGAGCAAATGGAAAGCTAGAATGGATGAAGATCATCCCAAGAAGAGGCCACGACATACAACACCGATCGAGAAGCCTATTTAAAAAACGGCATGGGTAGAGAGAGTCTTTTGCATTTGAGCTCAAAAGAGGGCTCAAGGGTGACTTTGAAGAGAAATGGAAACCATCACCCAACAAACTCAAAGTTCAAACAAATCCGATGTACAATTTGCATGATGATCCTATGGAAGGACTAGAATATCTCTATCAAAGAGAGGAGAGACAAAGAGAACAGGAAAAGGCACAAGAAGAAAAGTCAACACCGTCTAGAGAGGACTTGCCTACACCAGAACAAGTACCAATGAAGAAGATCCACACTCTACTCCTCCAAGTGAGTAGCCCCAACAAGATACAAATGCTCCAAATGTAGAAAATTTAGAAGCACCGATAGAAACTCTCAAGAAACCTGACGAAGCACAAGCTGACAAGCCAAATGAAGAACTCCCAACAGAGGCTCAAGATACACAATAATGTCAGTCAAAAGCGAGAAATTTTGGAATACATTTGATGAGTATGCCCAGTATGCACATGAAGTGGTGGATAGAAGGAAAGAAAAGATTTATGCTCGCCATCAAAACCTTCACAACTTGTATCAGCAACTAGAGTACTCAAATGAAAGACTCAACATGGAAAACTCTTTTAATGAAGCATACAAAGAAGCCATGGAAATACTAAAAAAGCAACTCGACGAACTGACTGCAAAATCCACAATAGAAATGGAAACTCTAAAAGCAAAGAACCAGTAGCAAGAGAAATAGCTTCAAGAGGTAACCATCACATTACAAGACTCCACATTAAAAGTTCAAAGGCTATAGATCTAGTTAAACATTGCCAATACTCAATTGACACAATCAAAATCTCACTACCAAGAGCAGAACACACTACTAAATCAGCTCAAAGATGACCCCATCATGTCCACACTATAAAGCACAGATGAGGCCTACAAATCCCTATAGCAAAAGGTTAGAGACATTGAGATGGAGATAAATTTGGAACATATGCAGCATCAAGAACTTTCCCTTGGTTTTATGCAACAGGAGGAAGGATATTAGAAGGATATTGCACAACTAATAGCAAAGCTCAAGAGGTAGCCAAGTCACATGCATCCACTTTGGGGAAGAGCAAATAGACACGGAAATGGGAGATGCCTTGTACTTTATGAATTATGAAGAAGACACAACTCAAGAAGGTAGTCTCCCAGAGCTAGTGATTCCCCAAGAGGAAGTTGGACCTTTTGCTCAACCCAAAAGCCTTACTAAAGAGGAAGAAGCTGCACTAAAGAAGCAAATGGAAGAGGAAACGGAGCACTTATGGAAAGAGGCGATGTAGTGGAAAGAGTGCATCTTGCATTCAATCAATGTCAATCTTCTCACACCAACCAATATCAATGAATCATGGGATCAGCAAGTTCTCCCCTTCCCATTCATCAAGTTTGTGTAAGAAATGTGGAATACAATAAGGATCTAGTAGCAAGGAGAGTAGAGAGAGATACAATGCAAAGTAGATTAGTGGCAAATCAAAAACTTTAGATTAGCACACTATTACAAAGTGATGGCATCATCCACCCATGCGCTCTCAAGGTAGAGCTTAGATGGTGATTTAGACAACTAGAGCAAGTAGGAATACAAGGGACTAACAATCCTTCAACAAGGCTGTGTTGTGTGCGTCAAGTGTGGACACCATTCTACCAAATTACTCATGAGAAGGCCTCTTTATATAGATGTAAGGGAGCCTCTAAACACCCATGTGTAGCCACCCTTAGATATCCAAGTCCAAGTAGAACTTGGCCATGTGTCCATGTGTGTGGCCACCTTTGTATAACCAAGTCCAAGTAGGACTCTCCCATGCATCCATGTGTAGCCGCTTTTGGGTAGACAAGTCCCCCTAGAACTCGGCCATCGGCCAAAGACCATGGACCACCGGCCACTGACCATCGGGACGACCATTTTCCGATTGTCTTCCAGCCGCCGTCCGGCCAAGATATTTTGGCAAAAGGAATATTCCGGTGAATATCCCCAAAGTTGGTGCTAAATTTGCTCCGTACCATCCATGATCACAAATAGAGATCTCATCAGCGTATATATGTGCACCATTGCCTTCTCCTCATATGGGGGCCTTACAAAACTATGCAACATATATTGTGGTGGAAAAACTAAGAGAGGTGGGCATTGCAAGTATACCAACAGTATGAAGTGCTACAAATCAAAGATATATTGCTCAAAGACATTGAGGCCAACCCTACAATGGTACATCCAAAGTGACAGGAGGTCTGGTTAAATAAACCGACACCCTAGGTATTTCATCTTGTATGCAAATGCACCTCCAAGTATAAAGGAGGTTCCTGTAATGGAAATGGTTTATGAACTTTGAGAATAGTGGAATCGGGAGAATAATTAGGGTGAGAATTTTTGTGAGACTACTTTGAGAACATAGAGGGTGAACATAATTAGCAGTAGCAACATAACCATTATACTTAATTAACTTGGCATGAACAATACTTTTGCAAGAGAGAGAGTTAGAGAACTTGACAACAGTTGAGGACCGGATCTATGTGGAGCCAGTCCCCCTTCCAATAGGCTTTTGTATAATAGATTCTTCCATCAAGAGAGACTTGGTACAATACAATCTTTATGTTCCTTGTGACCTAGGTGATGCAATGAAGATGGAAATATTCATGCATTACGAGCATAACATAATCTTTGCAAAAAGCATTAACCATCCCCGGCCTCAGCCCCAAGGCCTCAACCACCTTCAAAGGTGGAGAGAGATAGCAGGGAATGAGGGTAGGGAAGAGGAAGAAGAAACATTCATAGGGGAAAGAAATAGTTCCTCACTTATCATCACTCTTCTTGCTTAGAATACATAATAGCATAGTAATGAAGATGGAGAAGATGGAAAGCTTAAGCATTGGAGCATGGCTCTTGGTTGGATTTGCATTCCATACCCAAGAGTGTTGGTGTAGGCTCTCAACTTCTAATCAATCTTGGAGAAGGAGATGGAGTTCTTGCACTTTGCCCAAGTGATAATGAGCTTGTGAGTGTGTGTGAGAGAGAGTATTCCACCCAAGCACACCCCTAGCTTCTCTTGGTCAACCCCTTGTAGCTCAAGCTGAAATTTGATTGGACCCCTACAAGCCTAGCCAATGACATGCTTTAGTTACATCAAGAAACCATGCTAGCCTTGGAGCAAGTGTCACCCTTTCCCCTTTGAGACAGAGGACTTTATAAATGCATAAACAATTAATTTAATTAGCTAAATTATCATTAGACCCCTTGAGATGCCAGCCAATAGGCTTTAGGCACACAATGAGGGCAACATGAAGAGGAACTTGACAAGTGTCCTAGTTGCTCCTTTAGACCATGCTTGACTTGTGTAATGGTGTGAGTGTTCTCTCTCGAGCTCCTACAATGAGGGCTCTCCCCCCCTTGAGTAGGGATCATATTGACTTTTGGGAACGCCTTGAACCTTCAAGCTTGGGGAAGGTTCTCACTACAAGCTCAACTCAAGCCTCGAGAAGGTTCCCACATGAAGCTCAGCCCTAGCACCTCAAGCATGACAAGCACCTCAAGCACCTTAGTCAGCAAGCACGACAAGCATCTCAAGAACCTTAGTCAGCAAGCATGACAAGCACCTCAAGCTTGGGCCGGGTTCCCACCTCAAGCACAGCCCTATCATGCCTAAGGTCAAAGGAATTTTCACACTAACATTTGGAAGTCTTTAATAAAGCTAACCCTAAGGTCTTTAAGATCCATTAGCTAGCCTTTCTCTTTGAGAGACCATCTCTCATTTGGACCCCTTTAACATTGGCCTCGTGTTGAGATAGATCCATAAGCACGTGTCTATATTCTAACCCTTGTTCTCGTTTATTCTCCCACATTGAATGATCAGTTTAATATGAGAAAATCATTTGGGTTGGTTAGATATAATATTTAATGACATTACCTCTCTCTTGAAATCATAGTCCTCCTCAACTATGAGGTAAAAGAGATAAATCCATAGTCATTAGTCGATGTTTCTTAGGGGGTAGAGGATACCTTTTTACCATATGAAATCATTCCAAGATGGACATGACTAATCCATTTGCGGCTTGGGAGACTTAGCTTCCGCAAACATGCCTGCTCTTTAGTCCATTTCATTCTCTCAAAGTAGAGTGACAAATTCTACTTGGTGTTTGAGAGACGTCGTCATCACAAACATGATCTTAAGCATGCATTCTATTTAAATTTGTGTATAGTGAAAACAGAATTAATTCTATAAGAAAAAAACATTGATCATTTCAAAGAAACATGTATATTTTCTTACTCTGATGTAGCATTGTAAGCATTGACAAGGTTCATACTATCCTTAATCTGTACTCCTTGCATCCATCTAGCATCTTCAAAAGGATAATCTTTTAACTCAATAAACCGTTGGATAATCTTAACATGTTGTAGTACCTTGTCTTCAATCCAAAGGATAGCTTTGAGTTGTAGCACCTCTTCTTGGTCTTTGATTTCTGGAGGATCTTCAATAATTGGTTCACTTGGGGGCTCTCCTTTGTAGGGATTAAGTAGCCTCACATGGAAAGAAATGTGTATGAGACAATGGTTGGGCAGCTTGAGTTGATAAGCCATCTCATTGATTGGCTTCAAGATTTGAAAAGGACCATAGTATCTTTTTACTATTTTGGCATAATACTTTTGATGGCCGATAGGATTTTTGCCCATCGTTTGCCTCAATTGAGCCTTGGGAAACTTAAGTAAGACCCAATCATTTTCTTTGAGCTTAAAGGCCCTTTTATGCTTGTCAGCAGCAGCTTTTTTCCTTTGTTGAGAAATGGATATAGCCTCCTTAATCTTTTGAAAAGATTCTTGTAGGTCACGGCTATACTCATTGGCAGCAAAGATCTTCCCATGTACTTTAAGTAGCAAGGTACTTTTAGGTCTTCCCTCTATGACTTCAAAAGGTTCTTTTTCAGTAGAAGTATGGAAAATATTTTTGTATGCATACTCTATAAGGGATAGGTACTTCTCCCATTGTGAGAATTTCTCTACTTTTGTAACATAAGTCTTTAGTAGATTGAGAATCGTAAGATTGGCTATCTCACTTTGGCCATCCGTTTGTGGGTGAAAGGTCAAAGAGAAACTCAATCTTGTACCTAGATTTTCAGACCTTTCCAAAAATTACTAGTCATTCTATGATCTCTATCTGACAAATGGATGTTGGCAATTCATGGTGTTTGAAAATCTGAGATATGAAGAGAGTTTCCATTTGGTGTGTCTTAATAGTCTTTTTGACAGGAATAAAATGTGCTTGCTTGCTAAACCTGTAGAGTATTGTCCATATTCTCGTATTCCCATGGATAGACTTCGGCAATCCAAAGAGAAAATCCATGGATATACTCTCCCATGATGAATTAGGGATTGAAAATGGTTGGAGTAATCTAGGTTGCTTCCCTATATCATACTTGGTTTTTTGGCATACCACACATTTTGAAACATACTCTTGTATGTCCACTTTCATGATAGACCAACAGAAGTATGTCTCTACTCCTCGAAGAGTAGGTTGATTGCCTCTATGCCCCGCATAGGGAGGAGCATGGGATTCATACATAAATTTCTCATGAAGGGAGTGGGTAACACATAGCCTATTGCCATGGAGAAGATAACCATCCTGCAACGTGAATGGTTCTTCTTTTTTCCCCAATGCAAGGGCTGACATTATGTCTTTAAATTCAGGGTTAGTAGCATACTCATCTATCATAGAAGATAGATCATTGTGAGTTGCTATAGACACCACATTAACTTTTGGTCATCGTGAAAGTGCATCGGCCACTTGATTGTGTTTACCAGCAATGTAATCAATATGAAAATAAAATTGTAAAAGAAAATTTGCCCACCTCATTTGTTTGTCAAAAAGCTTGTTTTGCGTCATGAAGTACTTGAGACTTTGGTGGTCCGTTTGTAAAATAATTGGAGTCCCCAATAGATAGTGCTTCCATGTGTCTAGGACATGTAGAACAGCTAAAAGCTATTTTTTGTATATGCCCAAGACTCGTTCATCGGCATTGAGCCTTCGGCTCTCATATGCTATGGCTTGCCCTTCTTGAAGCAAAACTGCTCCAAGGAAATAACCACAAGCATCACATTGGACCTAAAATGGCTTTGAGAGATCCGAAAGCATAAGGACTGGTTGGGAGGTAAGCTTCTCTTTGAGCTTGTCAAAAGCATTTTTCTCTTTAGAAGTCCATGAGTGCTTAACGTTCTTCTTTGTTAAGTCACGTAATGGTACTGCTATTTGAGAGAATTTTGCTATGAAGCATCTATAGTATGCACACATACCAATAAATCTTCTTAGCTCATGTAGATTCCTTGGGTTAGGCCATGCTTTTATTACCTCCAACTATGACCTGAGTATTGGATCTCTTGAAGGAAAAATCGTTGTTCTTTTGATTGATAAAAAGCTTGTTCTCACTCAAAGCTTGAAAATTCGCTTGGAGATGTTTCTCGTGTTCCTCCAAGGACTTGGAGTAGATGATGATATCATCAAAGCAATGAATTTGCGGTAGGGTCTACAGATTTTCTTCATTAAACGATTGAACGTGGCTGGTGTATTAGTCAAGCCAAAAGGCATGACTAGATATTCATAAAGACCAAACGTTGTACGGAACACGGTCTTTAGAATATCTTCATTCACTATCCTTATTTTCATGACTAGATATTCATAAAGACCAAACGTTGTACGGAACACGGTCTTTAGAATATCTTCATTCACTATCCTTATTTGATGATAGCCACTTTTAAGGTCAATCCTATTGAAGTAGGTAGAGTCTTATGGCTTATCAAATAGATCTTCTACCCGCGGTATGGGAAATTTGGTTTTGATAGTGTTATGGTTTAGTGCTCAACTGTCCACACACATGCGATATGTACCATCTTTCTTTTGCACTAAAAGGACTGGTGAACAAAAGGGAGAGGAGCTAGGCCTCACCATCCCTTTATCTACTAATTCTTGTACTTGCCTCATCATCTCCTCTTGTTGAGCTTGGGAAACTTGATAAGGAGGCTTGTTAGGCGGTGAGCTTCTTGGTAGGAGCTTAGTTCGATGGTCATCATCCCCTTTTTTGGAGGTAAGTCTATAGGGATATCATTGATGAGCACATCTTGGAATCCATTTAGAAAATTAGACAAGTCTAACTCTTCTTGATTCCTACCATTTACATTTGATGAAACATTATGACCTTTTAGGGACTCTTTGACAAAAATCATGTACGCAGAAACTGAGCTTTTCATTGATTTTTCAAAAGCAAGAGAATTTACAAGTGGTATAGTACAACTAGACTCACTAGCATCTATATACATGCTCTTTTCCATGTAGGTGAAGTAAATTCTCCTTTCAGGGAACTTCATGTTGGCAGCCATGCGGTTGAACCGTGGTGCCCTTAGGATAATATTTTCATGTTGGAGAGGAGAGATAAAAAAGTCTTCTTTGTCGACGTATCTTTGGACATGAAGCCTCAACTTCCCAATCAAGGGAGTAATGGAGTCTTGCTGTCCCTTGAAAGCTACATCGGTAGTTACAGTATCTCCCATCTTGAAAGCTTGAATGCCCAACTTAGTGGCCAAGTCCATTGATATGAAGTTGTGAGTAGAGACAGGGTCAAACAAGATGAAGGCATCATGCTCCCTTACTTTTCCCCAAGCATAGGAGAGAGGTGATCATTTGCAATGAGCATCCTCTTTTGGAGCTTCAATCGTGGAAGTTCTAGGAGTCTAATTGTGGGCATTTCTCTTGGGGCAAGAGCGATAGCCATGTCCTTGCTCCCCACACTTAAAACATTTGTGGTCCTTACGAAAAGATTCAAGCTCTTCAGGAGAGAGTTTATTTTTACCTTTGTAAACTCCCTTCCCCTTGGACCGATTGTTGTTGTTGTTGTTGGAATTGCCTTGGGAAGAATTTGGGGCATTGGTTTTCCCCTTTGCATCACTTATATCTTTGCTTTCCATGGGCTTGGCATTCCTTCTAGGCCCTTGTTGGAAATTGATGCGTGAAGCAACCATAGTGTGATGGATTACTTTGGTGATAGAACCATGCCGTTGGGAGTTGACGTACTCGGCTATCTCTTCTGGTAATCCCGCACAAAATTGTTGCTTTTGCTCAGCGAAGTCTATCTTTTGAAAGACAGTAGCCTTGAGATGTAAATCCCAAACTTATCCACGTATTTGTGGATAGACTTTTTGGAGAGCATCTTCAAGCTCTTCCATTTGGTAATCACTTTGTCCTTTGCATCGCTTGCAAGGAATTGCTTCATGATGGAAACTCGTAGAGTTTTCCATGTCTTTGGGGCCTCGTTGTTGCCACAAAGGCTAGCCCACCATTGACAAGCAAACTTTTGGAAGTGCATAGCTACATAACGTAGCTTAGAGGAATCTGTGAAGTCCTCGTCTCTCCAGGGCCGCATCAAATTGCTGGATGACGGCCAATACTTTGTCGGTAGCACCAAAGGTGCCATCATATGTGGAAAAAGAGATACTCTTTCCTCCCACTTTGAACATCTTGAAATTTTGGGACCTTTGCCATGCAAGGTAAGATTTGCGATGTCCTCTCCTCTTTTATTCTCTAGGAGAATAGCTATTGCTTTTGTCGGAAGAGGAGGAAGGTGAAGAAGAAGGAGAAGAGGGTGACCTCTTTCTTGCCCTTTTCTTCCTTTGTTTCCTCTCTTCCCATTTGGAGTGACAAGGAGAAGGACTCTGGACTGCCACCCACCATGAGAACGGCCTCCCATGGGGTGACCACCAAATTAAGAGCTTTTATTTGTGTGTGAAAAGGGAAAAAAATAACAAAGGAAAAAAAAAAGCATGGCACTCAATGGCGGAAGCAAGCGGAAGCAAGCAGAAGGCGCAAGAGGAGAAGAAATCGCTTGAACCGGCTAGCACAGGCCTCTGATGAGCTCGGTCATGAATCGAGATTTCTTCAGCTCTCCATGGTGCTCAGTTGCAGCACCAGTAGAGGCGGATTTTGAGTTGGTCATCATGTTGATTGCCACATCATCAAGGAGGCACTCACACCTTGTCACGGCGGCGTGACAACAAAAATAGGAGGCCTAAATATAGAGGGGGCATCAACGAGTGAAGAGAGGAGAAAGAAGGGATTGGCATAGAGTAAGAAAAAGTAGGAACGAAGGAAGAGGGGAGCTCTCTTTCGTTCTTGAAGCAGGAAGCTCTCTCTCTCTCTCTCTCTCTCTCAAGTAAGAGGCAATCCCGATCACCACAGATCACCTACGGACATTTTGAATCAGTGCAGGCTAAACTAATTTGGCCTAGATTTTGTAAATGGGAGCTTAAACTCCTTGATTTGCAATTAATTAAGTTAACGGTGTTGTTAATAGCACCACCTTGGCTATTGTGCATCCAATTTTGTCGGTATCATAAAATTCAATTATTTCGGCACTTTGTTTCATTTTTGAAGAGGTTACTTGACAATTGTGCGGTGTGGTGCATCTCTTCTTTCTCTCTTCTCCCATAGCTAGCAGCCCAATGTTGACCCGGCTCACATTTCAAACCTTAATCCCCGACAACGTGCAAGAGGGAAATGGTCACTCTTACACCGGGGGATTGCACCCAATGTCTGTGTCTTTCTTCTCTCCTCTCCTCCCTCCTTTCTTCCTTTGTCAGTACTTTGGTATACTCCAAAGTGGTGTCAAAAATATTTTGCTCTTTTATGTTTTGTCTAGTGCATTGGTCACTTGACACAAATTCGTTGATTTAGGCAGTGTGTCAATGCTCATCCTAGTGTAGATTCGTTGATTAAGACAACACCACTTGTAAGTGCAAATTTGTGATTTAGGCAGCACATTACTAAACAAGACATTTACTGTTTCCAACAATATTACGTGCAGATCCGTAGATTTAGGCAGCAAAAGTGCCAATCCACCGATTCAAGCATCACGTATGGTGTAGATTTGCTGATTTAGGCAACACCAATCACAAAATCATACTGCAATGGCTAGCCACCAATGTAACTGGTATGATTTTGTTAACCCGGGTATATAATGACAGTGATTTGGATTTGGATTTGGATTTGGAATTGGTATATGACATATTCTTGTCGTGATAGTATTTATGGAATTGACATTGACATTGACATTGATGACAATTGATTTACTGAATGATGAGTGTGACCAATGACATCTTGATTCATCGGGGTGTGACATATACTGCTTATTCTAGTGGTATGGGACACTAGAACAGGTAGTATATGGATGATGGCAGGCATAAGCAATGTTGTATAGTTTAATAAATTTCTATTTTACTATGTGATATTTTGACACAGAATACTAATCATTGTTTTTGAGACAAGTATCGTTTGCAGATTCTTATCTTTGCAACTGAGGACAATTGCTTTCCAATGGAGAATGGAATTGATATTTTAGTATTTACTACAGTTGGCAGGTGGAAAAGTCTTGATCGAGCTAGGCCTATGTGAATGGAAATATATTTTATGTACATTTTATTATTCAAGTGCTCTTTTATGAGCTTTGGCCATTTATGACCAGTCGGCTAGTTTGTACTCACTTTGACCATTCAAGAAATCTATAAAGTAAATACGTGCAAGAGGGAAATGGTCACTCTTGCACGGGGGGAGATTGCACCCAGTGTTTGCGTCTTTCTTCTCTCCTCTCCTCCCTCCTCTCTCGTTGTGCCGACGTAGCACTCCGCTCTAGGAGGTGCACTTGCATGTTCTCACTTACTCTATCTCGCATCTCTGTCTCTCTCTATTTGTGTTGAGCTCAATTGTGTGTGTGTGCAATGATTCAGAAATGCCGATCATCATTTTATGGTATATATTGTGCTATCATTAGGGATTTTGGGAGGTCATTTGGAGGGCCTTCTAAGAAAATACAATTTTTTACCTTCTCTCTCTAGGAAATTGGTGTGGTAAAAGAAAAGGTGTCCTCATCAATCGTTCAAAAAGTGTACTTCAAAGTGGATTCTTTTGACACAGTCATAACGGTCATAATGATTGATGAAATGTCCCTTTTCAGTTATATTGCATGCACCTCATCATACATGAGGGAATTTATTTTCTGTACGATGTATGCAGTAGGTAGTCTAGGGAGTACTAGTGCTATACTCTTTTGTTTATCGATTTCTTGACTATGTATTCATGGCTTCTTCATCCACCCTCAAACCTTCTCACTAAACTTCATAAATATCATCTACACGTTGATTTGAGTCCTGAATATGAGCCTTTATGCAAGCGAAGTAAAACAAACACAACAGTAACACACACGGAGAAAGCAAGACTCAGAGTAGAAGGAGCAAAACACATACATTTATGGAGAAATGGCTCCCTCTATCCTTTGAATCCTATGACCAATTCCTCCCCTGCATTTGTAAATCCGACTACTTTATTGACCTTTGCAAGTGATGTACAGAATGGTTTACTTAGCTACTGCAAAGCTCTAACTGGGAAATCAAAAATTCAGAAAAGCATGGTTCACCATCAAGAAAATGAGATTATACGACTTTCTACTTTGCATTGTGAGGACCAAAAAACCCTTTTGCAATGCACACAAGAAATACAGGTACCACAAGAAAAAGTGTGTAACTTACAAAGGAAAGATACAAGCTTAGGTGCTCGTGTGCGAAAGAAGAGACTACAAAATCTTGAAACCTTGAAAGTTCGCTCTAGAGGTCTCAAGAAAAGAATCCAAGCATTGAGGTCAAGATTGTGAACCTTTTAGTTTATTTCAACTATACATTGTTTTTTCTTATTTCTATTATATTTTCTATGTAGACATGCTAGATATCCAAACAAAGAAAACATAGATCTAAAGGCCAATGTAGAAAAGTAGTTGAAGCCTTTGATAACAAGTGGTCTCGCAAAAGATATAATGCATGACAAAAAGTATAAGGTTTTGCAGTGGGATGTTGTTGACCGTTTTATTACAAAGAGTGTATTGCCTGCAAGTGAAATACAGGGCACACTTGACTCCCTTAGTGTGAGTAAGAGAGGGTACTCATCTATTGAGCAGTCTATCTCCTCCATTTTTGTGAAGAATGGAATAAAGTCTAAACTTCTACCAACAACAGCAAGTGTTTGGAAAGAGATACTTCAACTCAACCATGCAAAGATAGATTTTATTGGGTGTCCATTTCATATTGATGGTATTTATAGATCTCAAGAAACAATTGTAACCTACGATGAGTACAACAATATCTTCATGGACTTCACTTTGTTGCAAACTATAATGGTTGAGTTCTACAATGTAACATTTGAAGAGACAGGTGGCCTTCTGGATTTTGTTTTGAAGATAGATAAGTGTGATATCCTCAAAGAGAAGAAGCTAGAACGAGTCACAATAACATTGATAAATAGGGCTCTTTCAAAATGCCCCACTAATGATCCTTCATCCTTCAATGTTCAATCAGGTAACATATGGTGGCTTGGTGGCTTTTAGGTATTCCATTTCCACCTTCTCTTCAGCTATGGTGAGTCCTCTTGAGATTTAATTTTAGATTTACTTTAATGTTTCATGCCGATTTAATCTTGAAGGTAAAGAAAGAAAACCACGACATTTTATATTGGGTGCTCCATCAAACCCCTATTCCTGATATCGTTGATAAACAAATGAATAAAGGAAAGGTGCCGGTTGTCAATGGGAGGGGAGACTTTCAGGTCGAATGGCATCTTGCAGGTGACCTTAAAACACTGAAGTGTATGTATAATTGTGGAATGGGTCCTATGGTAAAGGCTCCATGCTTCTATTTTATGGAGCCTGCAAAGATGATGGACCAAAAATGGTGGAGAAAGGCACCTACTCGCCACAATGAGGATCCTAATTTCCACCCAACTCTAAATATTCCACTTGTCAATGTCCACATTTGTACAATGCATGCTCTTTGCAGAATTGTGGAGAAGTCGGTGTATCTGTACATTGGTTTGCTTGGAAAATCAAGAACTCAAAAGAACAAAAGGTTGCGGTAGTGGCACTTTAACTAGTTTTGTCAGAGATGGGTCTCCATGGGGGCAATGTGAAAATCCAATGGGATGAAAAAAGGTCAACCAATGATAAAGTTGTATCTTGCAATCCATCTATTGGTGGGTTCAAGGCACGTCCTTTTTTATCAAAGCCAACATGTGTCAAAGATAAGAAGCTAACCGAGCGTGGAAGGATATATCAGTCCACTTAGGTCAACAAAATTGAGTTTCAACAATGGAAAAGTCTCCATATGGCAGTGAAGGACCAGGACCCCACAACTCGCAATGCCAAGGGTGAAGTGTGGTGTTCCATCGATGTGTTATTTCAAATGTGTGACAAAGATGAGTAAACATAAAATGATCTAAACAAGTTTAAGGAGAACCTTCAGCTACTAAAGAAATCATTTAAGTCGGCATGAACTGAAACTCAGATTACTCATTACATGGTATAGTTAACGTACCCTTTTAAATGATAAGGGCTAAAAGGTTATTTAAAATTCCTGACAACTTGTTTTATTTGCAGTACATCATTTTCAATCACTTACCATACTTCATTCAAAGTATGAAAACCCAGGCATATGGAACACCCAAATCTTGGAAAAGTCTCATTACATGGCCAGGAATGCATATTTTAGACACATACATCTTGGTGGCTCTCGAGATAAGGCAAACACTTTGAAAGAGTTGTTCCAATAATTTTATCGTAGAATCCTTCATTGGCTGCAACAAAAACATGTATTAGACTGTTCGGCAGTAGCACAAGGAATTAGGCATTTGCAACAAAGGAAACGGAAATGAGTAGAGGCATTCAACAACTCTAGTGCTCGTGAAGGTCAGAGAAAGTGGAGAGAGACAATGAAATATGGTAACCATAGGTGGATCAAGAGATTTTGATTTTAGGTCACATCACATACAAGAGATGCCTAATGAGATAATAGATACAGTACAAGTCACAAGTCTCTCAACTTGATGACAGAGTGTGGATATCTTTTGGCACATTACCCTTGTATCGAATCATTAAATGTTTGCCATAATCTCATAGTTCATTTGGGTTTTGTTTCCCCAAAGTGAGTGCCATTCCTGTGTATGTGTAATAATTAGTTGCACGACCAGCAGTGTACCTCGAACAGTATCCAAAACATTTTGTAGCAAAAAATTTGTCGATGAGGATAAATTTGTCTACATTTTGTGGTAGCATTGGTCCACCTAGGAAGCGTGAGAGCATCTTCAGGACGAATGTTGGAGTACTTCCCTCTTGGGACATTCCATTGTGAAATACTAGTATGGGTGTCTCACAGAGTCTGGCAAGGTATTGTCCTAGTGTTGTATCCCTTCCAAGATACTCTCTTGTCCGACGACAAAGAAAGTCATCCTGTTCAGCAATCCATGACTATACACAAAAGAATGAGTTAGAGAAAGACAGTGACAACTAGGATTTTTTTATTTTACTTTTTTGGGGAGGGGGGGGGGGGGGGGGGGGGGGGGGGGGGGCTTACCATGTAGCTCTCATCTTGCATATATAAGTCATCCTTCCATAGGTCCATTGACCTCGTGGAGCCTTGTGGGGGACGCGTAAACCAGCTAGGCAGCTTATGGTACTTCTTGTATGACCATCTTATGGAATCAAAATCTTTTAAGTGCACCACCACCATGTCAGTAAGAACCACCCTGTCCCTGTGGACCTCAAGCTCAAACTTTTCTCTTGCAGAATTGAGGAAATCGTTGTGCTCAGCTATAAGGTCATCCAGAATGAATGGGGCATTGAAGATAGAAGAGACCTTGTTGAACTTTTCAGCAACTCCTGCAAATACTGCAAAATCAAAAAGTCTTTCATCCAAACATGCAGGATTTTCAACCCCTGGCTTTACATTTTGTAGCTGGCTCACTGGCAGAAGAAAGATCAATGTTTCTCTTTTTGGTGCTAGGCATTTGAAGCTTCTGGCTTATAGTTCTGGCTTACAGAGGCACTTCTTCCTGTTATGAAGCTTCTAAGTCATTGGGGGGTTCCTCTGTCCCGACAACATCATCTCCAAGAAATGTATCTTTAGCCAGAGCAAAGTCCACATCTCTCTTTAAAGAGCCTCTCAGCAACTTAGGTGGTCTCTCTTCTGCTTCCTGTTCACCTAAGACAATTTCTGGATCCACCCTCTACCTCTTCATTCTATGGGAGCTTAATCCTAAGAAAAAAAATACAAGCAAAAAAAGGTAAGTATTGGGACACACCAACATTTAACTTTCTCTCTCTCTCTCTCTCTCTCTCTCTCTCTCTCTCTCTCTCTCTCTCTCTCTCTCTCTCTCTCTCTCTCTCTCTCTATGACAGATTGGTCTCATTTGGGTTAGTTTTTTTTTTAGAGTTTACTTAGAGCAACTCATTTTACTTGAGTTCCAACTCCTCTCTCTCCCTGTTTTGCTACCCTTTATATGCTCCACGGCGGGTGAAGAACGATCAACAAAACATACTATGTATATGCATGCCATAGGACAACAAATAGAGGGAGGGGCTTCTCTCTCACTTGGTGTCGGTCTTCTTTAACTTCCTATTACCCAACATTACCATTTAGTGCTCTACGGTGCGTAGACGACAATCCGCTTACAATAAAGACCCGTCCGCACGCCATAAGTCAAGTTAAATTTCTCTCTCTCTCTCTCTCTCTCTCTCTCTCTCTCTCTCTCTCTCTCTCTCTCTCTCTCTCTCTCTCTCTCTCTCTTTCTCTCTCTCTCAAAATGTACATTAAATCATGCGTATAAGAGAAGAACAACAGTAGGGGTTACCTTTTCTTGGGCTTGGCATGGCAACCTTCAAGATGCTATTTCTGCGTAGCTCTCTCTCTCTCTCTCTCTCTCTCTCTCTCTCTCTCTCTCTCTCTCTCTCTCTCACAACCACCCTCTCTCTCTTTGTCTGTGCTCCCTCCTATCCCCCCCCCCCCAAACACACACCCTTTCTATCCTCTTTCTCTCTCTCTCTCTCTCTCTCTCTCTCTCTCTCTCTCTCTCTCTCTCTCACTCTCACAACCACCCTCTCTCTCTTTGTCTGTGCTCCCTCCTATCCCCCCCAAACACACACCCTTTCTATCCTCTCTCTCTCTCTCTCTCTCTCTCTCTCTCTCTCTCTCTCTCTCTCTCTCTCACTCTCTCTCTCTCTCTGTGTGTGTGTGTGTGTGTGTGTGTGTGTGTGTGTGTGTGTGTGTCCCCAACTCTCTCTCTCTCTCTCTCTCTCTCTCTCTCTCTCTCTCTCTCTCTCTCTCTCTCTCTCTCTCTCTCTCTCTCTGTGTGTGTGTGTGTGTGTGTGTGTGTGTGTGTGTGTGTGTGTGTGTGTGTGTCCCCAACAAAAAATGCAGCCGTTTTTTGACCTAGTAGACAGCAGTTCACTCTTTTGATCATAAATTCTTCATCTGAACTCCGATTTGGGTGATCTATTCATTGATGTAAAGATAGAAATTTTCAGATTTATAGAAGGCATTTTTGTAACATCATTTGCGAAGTGAACAAGTTCAAGAAAATTGACTCTCATCTCTTATTTTACATACAATGTCTTCCGGCACTCGCAAGGGTTCTTCTTCTTCAACAAGGTCCACAACCATCGTGGAAAATGATCCAAGATCTCCTAAGTGTGGAGATAGCAACACAACCACCCAACCAACGACATCGAAAACCATGATCATGGCGTACTTGGTATCATTGCAAGAGACCGTAAACAAACAAGGCAAAGACTTACGAGCACTTCCAATGGAGAATGGCACACTAAGGGTACTTGTGGTTGAGAATGAGAATCTCAAGAGGACACTTGAGATGCAAACAACACGTTTGATGCAACTTGAAGAGGAAATCAAGGAATGTAAACGTTCTCTTGTGGACTTAAATGCTTTGAAGGAGCGGATGAGCAAAGTAGAGCATGACCATGTATTGAAAAAGGAGAAATTTGACACCATGAACCGGGATGTATGAGACATGAAAAATGTATGCACAAACAAGTCTTGGGCTGATGTATGTGGTAGCAATGTGGTTGCTAATTCCTCACTCATGCAAGATATGGCTCAAACAAAGAATGTTGAGAATGTGGATGTGGAGAAGTTGAAGGAACGCGAGTGACGTTCTAAGAACATTGTTATTCGTGAAATTCGCAAAGAGACGCTAGAGGCACCTCCTTCTCTTGTCATTGTTATTGAGGATTTCTTCAAAACCCACTTTGGCATGCCCGGAGTTATGGTCTATGGAGCACATAGAGTGGGGAAGCAAGGGGCTCCTCGCTCGGGAGAACGGCCAATTGTATGCACCATGCCGGATGAGACCAAGCGAAAGATTATCCTTGATAATAGTTGGATCTATTTGAGGGATACAAAATGTTTTGTATGTGAAGATCGCACTATTAAGCAACAAAATATGCATCGCAATGCATATGAGGAAAAGAATAAGAAAAACAAGAAGATCTCTCATGAAGAAAATGTGCCCAAGGAGGAGGCAAGTCCCTCGAGCAAACAGGGATGCGTGAACTATGAGACCGAGTTACAATTGAAAATATGCTTTTGGAATTGTAATGGATACCCATGGAATGCGGGGGTTGGTATTGATGAACTAACAAGCAAAGCCGATGTTGTACTTCTTGTTGAAACTTGGGAGCAGGATACTCAAAGGATTAACGGCTTGGAGAATTACAATGTACATTCATTGATGTGGACAAAGAATCTTAAGCAACGAAGAGGACAAGGAGGGGTAGCATGTATGGTTAAGAAAGGATTGAAAGATTTTGTATCAATTGTGAAAGATGACAAGTACAAACGTTATGTATGGCTGAAAATTATGACACCAAAAAGAGCACCCATTTTTATAGCCGGTTGCTACATTCCTCATCATGATTCTCCCTTTTATGCTTGCATGGATAGAGATCAACCATTTTCTGATTTGGAAGAGGACATTGCTTATTTCAAAGGTGAAGGTGATGTTATTGTATTTGGGGATATGAATGCTCGCACAAAAACATTGCAACATGATACTCAACAATTTGATATGCCATACATTTCAAGGGAGTTGGAGGAAGTTCACTTGTATGATCGTACTTCAATGGATGAAAAAGAGCCGGATCACTATGGAAAGTTACTTTTACACATGTGTAATAGCACGGGTATGCTCATTGCCAATGGTGTATCTTTGTGGAGTGGAACCAATGGATTTACATGTAGGAGACATAATGGGGATAGTGTGATTGACTATATGCTACTTTCCGAAGCCATCATGTATCGCATTAAAAGTTTTATGTTTGGTCAATGGACCCCAAAATCCGAGAGGAATCCCAAACTCCGAGCAAGTGTTTCCGAGCTAATACAAAATCAAGCGACATCTAGCAAAGCACCTTGAACATATCCATGTTCAAAAATTGGTGCAACTCATGATCAAGCAAGAAAGCATATTCAAAAGTAAATTTTTACCTTTTAACTTAACATATGCATCTTCTCCATCATCTATGTTTACGGCCTTCAAACGTCACTTGTGCTTCCAAAATGTCAATGGACGCAAATATACATGGTCTCACATAGGCTCAAAATTCTCTTTCAAAGAATAACCTTGATCTCAAACATTCTACATTCTAACATCAACATAACCTCATGGATAGGAAGAGAACTAAAGATAGGGATATGGATATCCATGGAAATCTATTTTCTTGCAAAAGATGGAGAGGGACGGAAGGTACTAGTGTCTATTATAGAGAAGCTAAGGAAGTAAGCTTGTGAGCACTTAAAGCGAAACTTTTGTAAAGAGAGAGTTAGATGACTCTCAAGGGGAAATTTCAAAGTCCATAGATGGAACATAGTGATGCATCATAGTGGGCGTCCTTCCATACCATCCATACAAAACTTGTGCACACAGCCTTATTTTTCTTTGGGTTAATGGAAGTCTTTTTTGGCGGTGGTTGTTTAGGTGATGGTCAAGTGACATGACCTAGTTATTCATAAATGATAACTAAGGTGATAATGCCTAGCATTAATTACAAAGGGAAGCAGTGTTCCATGTCGTGTTCAAGCATAATAACTAAAATCACATTTTCCTACATCGACCGTCACATGGAGGTCAGCTGTGTGCATAATATAGGTGATAGCATATGATTGCCGCTACCTTCTCATCTTTGCTTGGTCCATATGTGCTAAAAGTTTCTTGCAACCATCCTCATCAAAATAAGGAAGGGGTTAATAGTGTTAGTATGTTGATTTTGGCATGGTGCTTGAGGCCCCAAACTACTATGCTCGATCACAACTACAAAGCCCATGAATCTTATAATTGGTGGATAGTTATTTGAAAAGTGATTGAAAAATATGCATCATGTGATCATGCTGTTATGGCAGTCTACTAATAGCATACCCTCATGATCAAGAGGCATGCTTCAATTATTTCAAGGAGTAACTTTTTTTCCAAATTGAAGCTACTCTAAAGCTAGAGCTTAACACTAGAGGAAAAATTTAAAGACTAATAAAGGATTGATACAAGACCTCACTACTAGACTAAATGGGTGTGGGCTCCCTTTCGCCACCAGGAAGGTTTGAACTTTAACATGTCCTCTCTCTCTCTCTCTCTCTCTCTCTCTCTCTCTCTCTCTCTCTCTCTCTCTCTCTCTCTCTCCTCGTCGGATAGATCTTTAAGGTCTTTTGGAATAGTTTCCTAAGATGTTAAAATATTCTTCTTCTTCTCCTCCTCCTCCTCCTCCTCCTCCTCCTCCTCCTCCTCCTCTCTCTCTCTCTCTCTCTCTCTCTCTCTCTCTCTCTCTCTCTCTCTCTCTCTCTCTCTCTCTGTAAAAAAACGCAGCCGTTTTTTGACCTAGTAGACAGCAGTCCACTCTTTTGATCATAACTTCTTCATCCGAACTCCGATTTGGGTGATCTATAGCCTCAATCGAAGAGCACAAAGTCCTCTACGCATTGATGTAAAGACAGAAATTTTCAGAGTTATGGAAGGCATTTCTGTAGCAACATTTCCAAAGTGAACAGGTTCAACAAAATTGATTCTCATCTCCTATTTTACATACAATGTCTTCCGGCACTCGCAAGGGTTCTTCTTCTTCAACAAGGTCCACAACCATTGTGGAAAATGATCCAAAATCTCCTAAGTGTGGAGATAGCAACACAACCACCCAAACAACGACATCGAAAACCATGATCATGGCGTACTTGGTATCATTGCAAGAGACCGTAAACAAACAAGGCGAAGACTTACGAGCACTTGCAATGGAGAATGGCACACTAAGGGTACTTGTGGTTGAGAATGAGAATCTCAAGAGGACACTTGAGATGCAAACAACACGTTTGATGCAACTTGAAGAGGAAGTCAAGGAATGTAAACGCTCTCTTGTGGACTTGAATGCTTTGAAGGAGCGGATGAGCAAAGTAGAGCATGACCATGTATTGAAAGAGGAGAAATTTGACACTATGAGCCGGAATGTATGCGACATGAAAAATGTATGCACAAACAAGTCTTGGGCTGATGTATGTGGTAGCAATGTGGTTTCTAATTCCTCGCTCATGCAAGCTATGGTTCAAACAAAGAATGTTGAGAATGTGGATGTGGAGGAGTTGAAGGAACGTGAGCGCCGTTCCAAGAACATTGTTATTCGTGGAATTCCCGAAGAGAAGTTAGAGACACCTCCTTCTCTTGCCATTGTTATTGAAGATTTCTTCAAAACCCACTTTGGCATGTCCGGAGTTATGGTCTATGGAGCACATAGAGTGGGGAAGCAAGGAGCTCCTCGCTCGGGAGAACGGCCAATTGTATGCACCATGCCGGATGAGACCAAGCGAAAGATTATCCTTGATAATAGTTGGATCTATTTGAGGGATACAAAATGTTTTGTATGTGAAGATCGCACTATTAAGCAACAAAATATGCGTCGCAAGGCATATGAGGAAAAGAATAATAAAGACAAGGAGATCTCTCATGAAGAAAATGTGCCCAAGGAGGAGGCAAGTCCCTCGAGCAAATAGGGATGCATGACCTATGAGACCGAGTTACAATTGAAAATATGCTTTTGGAATTGTAATGGATACCCATGGAATGCGGGGGTTGGCATTGATGAACTAACAAGCAAAGCCGATGTTGTACTTCTTGTTGAAACTTGGGAGCATGATACACAAAGGATTAACGGCTTGGAGGATTACAATGTACATTAATTGATGTGGTCAAAGAATCTCAAGCAACGAAGAGGACAAGGAGGGGTAGCATGTATGGTTAAGAAAGGATTGGAAGATTTTGTATCAATTGTGAAAGATGACAAGTACAAACGTTATGTATGGCTGAAAATTATGACACCAAAAAGAGCACCCATTTTTATAGCCGGTTGCTACATTCCTCATCATGATTCTCCCTTTTATGCTTGCATGGATAGAGATCAACCATTTTCTGATTTGGAAGAGGACATTGCTTATTTCAAAGGTGAAGGTGATGTTATTGTATTTGGGGATATGAATGCTCGCACAAAAACATTGCAACATGATACTCAACAATTTGATATGCCATACATTTCAAGGGAGTTGGAGGAAGTTCACTTGTATGATCGTACTTCAATGGATGAGAAAGAGCCGGATCACTATGGAAAGTTACTTTTACACATGTGTAATAGCACGAGTATGCTCATTGCCAATGGTGTATCTTTGTGGAGTGGAACCAATGGATTTACATGTAGGAGACATAATGGGGATAGTGTGATTGACTATATGCTACTCTCTAAAGCCATCATGTATCGCATTAAAAGTTTTATGTTTGGTCAATGGACCCCAAAATCCGACCATCGCACCTTATGTATTGACCTTTCATGTGGAGAAGCAACTAAGCATGATAATCTCAGCCAAAGGAAAGAGAAGTTATCACTATGTATGGATTTCAAACGGACACCAATGTACATTGAAATGGTTGAGAAAAAATTATGGATGACAAAGCTTCAATGTGATGCACCATTGGAAACTAAATGGGAAGCTTTCAAGAAAGCTATTTGTTCTTGTGCGGAAGAATGCTTTGCCATAAAGCATCTCCACGGTATCAACAAAGATAGATCACGCAAAAGCTGGTTTGATAAAGAATGTCAAGATGCTCGAAAGTCCTTGATAAAGCTTGATGCAACTATGGACAAAGACAACTATCAAAGTCATTTGCATACATACAAGGCATTGATTCAAAAGAAGAGAAGAAGATGGAAAGTAAAGCAACAAGAATTTCAAGTCCAAGAAAAGGCACATGCATGTGGAAGATTTTGGAGAAACTTGAGAGGCAAGCGGGTTGAGAATTTTGGTAACTTAAGTCTAGTGGATATGTACACACATTGTAGGCAATTATATGAGCAAGCAAATACTGAAAAAATGCCATTTTATGGTTCACTCCCATGTATGCCGTCTTTTTTTACTATTGAGGATGTATGCGGTGGGCTTGAAAAGTTGGCCACTCGCAAAGCGAGAGATCTTCAAGGTATCAAGCCGGAGATGATCAAATGGACGGGAGATTTTACCCATGAGTGGATGTGTGATATGTTCAACCTTGCACGTCAACATGGTATGCCTTATGATTGGAATACAAATTGGGTTAAGCCTTTGCATAAAGGAGGGGATGTAAAGAATGTAAGCAACTACCGGACTATGATGATTGGGTCTCTTATGGCAAAGTTGTTTGGGTGCATAATGGAGATGAAATTGAGTGATTGGGCTGAAGAGAATGACAAGCGTGCAAAGGGACAACCGGGTTTTCGTCGATGCCATAGCACCATTGATCATCTTGTCACTCTTCGTGTTCTCATGGAGGAAAGTCGGTTGAAAGGCAAGCGATTGTATTGTTGTTTTGTGGACTTTAAGAAAGCCTTTGATATGATTCCACGTAACAATTTGTGGAGAAGGATGGAAGAACTCCAAGTGCCAAGTGAGTTTATGCTTGCGGTTTCTCGAATCTATGAGAAGGTGAGTTGTCAATTGCGCATGGGAAGAGAAATTTCAGAAATTTTTGTAAGCACTATTGGGGTTAAACAAGGATGTCCATTGTCACCAACTCTCTTTGGTCTATGCATCGATCAATTGGAACAAATGGTACTTGACTTTATGCAAGAAGAAGGCATTGAAGAGGTCACTATTTGCAATGCGATAATCATGCTTTCGTTGTATGCGGATGATGTAGTGCTTCTAGCACACACTTTAGAAGATGCACAAAAGCTTATGGTTGTCCTTGAGAACTTTTGCTTGCATAGTGGGCTGATTGTAAATGAATCCAAAACAAAGGTTATGCTTGTGAAAACCAACCATAAGGAGAAGCCATGCATTGTGTACAACAACGAGACACTTGAAGTTGTTGAGAGCTTTAAGTACCTTGGCCTTGAGGTTCCATCCAATCACAAGTGGCATGAATGTGCTATGCGTCGTTTGGAAGCGGGAAAGAGAACATATTATGCATTTGAGAACATGTGTAATGCGGGAAACATCAAGTGTTGGATTCTCAAGAAGTATCTTTTTGATGCATTGGTGACACCGGTTCTTCTTTATGGAGTTGAAGTGTGGGGCGGGAGCATCTCAAAGTCTACTTGGAAAGAGTTTGAGAATGTCCAAAAGCGTTTTCTTACAAACTTTCTCCAAGTTAAGACACAAACACCATATATGCTCCTACTTCTTGAGTCGGGATCTCTTCCAATTGAGGTTATGGGCATGGAAAGGGTTGTGGAGTACATGATAAAGATGCGTCAAAACCCCTCACATCGACTTCCTACAATTGCATGGGAAGCAAGCAAAAAAGTTCAAAAGATGCATAAAAGCAAGATCTTGAGCACGGGATGGATGCAAGACATAAAGAAGTGGTTTGGGAGATGGGATGCATTACACTTGCTACATGATGCTTCAATTGACTCTCAAGTGAATGAAGCTTTTCTACAATGCCAATGTATTACGGCTTGGGAGAAATCCGGTGGGTCACGCTTCATACATTACACCACCTATATTGCCCCCAACTACAAAACCATGTTCTTCGCTGAGAGAGGAAACTGTACTCACACTTACATGCTTGAGTCTATTCCCTTGTCCGCGATACGCACTATCGCAGCAATTCGGCTTAGCTCCCATTTCCTTCGATGCGAGATAGGGCGTTGGGGCAATGGAGAAGAGTCAAATCGATTGTGCACATTATGCTCACTGCAAGTTCGAGAGTCTGAGTACCACACACTACTAGAGTGCTCAGCTTTTGATCACATCCGAACTTGCTTCTCTCACATTTTCAGCCATAACTTAGACCTACACACTTTCCTCTTCCAGCCAAAGTGTGGGCTCTCCATTGCGACTCTCATCACTACAATTTTGGAGCATCGAGAGTCACTCATCAGCCATACACATACTACATCACATGTAACTTTGGTCCCATAGGTCATATTTGACCTCCGAGGACGATAATAAAATCTATCTATCTATCTCTCTCTCTCTCTCTCTCTCTCTCTCTCTCTCTCTCCCCATAGTCAAAGACTCAAATGTCATTTGCATTGATGATAGACACATGCGAGTATGAATGTAGAATCCCTACAAAATCTCTCTCTCTCTCAAATTTGCAAAGGAAGCTAGAAGCGTGACCTTGTCCGTCTTTTTGCTCTTCAGTGAACACTTCACGAGGGACTCCTTATAGTGTCGGCCTTCCAAGGTCTGCTGCTAGAGTTCTAACTAGGTACCATTCAGCCATGCCTCCTAGTAGGTTGTCTGAAGCTACAATAGTTATACCCTTTTCGGAAGAATCTCGTAGGGCTGATGATCACTGGCAGAGAGCTGGAAATGACAAAACACCTTTGGTTACTAGGATTGAAAGAAAAACGTCTCTGGCTAGTGGTCGTGCAGGAAAAGGCTCCCTTACTAGTGCGTCCGTGGAGGACTTGAATGGTTTAGCCAACTTCTTTGCTCCAAATGCGAGCAACCATAGGATTACGGATACATTAGATTTGAAATCGTGCAATGATTATAATGCACTCGGATCTCGTGTTACTTCCTTTTTGCTATATTACTGTGTGACCCAATGCTTAAAGTGAGGGTGATGGGAGCTCAAAAAATCAAGATCAGGTGCATGCATATTGTAAGGCAAGAGAGTCCTTAAACGGTAGAAAGAACATGGGCTCCATCGCTTGCCAAGAGAGTCGTTAAACGGTAGAAAGAACATGCAGGGCAGCCTCCTGTCTTGCTCAATAAAACAAACGCAGGCAAGGTTGTTGCCCACGCTACCTCTCCTCCTCACGACACGCTGCCTAGCTACTCGTTGGCCACCGTCGTCACACTTCCTTACATATCAGATTGGTTTTTTGAGCGAGGGGCCGAATGATGGGATTTGATCAGCATCAAGCGGGGACAGAGCTGCTGCAATGGAAGTGTGAAGCATTTGCGGGCAATGCCAGGGGAGCATTTACAGTTTCGCGGCCGTAAGAAACAGTGAAATGCGTAGTAGCTCGGCACTAAAAGTAAAGAGATTTCCTCTGGCAGCTGTTGGGTTTATTTGCTCTCTCTCTCTCTCTCTCTCTCTCTCTCTCTCTCTCTCTCTCTCTCTCTCTCTCTCTCTCTCTCTCTCTCTCTCTCTCTCTCTCTCTCTCTCTCTCTCGATTAAGGTGGACAGAATGCCAAGCAAGCACTGTGAGATCACCTTTGGGGGCGTGCACGACCAGCCAACTACGTGAAAATAATAGGCTCTGCCATAATTTTCGAACTCTGCAGGCGGGCAAGGTAGGATCTCCTCTCGCGACCACTGCCATTACCATGGAGGGAAGCGACTTCAATCGCAGCCTTTCGTCCTTGCACTGTAGCATGGGATTAGGCAAGAAACACTAATGTGAAACTACTTGTAGCCATCCACGCCGGCGTGGATGGCTACAGGTAGTTTCACGTTAGTGTTTCTTGCGTATTCCCATGCTACAACATTCAAAAAATGTCACATCACTGTTTCTTACCTACTCCCATGCTACAGCGCATGAAAAAATTTAATGCAAGAGCATACTGGTGGCTTCTCAAGTTTATTGGAGAGAATCTAGTAAGATCCCTTTCCTAGCCAGTCGATATGAAGTAAAATCCTCACCAAAATCAACATACAGTGCGGAGAATTCGAACCTGGGAGCTGGACGGTCTCAGAGAACATTTCGCCTAAGCCATGCGGTCGAGCATCAACGTTGTCAACGACCAAGCACCCAACCTTTAAAAAAATGATGAAGGCCCCCCCTTTCTCTATCGCGCACTCGCTTCCCAGCCTGCTGCTCATGCCACCCCCTCCTCCGGTGTTTACGATCGTTTGTCAACTGACCATGCGCCATCGCCTGCGCCAACCCTGGCCCATCTCTCCTCCTACCTCGCATGCCCGACTGTTCTTCTGGTATTCAACTTTGGTATCTCGGGTAGATATCCACTAACAAAACAATTTGCAAAATCGTGACGACATACTACTACAGCGGTCAAAAAATGAACTCCCTATAGCCATCCACGTCGGCGTGGATGGCTATCGACATTTCATTTTTGGGAAAATTACCACAATAACCCTCTAATTTGTGGAAATTCCCAAAATACCTTTCAAATTTAAAATTTTCAAAATATACTCCTCATATTTTGTCCTAAATTCCAAAAATGCCCTTTAAATTTTCCAAAATGCCCAAAATATCCCTAGTTGTGAGAGTAACTTAATCCAAAGATAAAATTAGAATTTGAGCTAGTTATGTAGGCTTTGGAGATGAATTGCTTCATTATTTTTAGACAAATTACATGCTAAGTACTAAAAATGGATCTCCATTGTCAAAAAAGAATAAGGCTTAGGAAATCGTGGACAATCCAACTAAAATAGATACAAGGGTATTTTGGGAATTTCAACAAATTAGACAGGTATTTTGGTAATTTTCCCTTCATTTTTTGAACAATCATGCCAATGTTTGCAGGAGCGACGGGTAAAGATTTCCATTCCACGCTGGCGCGGATGGCTATAGGAAATTCCATTATGCACCAAATAATTCCCTTGTTAGATGTGGCGCTCATACAAGGCAAATGAAACACCCCTGCTAGCTACCTGTAGAAACTCTTAGGTAAAGATTTCCATTAGAAACTTGCATGTAGCCATCCGTGCCGGCACAGATGGCTACAGACACTTCCATTATGTACCAAATAATTTTCTTGTCACATGTGGGTACTCTCACAAGGCAAGTTGAACACTCTTGCTAACACACATAGACAATGAGCCGAAGAAAATGAAGGTCTCATCTGACTATAAAGTGTTCATGATGCCTCCTCGTGATCTAAAGTTCAAGACATTTACGTGTCATTCTTGCCTCTAATAATAGGAATGTCTTTTTCTTCTCGAGGAGGTTGCCCTGAACAACAAACATCTCTTGCAATGTAGCTTCTTGCCACAAGTTGTGCATAAACGTAAAATTGGACATGTCCAAGGAGCAGACATATGTGACGTGCACGACCCACAATCTTTCATTCACATCATTTGAATGATGATAGATGTCTTGTTGCTATTCTAATGTACTTGATTACTAAGACTTTATTTGTACCCCACCATGTCAACTTAGCTGATGTCTAGAGACACAACCATTGCGAGCACTTACACTAAATAAATAGCAATAAAGGGATATTAATCAATTGACACAGCAAAAGCTACAAATTAGACCTAATTTTAATGACTTAAGTTGACCTCGTATGGCATTCTTTTCTCACAAAGAATTTCATGTAGCCATCCATGTTGCCAAATCCTCTTCACCCAAAAACCAAAGCTAGTGCTTGGTGAATTTCCCTTTTTTTCCACCTTTCATTGCATGTACCCATCCGTGTTGGCAAGCACACCTACAATAATAGAAAGCGATGTTTTTTTTTTGGGTTATGCAATTCATATGGGCATGTAGGTTGTTGCATGCCTAACAATATTCCAGGGTTAAGCTCTAAAAGAAATGTATTTTAATTGAATAGATCACTTTCATGTTGGCTTAGATAAGTTGATGGTCAACTCAAATCCAATGTGGATTGATGCTAAAACAGCATTGAAGCTTAAGCTCATGTATAAACCTCCATTGCAAGCCTTGGCCAAAAACATAATTTATAACTTGGATGCTAATAATATGACTATTTCTTGGTGAACAAGGACTACAAAAAGTGTCTCTAGTATTATGGATGAAAAAATTTGACGGTGATTTCTACCATTATAATCGCAATTCTTTTACTTTGCAATCATGAACTTTTGAGTTGATATGTCACATTGAATTTTGATGGTTTTTTGAATAGAATATAGTGATCAATAACTATAATTTATATTGATATTGATGCTCTAGGCTATAGCATAAGCACAGAGGCTCTCATTTTCATGCATGTGCAAGATGATCTTATATATTTCTTGCATATAAGTGTCACAAATTATGAAGATTATATGGGAAACCTATTTGACAAGGAATGCCAGGAATGTCACCGAAAAAGGAATGTCCTAAGATAGGGTTATGATTATCCGTCCTAAGATAGACAGTCTCTCTCTCATTGATACATCGGTCTTCGTAGTCAACAGCCTCAACTAGTTCATGGAACTCTCTCTCTCTCTCTCTCTCTCTCTCTCTCTCTCTCTCTCTCTCTCTCTCTCATTGCTCGCTCGATTTTCTTCTTGCTCGAAAATATTCGCTCGCCATACGGTAGGACTCAAATCCGACCATCGCACCTTATGTATTGACCTTTCATGTGGAGAAGCAACTAAGCATGATAATCTCAGCCAAAGGAAAGATAAATTATCACTATGTATGGATTTCAAACGGGCACCAATGTACATTGAAATGGTTGAGCAAAATTTATGGATGAAGAAGCTTCAATATGATGCACCATTGGAAACTAAATGGGAAGCTTTCAAGAAAGTTATTTGTTCTTGTGACGAAGAATGCTTTGCCATAAAGCCTCTCCATGGTATCAACAAAGATAGATCACACAAAAGGTGGTTTGATAAAGAATGTCAAGATGCTCGAAAGTCCTTGATAAAGCTTGATGCAATCATGGACAAAGACAACTATCAAAGTCATTTTCATACATACAAGGCATTGATTCAAAAGAAGAGAAGAAGATGGAAAGTAAAGCAACAACTTTTTTAAGTCCAAGAAAAGGCACGTGCATGTGGAAGATTTTGGAGAAACTTGAGGGGAAGTGGGTTGAGAGTTTTGGTAACTTGAGTCTTGTAGATATGTACACACATTGTAGGCAATTATATGAGAAACCAAATGCTAAAAAATGTCATTTTATGGTTCACTCCCATGTATATCCTCTTTTTTTTAGTATTGAGGATGTATTAAGTGGGCTTGAAAAGCTGGCTACTCACAAAGCAAGATATCTTCAAGGTATCAAGTCAGAGATGATCAAATGGATGGGAGATTTTACCCATGAGTGGATGTGTGATATGTTCAACCTTGCACTTCAACATGGTATGCCTTATGATTGGAGTACTAATTGGGTCAAACCTTTGCATAAAGGAGGGGATGTAAAGAATGTAAACAACTACCGGACTATAATGATTGGGTCTCTTATGACACAATTATTTGGGGTGCATAATGGAGATGAAATTGAGTGATTGGACTGAAGAGAATGATAAGCGTGCAAAAGGACAAGCGGGTTTTTGTTGATGCCATATCACTATTGATCATCTTATCACTTTTCGTGTTCTCATGGAGAAAAATCGATTGAAAGGCAAGAAATTGTATTTTTGTTTTGTGGACTTTAAGAAAGCCTTTGATATGATTCCACCTAACAATTTGTGGAGAAGAATGGAAGAACTCCAAGTGCCAAGTGAGTGTATGCAAGCACTATTGGGGTTAAACAAGGATGTCTATTGTCATCAACTCTCTTTGGTCTATGCATCGATCAATTGGAACAAATGGTTCTTGACATTATGCAAGAAGAAGGCATTGAAGAGGTCACTATTTGCAATGTGGTAATCATGCTTTTGTTGTATGCGGATGATGTACTGCTTCTAGCACACTCTTTAGAAGATGCACAAAAGCTTATGGTTTTCCTTGAGAACTTTTTCTTGCATAGTGGGTTGATTGTGAATGAATAAAAAACAAAGGTTATGCTTGTGGAAACCAACCATAAGGAGAAGCCATGCATTGTGTATAACAATGAGACACTTGAATTTATTGAGAGCTTTAAGTACTTTGGCCTTGAGGTTCCGTCCAAGCACAAGTGGCATGAATGTGCTAGCGTCGTTTGGAAGCGGGAAAGAGAACATATTATGCTTTGAGAACATGTGTAATGCGGGAAACATCAAGTGTTGGGTTCTCAAGAAGTATCTTTTTGATGCATTGGTAACACCGGTTCTTCTTCATGGAGATGAAGTGTGGGGCGGGAGCATCTCAAAGTCTACTTGGAAAGAGTTTGAGAATGACCAAAAGCATTTTCTTGCAAACTTTATCCAAGTTAAGACACAAACACCATATATGCTCCTACTTCTTGGGTCGAGATCTCTTCTAACTGAGGTTATGGGCATGGAAAGGGTTGTGGAGTACATGATAAAGATGCGTCAAAACCCTCACATCAACTTTCTAAAATTGCATGGAAAGCAAGAAAAAATGTTCAAAAGACGCATAAAGGCAAGATCTTGAGCATGGGATGGATTCAAGACATAAAGAAGTGGTTTGGGAGATAGGATGCATTGCACTTGCTACATGATGCTTAAATTGACTCCCAAGTGAATGAAGCTTTTCTACAATGCCAAGTGAATGAAGCTTTCCTACAACGCCAATGTATTACGGCATGGGAGAAATCCAATGGGTCACGCTTCATACATTACACCACCCATATTGCACCCAACTACAAAACTACTCACACTTACATTCTTGAGCCTATCTCCTTGTCGGTGATATGCATAGGGCGTTGGGGCAATGGAGAAGAGTCAAATCAATTGTGCACATTATGCTCACTGCAAGTTCCAGAGTCTAAATACCACACACTACTAGAGTGCTCAGCTTTTGGTCACATCCAAACTTGCTTCTCTCACATTTTCAGCCATAGCTTAGACCTACATACTTTTCTCTCCCAACCACAATGTGGGCTCTCCATAATAAAATCTATCTATTTATCTATTCTCTATCTCTCTCCCTCTCTCTCTCTCTCTCCCTCCCCCTCTCTTTCTCTATTCTCTCTCTCTCTCTCTCTCTCTCTCTCTCTCTCTCTCTCCCTCTCTTTCTCTATTCTCTCTCTCCTCTCTCTTTCTATCTCTCTCCCTCTCTCTCTCTCTCTCTCTCTCTCTCTCTCTCTGTGTGTGTGTGTGTGTGTGTGTGTGTGTGTGTGTGTGTGTGTCTTTCTCTCTCCCTCTCTTTCTATCTTTCTCGTTTGCTATTCTCTATCTCTCTCTCCCTCTCTTACTCTATCTATCTCTCTTTCTCTCTCCTTCTCTCTCTTTCTATCTCTCTCCCTCTCTTTCTCTACTCTCTCTCTCTCTCTCTCTCTCACTCTATTTCTCTCTATTCTTCTCTCTTTCATTTCTCAAGTTTTCTCCTATTTTATTTACTTCAACCTATTTCTTCATCTATTTCTCTCACAATCCATTTGCAAACAAATCTACTCTTACATCCATTTTCAAACAAAGCAAACAAGTTTAGGACGACGCGCAAGAAGATAGAATCTACTTCACTAAGCAACCTATATCAAAAAATCATTAACTATAATCCCTATTGCATCAATCGGTCAAATGAATGAGGTATGTGTACTTCTTAATCTCCTATTTTTTTCTATCTTTATGCATGTAAGTGTGTGTGCACGTGCGCGTGCGTGTTTGTGTGTGTGTGTGTGTGTGTGTGTGTGTGTGGAGTAGAATACAATAGGGGGGGGGGGGGGGGGGGGGGGGGGGGGGGGGGGAGGGAGGTCTTGTGATTACCTTTAGTTGTAGATATGGTTGACCGTTAAGTTGAGTATCCTATGATAATCGCGATAAGCCTCCTTGAAAGACTCCTTCGCAAACAAACCAAAAATGTGTGTGTGTGTGTGTGTGTGTGTGTGTGTGTGTGTGAGAGAGAGAGAGAGAGAGAGAGAGAGATGAACAAGGGAGAGAGAGGTAGAGTGTGTGGAAGGTGGAGTAGAGAGGGTTTGTCTTGGTGTAGGTGCGATGGCAGAGAAGAAGAGGGCAGAGTGTGCTGCAAATACGTGGCATACTCTACCCTTCTTTCTATTTTAGGCGCCAGTGATTACCGCAGATATTACCGCGTTCATTACCGTGCCTATTATCACGTAACATCATTTCAAATGGATATAAACGTATTTGAGGTAACATAGGAGGGGGGGTACAAACCACCCCCCTCTATCCTTAGATAAACATAATGTCATTTGTAGCCTTTTTATTTTTTTAATGATTCTTTTCTTTTGTTTAATTTATCCTATTGAATATTTTATACTAACATATACTTAAATAATCATAGTACTTTTATTTGTAGGACTTTTAGATTAATCTTTTAATCTTTTATTTGCATTTTTAATATTTTTGTATCATTTGCGATTAAAATTTAAACCATTTAGTAAAAGTATTGATTGCACTTTATTTTTAAAAAAATTATAGCACTCATTGCACTTTATTCTCTTTGAATTTTTAGTCATTTCTCTATTTTTATTCAAATATGTAATTGACACTATTTTCTCTAATTAATTGTTTATTTTTTAGGACACATATGGCTAAATATATTTTTTAAAAAATTAATTATAATCTCTATTCTATGCGTGTGCAGGACATTGATTGGGATGATTGTGACCCTCCGAACGGCGCTGAACGTGATAGGTCGCTCAAGGACAAACTCCCTTGTCCTTGCGTCAAGTGCAAAAGGGCAATCCCCCGCTTGAGGCGCATTGTTCTGGAGCACGAAAAATAAAGGGATTTGGCATCCTCGAAAAAGCGCTTGGAGAGATGAGAGCGCCACTCACCCTAGCTTGAGGAGGTGCCCCATTGGTCTGTGTTCGATTATGGTGCGCATGTGCGCAAGGCCGAACGACAAAGACAAGCGTATGTGTATATTTCAGGCCAAGAAAGTTAGGGATGCTATTTTTAAATTTGGAGAGCTAGTAAGGTACACCACAAGACTCCACTCAACTACACTTTTTAATGTACATAATAACTTCAACTAGCACTTAGTGTATTCTTGCAGATTTTTGAGCTCCAAGGAAATTGAAATAGATCCTATCCCTGGTGCTCAAACACTTGTAGCAAAAATTGTGTGTGCAATTGAGGATGCATTTCCTCGATCAGTCCTTCTTAGTCAAATCCACCTCTTGGTTCACGTGGTGGAGGAGATCGTTATATGTGGAGTAGTGCACACACGATGGATATTCTTTATAGAGAGGTTTTTTAAGACTCAAAGATTTTGTGCGGCTACGCTCTCAACCAAAGGCACATATGTCCCAAGGGTGGATCGTGCAAGAGGCATTTGTTTACATCTTAGAGTATTTGGCACAAGTTGATTCTTCAATGCCTCGCATGTGGTCAAACTAGGAGGATGTAAGGATGACTTTACACTTTCCAAGTGGAAAGGGAAAATTATTTAACATGGATATGAATCTATCCCGAGTGGTCAATAACTTTTGTATTCTCAATGCAAAGGTTATGACCAAGTGGGTGGATTTGTGGACAATGGCAAAGGCAAGGCGCTTGCAAGAGAGAGAAGCATGGAAACAAGTACATGGAGGAAGGAGGGCACCCCCAGTGCCTAGACACTTTGCATGTTTCCTAGATCTCATTAGTGTGGAGTGGATTCATGAGAGAATGACAAAAGCACGCGGAGAAGACATCACCGAAAAGAATGGGAGTATGCACAAGGCTGCGTACCAAATGTATAGTATTCATATACCTAAACCATATTGTATAGTTTTTTTTTTGTAATTGATGAAAGATATTTTCCTATTTTGTATTGCCTTTCCTTTAACTCTATGTGGCCAAAGGGTCGTCACTTTCGACGAGCGTAGAACCACCATGGACTGTGGCATCATCGGCAACTTTGCTGATATGGGCATAAAATTCTCGATGATGTTGTTAGTTAGGGGTTGTTGAAAAAAGATGTCATGCTTTGTAATGACTTGGTTGACATGTTTGCTAAATGTGGTGCCCTTAAGAGAGCACAAAAAGTGCTCAAAAATTCCCGTTTGGAGTGTGGACTCTTGGACTTCATTGATTGCAAGATTTGCTCCACACAGGCAAGGCTAGAAAGTTCCAATCTTTTTTCAGCACATGCAAAGCGAGGGCCTCTCTCCAGATGCAATCACCTATGCATGCATCTTGAAGGCATGTGGCTTGACGCAAGATGCTAACATGGACACAAAAATTCACAATTATATTGTTAATCAGAGGTTGAAAAAAAAAGATGTCGTGTTGGGCACTGCCTTGGTCGATATGTATGCCAAATGTGGTACGCTTCAGAAAGCACAAAAAGTGCTTAAGGAGATTTATGTCCAGAAGAGTGTCGTTTCTTGGAATGCACTGATTGTGGGATACGTGCAATAGGAGTAGGGCCAGAAAGCTCTAGGCTATTTTCAGCGTGGATGCAAAGTGAGTGTATCTCTTTAAAGTCAATCACCTATACTTTAATCTTGAAGGCTATGATGACATCTTGAAGGCATATGGTATTATGCAAGATGATGATGTTCATGATGAGATTCTTAGCCTAAATATCCTCTCCTTTGGTCCTAAGCAGGACACAATTGGCGGCGAGCATGCACCAAGGGAATAAAATCAGCCTTTCCATGCGGGATGTGTACCAAATGACAAGGCAAGATCATTTACTGATGGAAAAACGATCTTTGGATGAGGAGGATGATCATGACCCTTGTAGGTGACCAGTAAAGAAAATGAGTACACTTGAGAGATGGATGCAAAATCAGAATATGGGAAAAATCAGGTGTACAACCTATGCTTGCACCTCAAAAGCCTGTGTCTTGAGGGGATCTTGGAGAAAGATGTCATGCTTGGTCGTGCTTTGATTGATATGTATGTCAAATCAGTTGCCCCAAAGACTACAAGTTTGTGTGTGTGTGTGTGTGTGTGTGTGTGTGTGTGTGTGTGTGTGTGTGTGTGTGTGTGTGTGTGTGTGTGTGTGTGTGTGTGTCTGTGTGTTTGTGTGCGCGTGTGTGCGCGTACGCACACACGTGTGTGTGTGTGTGTGTGTGTGTGTGTGTGTGTGTGTGTGTGTGTGTGTGTGTGTGTGTGTGTGTGTGTGTGTGTGTGTGTGTGTGTGTGTGTGTGTGTGAGTGAGAGAGAGAGAGAGAGAGAGAGAGAGAGAGAGAGAGAGATAGATAGTTTTATTATCATCCTCAGAGGTCAAATATGACCTATGGGACAAAATGAACATGTCACGTGATGTGAGTGGAGGTCATAAGTGACTCTCGATGCTCAAAAATGGTTGAAATGAGCATCGCAATAGAGAGTCCACATCGTGGTTGGGAGAGGAAGGTATGTAGGGAGAGCTCATGGCTGAAAAGAGGACCTAATGTGGTAAAAAACTGAGCACTCAAGTAGTGTGCGGTACTCACTCTTTTGCACTTGACGAGGGCATAAGTTGCAAAGCCGATGAGACTCCTCGCCAGTGCCCCAACATCATGTCTTGCAGCATAGAGAATGGGAGCTAATATGAATGGAGGCAATGGTGCAAATTGCACTCAACGGGATGGGCTCAAGGATGTAGGGATGGGTTCGGTTACCTCATTCAGAGAAGAAGAGAGATTTGTAGTTTGGGACAATGTGTGTGGTGTAATGGCTGAAGCGAGAGCCTCCGAATTTCTCCCAAGCCATGATACATTGGCGTTGTAAGAAGGCCTCATTAACTTGGGAGCCAATCGACGCATCCTTGACCAAGTGACATGCATCCCATCTTCCAAACCATTTCTTGATGTCAAGCATCCACCCCGAACTTAGTATTTTGCTCTTGCATGTCTTTTGGACCTTTTGACTTGCTTCATATGCGATTCTAGGAAGTCGATACAAAGGGCTACGTTGTGTCTTAAGCATGTACTCCACAACCCTTTGCATGCCCAAGACCTCAATGGGAAGCGATCCGGACTCAAGAAGTAAGAGCATGTAGGGTGTTTGTGTCTTGACTTGGAGAAAGTTGGTGGGAAAAGGCTTTTGGACATTCTCAAACTCTTTCCAAGTAGACTTCCCGATGCTACCACCCCACACCTCCACTCCATAAAGAAGCACCGGTGTCAACAGTGTCTCAAAGAGGTACTTTTTGAGAGCCCAACACTTGATCTCTCCAGCATTGCACATGTTCTCAAATGCATAATAAGCCCTCTTTTCGGCTTCCAAGCGACGCATTGCACAATCCTTCCATTTATGATTAGATGGAACCTCAAGGCCAAGGTACTTGAAGCTAGCTACCACTTCAAGTTGCTCATTGTTGTATACAATGCATGGATTTTTGTCATTGAGGGTCTTCTAAGGTATGTGCCAAGAGCACTACACCATCTGCATAAAACAAAAGCATGATAACCGCATTTCCGATCTTAACCTCTTCTATGCCTTCTTGTTGCATAAAATCAAGAACCATGCATTCCAATTCATCAATGAGTAGCCCAAAGAGGGTTGGGGAAAGTGGGAATCCTTGTTTGACACCAATGGTACTTGCAAAAAATTCTGAAATTCCATCTCCCATACATAGTCGACATATCACTTTTTGGTAGATGCGAAAGACTGCATGCACAAATTCTCTTGGCACTTGAAAGCTTTGCATACGTCTCCAAATATTTCCTCGTGATACCATGTCAAAAGCTTTCTTGAAATCCACAAAGCAACAATACAACTTTTTTCCTTTCAATCGAGACGCTTCCATAAGAACTCAAAGAGTGACAAGGTGACCAATAGTGCTATGATACTTTCAAAAACCTGCTTGGCCAAGCGCATGTTTGCCGTTCTTTTCATCCCATTCACTTATCTTCATCTCCATGATACATCCAAATAACTTTGCCATCAAAGAACCAACCATTATAGTGCAATAGTTGTTCACATTGTTTAGATCTCCTTCTTTGTGCAAAGGTTGATCCAATTTGCACTCCAATCATGAGGCATGCCATGCTAACGTGCAAGGTTAAACATAGCGCGTATCCAATATCGTGTTTTCTTGCTTGTCCATTTAATCATTTCAGCCTTGACACCTTGAAGGTCCCCTGCCTTGCGAGTGGCAAGTTTCTCAAGCGTGTGGCATACATCTTCAATGGTAAAGAAGGGAGGCATAAATGGAAGGGAGCTACAACACTCCATCTTATCAACATTGGCTTTCTCATAGAGGTTCTTGCAATGCGTATACATATCCTCAAGAGTCAAGTCACCAAAGCTCTCAACACGCTTGCCTTTTAGATTTTGCCAAAACTTGCCACATGCATGTGTTTTCTCTTGCGTTAAAAGAAGTTGTTTTTTGACTTCCCACCTTCTCCTCTTTTTTTGAACAAGTGCTTTGTATGTGTGTGAACGTTCCAAGTAAACTTCTTTATCTTTGCTTGCATCCAACCTTAGCAAGTGTTTTTGGGATTGAATACATTCCATGTCAAACCATTTCTTCTTGGTGCTACCCTTCTTAGACCTTTTGCAAGACATGTGTTTCACCGAAAAGCATTCCTTCGTACAAGAGCAAATTACTTCTTTGAAAACTTTCTACTTGCATTCTAATGTTTTCTCTCTTGATGCTCTATCATAGAGAGAGAGAGAGAGAGAGAGAGAGAGAGAGAGAGACAGAGAACCTACGGACGAACATTACGGAAGATTTGGTCTGCCCTTAGACCGAGAACATTAGAAGCAGTACAGGTAATGATAGGCATGATAACAAAGTGAATGTGACAGTCAATGTCATAGAATATAATATCTAATTTTATCAAATAATTTTTTCATATTAAATTGATCACTTAATATGGGAGGATAAAAGGGGAACAAGAGTTAGGATATATATATGTGCTTCTAAACCTATCTCAATAGGGGACCAAAAGGAGAAATGGTTGCATCTCAATAGGGGTCCAAAAGGAGACGGTCTACCAAAGAGCAATGTGCAATAAGTGCTTCTAGATTTACCTCAGCAAAGAACCAAGAGGAAAGATGGTTATATCTCAAAAGGGGTCCAAATGAAGGTAGTCTATCAAAGAGAAACGTGCATCTAATGGAGCTTAAAAGACCTTAGGGTTAGCTTCATTCAAGACCTCCAAAAGTTAGTATTAAAAAGTCTTTGACCTTACGCAAGCTAGGGCTAACCTCAAGGTGGAAATCGTACCCAAGCATGAGGTGCTAAGACGCTTGAAGTTATTGTGGGAACCTTGCCCAAAGTTTGAGGTGATTTTTATGCTTAAATGACTAAGGTTTTTGAAATGTTAAATTCAAAGATAAATTCTCAAAGAGGCATGAACGTCCATGGTTGATTGACTAAGGCTTGAAGTATTCAATTCAAAACAAATTACTTAAGAAGCATAAAAGACACATGCTTGCTTGATTGACTAAGTCCTTCAAGTATTCAATTCAACCAAATGACTTATTAAGCATAAAATACACATATTCAAATGATCTTTACATGTGGCCTTCATGATGAGCTTGAATGCTATTGGTTAGGTTTTAAAGGGGTCCAATGAGAATTTAGATACATAAAAATAAATAATTAAGTTCTTTCTCTCAAAGAGGAAAAAGAGAACACATGTCCAAATGAAATAATAAAATAATAAAATAATATGAGAGAGAGAGAGGTGTGGACCAAGCATGAGAGGGGGATATACTCTCCCACACACACACACACACATTCTCTCACTGTGTGGAGTGCAAAATGCAAGAACTCCATCTCCTTCTCCAAGTTTGTTGATAAGTGGAGAGCCTACACCAACACTCTTGGCTATGGAATGCAAATCCAACCAAGAGCCATGCTTCAATGCTTAAGCTTGCCATCTTCTTCATCTTCATTACTATGATATTATGCTATGCTAAGCAAAAAGAGCGAATAAGTGAGGAACTATTTCTTTGTCCTATGGAATGATTCTTCTTCCTCTTCCCTACCCTCATTCCCCGCTAGCTCTCTCCACCTTCGAAGGTGTTTGAGGCCTTGGGACTGAGGCTTGGGATAGTTAATGCTTTTTGCAAAGTTTATGTTAAGCTCGTGATGCATGAAGATTTCCATGTTCATAGTATCACCAAGGTCATAAGGAACACAAAGATTGTATTGTAACAAAGTCTCTCTTGATGGGAGAATCTATAATACAAACGTCTTTTGGAGGGGGGATCGGCTGCAAGTAAATCCGGTCCTCAACTATTGTCATGTTCTTGAATACTCTCTCCCTTGCAAAATTATTGTTCATGCCAAGTTAATTAAGTACTATGTTTATGTTGCTACCATCAATTAAGTTCACCCTCTATGTTCTCAAAGTGATCTCACAAAAATGCTCACCTTAATTCTCTTAATTCCACTATTCTCAAAGTTTATAGGCCATTCCCATTACATTGGAATCAGAGCATTTGGTTTCTGTTTTCTTGCTTAAGAAGAGAGGTCCTTAAGTAGCCTATTAATGGTTGATTTTGTTAATTATATTAGAGTAAGTGGGACTGGGATCTATTATCGGTTTTGTTGAGCCCATTATGTGGGATATGGTGCACACCTCGGGAGCTTTGGTCTTAATACTGGGGTCTTTTTAGACTTGCCTACGGCTTTACCATTATTGAGAGATAAGAAGTCCGAAAGGAGCTATCCCTTGGCAATTCTGCTATGTTAGACCCACCCCACTACTCTCTATAATTAACCAATTCGAGCCGTGGTTGTAGATACTTAAGTGCTTATTTTCAAAGGCTAAGAGGAGTGGCAACTAAGGTTTTGAATTGCTAAAGGATACACTAAGTAAACACATAAGTATAATTAGCATGGCTGACAATAACCAAGAGAGTAGAATGAACATTGCTAATTTTGATTTTGCACATGAAGGTGCTAACGATGATGCCCCTATTTTTATCAATTATCTTGTTACTAGGTTGCATCAAGTTATGGGCAACCCTACTTTGCAAGCTGAAGTTACCCAACAACTTCGTGCTTATGGGATTTCCCTTCCTCTTCAAGAGGAGAGAGAGTTTAGGAGGTCTCTTGATGAGACTCCCAAAAGAAGACTCTCTCCCATAAGAGAGGAGGAATTCAAAGAACGAGAAAGAAGTGAATCCCTAAGTTCCTCTAAAGATGCGGCTCCATGAAGACGGCGATCTAGACTATCACCAACTCCTCCCAAGAGGAAATGGTTAGCCTATAGTCCTTCTCCTTGTTATTCCAAAAGGGAAGAGAGGAAACAAAGGAAGAAAATGGCAAGAAAGAGGTCCCCCTTTTCTCCTTCTTCTTCACCTTCCTCCTCTACTAATGAAAGCTATGGCTATTCTCCTAGAGAATACAAGAGGGGAGGACATCACAAATCTTACCCTGCATGGCGAAGGTCACAAAAGCTAAAGAAGTTCAAAGAGGGGGGAAAGAGTATCTCTTTTCTCACCTATGATGGCACCTTTGGTGCTACCGACAAAGTATTGGCCTTCATCCAACAATTTGATGCGGCCTTTGGATATGAGGGCTTCACGGAGTTCTCCAAGCTACGCCATGTAGCTATGCACTTCCAAAAATTGGCTCTTCAATGGTGGGCTAGCCTTCGTGGCAACGATGAAGCCCCAAAGACATGGAAAACTCTACGAGTTTCCATCATGAAGCAATTCCTTGCAAGCGATGCAAAGGACAAAGTGCTCACCGAATGGCGAAGTTTGAGGCTTCTCTCTCATGAGTCTATTCACAAATATGTGGACAAGTTTTGGGATATACACCTCAAGGCTACTGTCTTTCAAAAGATAGACTTCGCCGAGCAAAATCAACAATCTGTGCGGGATTACCTGAAGAGATGGCCGAGTATGTCAACTCTCAACGGCCTAGTTCTATCAGCGAAGTAATCCACCATACCATGGTTGCTTTGCGCATCATTTTCCAACAAGGGGCTAGACGGAATGTGAAGCCCATGGAAAATAAAGACAAAAGTGATGCAAAGGGAAAAATTAATGCCCAAATTCTTCCCAAGGCCATTCCAACAACAACAACAACAATCGGTCCAAGGAGAAAGGAGTTTACAAAGATAAACATAAACTCTCTCCTGAAGAGCTTGAAATTTTTCGCAAGTATCATAAATGCTTTAAGTGTGGGGAGCAAGGACATGGTTATCGTTCTTGCCCCAAAAGAAATGTTTACAAAATGACACTCCTAGAGCTTCCATGGTTGAAGCTCCAAAAGAGGATACTCATTGCAAAGTCTCATTCCTCTGCTATGCTTGGGGGCAAGTAAGGGAGCATGATGCCTTCATCTTGTTTGACCCTCGCTCTACTCTCAACTTCATATCAACAGAGTTGGCCACCAAGTTTGGCATTCAAGCTTTTGAAATGGAAGATATTGTAACTACTGATGCTGACACAGCTTTCAAGGGATAGCAAGCCTCCGTTACTCCCTTGATTGGGAAGTTGAGGCTTCATGTCCAAAGCTACGTTGATAAAAAAATACTTTTTTTTTTAATCTCTCCTCTCCAACATGAGGATGTTATCTTAGGGGCACCATGGTTCAATCGCATGGTTGCCAACATGAAGTCCCCTGAAAGGAGAATCTATTTCACCTATAGGAAAAAGAGCATGTACATAGATGCTAATGAGTCAGGGAACGACATATCCCTGGTAAATATGCTTGCTTTTGATAAGTCAATGAAAAGCTCTAATTTTGCGTATATGATTTTTGTTCGAGAATCTGTAAAATGTTTTCACAAGTAGCAAAGGGAATCAAAAGGAATTAGAGTTGTCTAATTTCCTAAATGGATTCCAAGATGTTTTCATTGATGACATCCCTAGTGAGCTACCTCCAAAATGAGGGGATGATGACCACGCAATAGAGCTTCTACTAGGAAGCTCACCACCTAATAAACCTCCTTATTGAGTTTCACAAGCTCAACAAGAGGAGATCATGAAGCAAGTGCATGAATTAATGGAAAAAGGAATGGCGAGGCCTAGCTCCTCTCCATTCTGTCCACCAGTACTTTTAGTGCAAAAGAAAGGTAGCACATATCTAAATAGGATCACTATAAAAAAACAGATTTCCCGTGCCGCGGGTAGAAGATCTATTTCATAAGTTACAAGTTTTGGCCCGAGAAATGCTCTAACCGCATTCAAACTCACGATGGACAAAAATCTTCAGGCCACTCAAATTCTCTTGAGGAGAACAAGTGACACCTCCACATAATCTTTTAAGTTGTGAGAGAGAATAAGTTTTTCATTAATCAAAAGAAAAGTGAATTTTTCCTACAAGAGATTCAATATTTAGGTCACATTATCTCTCAAGATGGTATCCGTATGGATCCATCAAAGTTGGAGGTAATAAAAGCATGTCTTAATCCAAGGAATCTACATGAGCAAAGAATCTTTATTGGTATGTGTGCATACTATAGATGCTTCATAGCAAAATTCTCTCAAATAGCAGGACCATAACATGGCTTAACAAAGAAGAACGTTAAGTACTCATGGACTACTAGAGAACAAAATGCTTTTGACGAGCTCAAAGAGAAGCTTATCTCTCAATCAGTCCTCATGCTTCTAGATCTCTCAAAGCCATTTGGGGTCCAATGTGATGCTTGTGGTGATTGCCTTGGAGCAGTCTTGCTTCAAGAAGGGCGTGCCATAGCATATGAGAGTCGAAGGCTCAATACCGATGAACGGGTCTTAGACATATACGAAAAAGAGCTTTTAGCTATTCTACATGTCCTAGACACATGGAAGCACTATCTCTTGGGGGCTCCATTCATCCTACGAATGGATCACAAAGCCTCAAGAACTTCATGACACAAACCAAGCTTTTTTACAAACAAATGAGATGGGCAAATTTTCTTTCACAAGCCTCAAGAACTTCATGACGCAAACCAAGCTTTTTGACAAACAAATGAGATGGGCAAATTTTCTTTCGCAATTTATATTTCATATTGCTCACATTGCTGGAAAGGACAATCAACTGGTCGATGCACTTTCACAACGGCCAAGAGTAAATGTGGTGTCTATTATAGAAACTCACAATGATCTATCTTTTATGATAGATGAGTATGCTATTGACCAAGACTTTAAGTAGGTAATTACAGCCTTTGCATTAGGGAAGAAACAAAGAACCATTCACCTTGAAGGATGGTTATCTTCCAAACGGAAATAGGCAATGTGTTACTCACCGATACAATAAGAAAGTCATGTATGAATCCCATGCTTCTCCTTATGCGGGGCAAAGAGGGATTCCATAATCTACTCTTCGAAGAGTAGAAATGTATTTCTGTTGGTCTACCATGAAAAGTAAACATAGAAGAGTATGTTTCAAAATGCGTGGTATACCAAAAATTAAAATTTGATCGAGGGAAGCAACTTGGATTGTTTGAGTCGACAGGCTTAGCAAGAAAACACACTCTATGCCTGTCAAAAAGACTATTAAGGCACATCAAATGACAATCCTCTTTAGATCTCAAAATTTCAAGTATCATGGCTTGCCAACATCCATAGTGTCGGACAAAGATCCTAGAATGACCAGTAATTTCTGGAAGGGTCTCTTTGAAAATCTAGGAAGTAGATTAAATTTCTCTTTTGGCCTATCATCCACAAACGGATGACCAAAGTGAAATAACTAGTCTAATGATTCTTGAATCTACTAAAAGCCTAGGTCATGGAAGTAGATCAACGTTCTCAATGAGAGAAGTACCTACCTCTTATAGGCGTACAATGACATTGTACATACTTCTATGGGGAAAGCACCTTTCGAGGTTAAAGAGGGAAGATCCAAAAGTCCCCTACTACTTAAGGTATATGGGAAGATCTTCACTGCTGATGAATATAGCCGAGACCTACAAGAATCTTTTCCAAAGAGTAAACAGGGTTATATCCATCTTACAGCAAAGGCAAAAAGGGTTGCTGCTAATAAGCACAGAAGAGCCTTAGCCTTTAAGAAAAAGGATTGGGTCTTGCTAAAGTTTCTCAAGGCTCATCTAAGGCATACTACAGGTAAGATTCTTACAGGCCACCAAGAGTATTATGCTAAACTAGCAAAAAGATACTATGGTCCTTTTTAAATTCTTAAGCCAATCAATGAGATGTCTTATCAATTAAATTTGCCCAACCATTGGCTCATTCACAATGTTAACCATGTGAGCCTACTCAAGCCTTACAAAGGAGAGCCACAAAAAGAACCAATAATGGAGGACCTACTAGAGATTGAAGATCAAGAAGAGGTGTTACAGCCCAAATCGATTCTTCGACACATGAAGACAAGGTATGAAGAAACGGTAAGATTATCCAATGATATCTTTCTAAGTTTAAGAATTATCCTTTTAAAGATGCTAGATGGATAAGGAACCTAGCTTAAGGATAGTATGAACCTTGTCAATGCTTATAGTGCTACACTAGAGTAAGCAAATGAAAATGTATTTTAAATGAACAACGTTTTTGTCTTATAAGACTCATTCTCTTTCTTTTATTGTGCACAAAATTTAAGAAGTATGCATGCTTAGGATCATGTTTGTGGTGACGACATCTCCCAAACACCAAGTAGAACTTGTCACTCTACTTTGGAAGTATGATATGGACTAAAGAGCAGATATGCTTGTGGCAGCTAAGTCTCCCGAGCACCAAATGGATTAGTCATCCATTCTGGAATGATGTCGTATGGTAAAAAGGGATCCTCTACCCGCTAAGAAACATGGACTTATGACTAGGCTTTATCTTCTCTACCTCATAGTCGAGGATGACTATGATTTCAAGAGAGAGGTAATGTCATAAAATATAATATCTAACTTTACGGATTGATTTTCTCATATTAAACTGATCACTTAATATGGGAAGATAAAAAGGGAACAAGAGTTAGGATATATATATGTGCTTCTAGACCTATCTCAACAGGGGATCAAAAGGAGAAATGGTTGCATCTCAATAGGGGTCCAATAGGAGACGGTCTACCAAAGAGCAATGTGCAATAAGTGATTCTAAATTTACCTCAGCAAGGGACCAAGAGGAGAGATGGTTACATCTCAAAAGGTCTCCAAACGGAGGTAGTCTATCAAAGAGCAACGTGCATCTAATGGAGCTTAAAAGACCTTAGGGTTAGCTTCATTAAAGACCTCCAAAAGCTAGTGTTAAAAAGTCCTTTGACCTTAAGCAAGTTAGGGCTAACCTCGAGGTGGGAATCGTACCCAAGCATGACGTGCTAAGACGCTTAAAGTGGTTGTGGGAACCTTGCCCAAAGCTTGAGCTGATTTTATGCTTAAATGACTAAAGTTTTTGAAATGTTAAATTTAAAGATAAATTCTCAAGAGGTATGAACGTCCATGCTTAATTGACTAAGGTTTGAAGTATTCAATTTAAGACAAATGACTTAAGAAGCATAAAAAACACATGCTTGCTTGATTGACTGAGTCCTTGAAGTATTCAATTCACCAAATGACTTAATAACCATAAAAGACACATGTTCAAATGATCCTCCACATGATGTGCTTAAATGCTATTGGTTAGGTTTTAAAGGGGTCCAATGAGAATTTAGATACATAAAAATAAATAATTAAGTTCTTTCTCTCAAAGAGGAAAAAGAGAACACATGTCCAAATGAAATAATAAAATAATACGAGAGAGAGAGAGAGAGAGAGAGAGAGAGAGAGAGAGAGAGAGAGAGGTGGACCAAGCATGAGAGGGGGGTATACTCTCCCACACACACACACACATTCTCTCATTGTGTGGAATGAAAAATGCAAGAGCTCCATCTCCTTCTCCAAGTCTGTTTTGAGAAGTGGAGAGCCTACACCAACACTCTTGGCTATGGAATGCAAATCCAACCAAGAGCCATGCTTCAATGCTTAAGCTTGCCATCTTCTCGATCTTCATTACTATGATATTATGCTATGCTAAGCAAGAAGAGTGATAATAAGTGAGGAACTATTTCTTTCTCCTATGAAATGTTTCTTCTTCCTCTTCCCTACCCTCATTCCCCGCTAGCTCTCTCCACCTTCGAAGGTGTTTGAGGCCTTGGGACTGAGGCTTGGGATAGTTAATGCTTTTTGCAAAGTTTATGTTAAGCTCGTGATGCATGAAGATTTCCATGTTCATAGTATCACCAAGGTCACAAGGAACACAAAGATTGTATCGTAACAGAGTCTCTCTTGATGGGAGAATCTATAATACAAACACCTTTTGGAGGGGGGACCGGCTCCAAGTAAATCTGGTCCTCAACTATTGTCATGTTCTCTAATACTCTCTCTCTTGCAAAAGTATTATTCATGCCAAGTTAATTAAGTACTATGTTTATGTTGCTACCATCAATTAAGTTCACCCTCTATGTTCTCAAAGTGATCTCACAAAAATGCTTACCTTAATTCTCTCAACTCCGCTATTCTCAAAGTTCATGGGCCATTCCCATTACAGCCAACATGTTGGCAAAAGTCGCAAAAGGGATGATGATGACATAACACATACTAGTGGGAGTGGTGGAACACTGTAAGGAAGGTCTAACAACCGATCTATCCAAGATTGCTTTGATGCAGACGACCAATATCAAAGGTACACTTATATTCCTTATTTTGATTTCCTCTATGTGATCTCAAAAGTACTTGGATTACATTATATACACATGAAAGGAATCACTTTATTTTTATGGAAAATATTGTAGATGAAGATGACAAGGAGTGAAGAATTTTGTGATACCCAACAAAGGGATACATGGATAATACACCACGATATGGGAATGTGGAAGGGTACATCTTTATAAAACATTAGTAACAAGTTCTTCCTTGTACCACTTGTGGAACCAGCTATGGAGTGTGCAAGAGAGGGGAGGAGAGAAAGGAAGGGGATGATCAGTAGACACTGTGTTCGGTGGAGCTTGTGAGAGAGTTACTTCTCACTCTCCTTATTCTCTATATAATCAAGAATGAGTAAGTGGACGGGCGCCCGGCCACGGGGCCTGAAACCCAACAATCTCCCACTTGAAGGCCAACGTGGCCCAAGTGGCTAAAGAATGTAGCGGCTATTATGTATAACTGTACGAAAACATGAAGCATGACCATAGCTTCACTCTACGCCCATCATCTCTATGCAATGTGCAAACCACTCTGAGGCTAAGCTCTTAGTTAGAACATCCGTTGGGTTTCCATCCGTGTGAACTTTGGCTAATTCAATGCGTTTGCTAGCCAAAATATCCCGTACCACATGATACTTGACCTCCATGTGTTTTGACTTGGAGTGAAACACGGGGTTCTTTGCTAACGCAATCCCACTCTGATTGTCGCAATGTAGTACTGGAGTATGGTGTATACCAAAATCTCCCACTAGACAAGATAACCACACAACTTCCTTATTGGAACTAAAAACTGCAACATACTCTGCCGCAATGGTGGAAGACGAAGTGCAATTCTGGATACATGATCTCCAAGAAAATATCGCTCCAGCAAACAAGAAAACATAGCTAGATGTGGATCGCCAAGTGTCCACACTACGTGCATAATCTAAATCAGTGTATCCAACTATGGATGCATCACTGTTTCCAAAGCATAAGCACTTGCTAGTAGTTGAGCCCTTGATGTACCTCAAGACGTGCTTCACTGCCTCCCAATGCTTTCTAGCTAGATTTGCCATAAACCTGCTAACCACTCCCACTGCATATGCAATGTATGACCGTGTGCTAACCATGGCAAACATAAGACTGCCAACTATCAAAGAATACGGCACCTTTGCCATCTTTGCCTTTTCAGCATTTGATTTGGGACAATCATGCTTGCTAAGTTTTTCATATGGTGTCATTGGGGTACTCAATGCTTTCCCCCCTTGCATATTAAAATGTTGCAAGACCTTGTGAATATACTCTTCCTGCGAAATTTTAGGTATTGATCTCTCCTTATACGCATACCAAGAAAGTGATGTGCATCGTCCAAATCTTTCATAGCAAACTTCTTGCTTAAGGCATCCTTGAGAAGTGCAATCTCATCTTTTGACTTCCCGGCTATGAGCATATCATCCACATACAAAATCAGAATGATGAGGGAACCATTGTTCAACCTCTTTGTGTACAAGCAGTGATCCTCTTGGCTTCGTGCGTAACTGTGGGACTGAATATACTTATCAAACTTGATGTACCATTGCTGTGAGCCTTGCTTTAATCCATACATAGTTTTCTTGAGTCTATACACCAGTTATATCCGTGTTGGCTTCTCAGGCTTTATCGCAAAACCCTCTAGTTGTTTCATGTAAACATTCTCTTCAAGATCCCCATGAAGAAACACTATCTGCACATCCATTTGGAACAATTCCAAGTCCTCAATGGCTACTAGACCAAGCACAAGACGCAATTTAGTCATCTTGAACACTGGAGAAAAGATTTCATCAAAATCCATGCCTTTCGTTTGCTTGAACCCTTTTGCAATCAATCTTGCCTTATACTTTGGCTCGGGATCATCTGTGATATACTTCTTCTTGTACACCCATTTGCATGGCAATGCCTATTTATCCGCAGGTAACTCCGTTAACTGCCAAGTTTCATTTGCTAAGATCGAGTTATGCTCAGATTGCATAGCCTCTGCCCACTTCACGCTATTGTCCATTTGAATGGCCTCTTTGTAGCAAGTGGCTTCACCGCAATCTATGACAAGCAAGTAGTCTAATCCTGGCTCAAAATCCTCGTGTGCACGAGATGTAAAATTAGATCTCCGAAGTGTCTGATTGTTGGATTTCGCTCTCTCTGGAGCAACATGTGTGTCTGTACTAGTGGAAGGTGCATCACTAGCATGTCCAACATTCTTTATAACTTGTGGTGAGGTAACATCCTCAAACCGCACTCTACGATACTAAATGTCTTTCACTGACTTTTTATGCATCTTAGACTCGTTGAATATCACCTGTGAGCTGCGTATAACTTTCTTAGATTTTGGGTGACAGAGACGATATCACATCTCTCTGTCTACATCATATCCAATGAAGATGCACTTGTGTTAATTATGATCTAGCTTTTGTCTAAGAGCTTTTGAGACATGTGAGAATGCCTCACACCCAAATACATGTAACCTATCATAATTAGGCTCTTTGCCCATCCACATATCATGCAAAACCTTGTACTTTAGTGGTGTACTAGGTGATGGGCTGATCAAGTAAGCAGCCCTCGTAACAACTTCTCCCCAAAATTCTTGAGGTAAGTTGGCCGTAGACAACATAGAAGTGACATGTTCCTTAATGGTTCTATTCATCCTCTCAACCACACCGTTTTGGGCGGTGTGTAAGGAGTGGTAAACTCTCTTCTAATTCCTCTTTTAATGCAAAAGTCATTGAACTTGGAGGAGATGTACTCGCCTCCATTGTCACTGCACAAAGCTTTAAGATTTCTACTCGATTCGTTCTCTACCAATGCTAAAAACTTTTGAAAAACACTAAAGACGTCACTCTTCTACTTCAAGAGGTAAACCCACACCTTTCTAGTAGAGTCATCTATGAATGTCATAACGTTCCTCCTAGAGACTTGACTGGCATAGGTCCACACAAGTCACTATGAACGAGATCTAGAGGAATCCTTAACTCCTTCTCCAAAGGCGCTGATGTCAACCTAGTCTATTTGCCATAGATACAATGCTCACATAAAGAGAAGTAAGAGTAATCTAGCACAGGGGTATAACCAGAACGCCGCAAGACTTTCATTCCCTTTTGACTCATATGTCCTAGCCGGCTACGCCACAACTCTGTAGACGGTAGCTCGACTACCACAAATAAAATTCTCTTTCATAGAAGAGACATAAAGTGAGTACAATGAGCCAGACTTTCGGCCTTTAAGCATGACCAGATTTCCCTTCTTGATAATATAAGAACCATGAGAAAATATGGTAGTGTAACCCAAATCATCCAACTGACATCAAACTCTTTGTCAATTTAGGTACATGTCTGGCAATGTGCAGCATAAACTCAGTGCCATTACGCATAGAAAACTTGATGCTGTCCACATTGCATATATCAAGCTCATAAGAATTGCCTAGCTTCATTGTGCCATGTGTGCTAGTGTATGTAGGAAACCACTCCTTGTGGGGAGTCACATGAAAACTAGCACTTGAATCCACAATCCAATTTTGCACATAACACTCGTCAAGAGCTAACAATGCATCAAGACTCAAATCGGTGTGAAAATCAACACATCATTTGGCACGTCAAAAACTTTTTCAATGGCTGGAGACTCAAACACATTAATTTAGTCAATTTTCACGTTGCTTTTACGTTTGTCAGACTTCACTTTCTCTTTGTCCTTATCATGCTACATTGTGCGGCAATCTTTCTTCAAGTGCTTTTTATGGCAGTAGTAACACACAACATTTCTCATGTCTTTGCCGTGACTCTTGCTACGAGCTTGCAAGCGATCTTGAGAACGAGCGCGGATACGACCACGCTGCCTTTGCTTGTCGCGATTGCCACTAGCCACATATGCATCACCATACCCACTCGCATCAAGAGATTGGCAGTGAATCTCCTCAGTGAGCAATGCACTAGCAACATCGTTGAAACTAGCTTGCCATTGGGTGCAAAATTGCTTATGGTTGTGTTGAAGGTATCCATGGTAGCGAACATAGCAAAAAATGGCCTTCATTTCATCATCGAAATGGAGACCTTTTGAAGTAAGCTGTGAATACACATTGTTGAACTCGTTTATGTGAGAACTAACATTACTGCCTTCTTTCATGTTCATGCGCATCAATTTCTTCATAAAAAAAACCTTGTTCGAGGCGTTGTTTCCATCCCAAGCCTGACATAGAGTATCCCACAAATCTTTAACATTGGTCTTATCCATTATGGTAAAGTAAATAGATTCACCAAGGTGCAGGCGAATGGTTGACATAGCATGTGTATTCAAGTCATCCCACTCATCATTAGTGTACACATTTTCTCTCTTCTTGCACGCAAGGGTGATATCAAGCCTTTGTTGATCAAAATATCTTGCATACGTTGCCGCCAAACGACAAAGTTTGAACCACAAACTTTTTGATGTAGTACTCTTCTTTTTTGGAAGCACTACTTAAGAGAACGTAGCCAAAAACTTTATGGAAAATTGCGTGGGATAATTTCGGCACAGTTTCCCATAGAATAGGAGCAAAAAACTCAAACCAAAAGTAGAAAAACCAATGTGTAAGAACAATGGTGAGAAAAATCCGGCAGAGTCTCCTTTGTATGAGGAGTCAAAACTCAACTCAAAAAGCTCATAAACTGCTCAAAAGAACCATTGGGCATCAACTGCTCAAAACCACTGCCGTGTGACCGCCAACTCGGCGTCAAAAGCACAAAAAATTGCCCAGATACATATCCTATGGCAACGGTATTGTAAGAGGGGATCTCTAGCTACCTGTATCACCGAAGGTATCTCAAAATTCGAGAATACCCCAGCTCAAAGAAAACCTCACGCTATTGACCCTCCAAAGGCTAATGCAGACACAAAACGACTAGCCACAGTCTCAAAAAGGGCCCTTTTGGTATGAGTCTCAAAAACGGCCGGGAAAACTACCAAATAGCTAAAAATGGCTCCACATGTAGTACAATAGGCAGTGTCCGCAACTCAACATACATGAGTGATTGCACTCAAACAAGTGCCAAGAACTGTTGCGTGCAATGAAAGTGATCCATGTGGGAATATCTGCTCTCAAAAGAGCTCAATAGCACAATGGTGTGCTAAAGAAACATGCATCTGCCAATGCATCTGTCCACAGAGAAACTGCAGTCGAAATGACTGCCAAAATCGCCTGGAAAATACTATTTCTGGAAACCTTGAGAACCTGTGTGTAAACGGGCTCAAAAGCTCCCTATAACCTGCGTGTCGGTGTCGGTATGTGCCGATGTCCGTTGTCAGACGGAAATGCACTAGTCGAATAGCCACCAAAGGTACTCGAAGTCGAAAAATGCCGTGGAGCGTCATCGATGCGCTTGGTGCCGATTCCAAGTGTCACTCCTCTATGGTAGAGGCACCTCACCCGTGCACATGGCAAGCACAGCCGTCCGCGGGAAGATGGTCATCCGCGGGAAAGCTGGAGTCAAGGTCGTATATCGAAAATCCACCCGTAAAGAGAGGTGTTGGTATCGAATCGCAAGGATGGTAACGAAACTGATGTGTCGTACCGTCGAGGAAAACCAAGAAAATCAAAAATCGCATTGTCGATGTCAAAACCAATGCGATGTCAAGGACTAGCCGATAGCTAGTCAATCCGCTCTTGTCGATGTTGGTGCTGGTGCGGTGCGGCGCGTCGTCGATAGCCGGTGTGGAGCGACGAATCGTCGATCTCGAGGCCGCTGTTGTCGAGGCAGTAAAGAGTGTCGCCGAAAACCTGTTCGCTCTCTCTCTCTCTCTCTCTCTCTCTCTCTCTCTCTCTCTCTTCACGTGCTCGCTCTCTCACAGCTTCACTTTCTCACGTCTCTCTCTCTCTCTCTCTCTCTCTCAACTCTCTCAACTAAAATCTCTCTCTCACATGTCCGAGGTATGTGATCGGGGGGGGGGGGGGGGGGGTTGTGCCGAGGATTATGGTGGTCGAGGGTTTGATGGTGGGATTGAACCCTTGCACACAAGAGGAATGTGAGTCAAGAAACAAAAATCTGATTTTTTGTTTTGCTTGACTGTTTAAAACTGCATACTGTTACAGAGTAGTAGCCGAGTGTGTGACAAGAACTGTGGGTGTGTGTGTCACTTGCCAGCGCCGCCACTTGCTTCCTTGCTTCTTGCCAGGTGCTACTTGCTTCCTTGCTGCCCAAATTCCCCTGTTTTTGCTCGACTTGCTGCTCGGCATTGAATTCTCCCCCTATTTTTGTTTTCAGCCTACTGTCCGGATTTGCCTTCCATTTGCCAACAACATCAATTATGGTCAAGCTGCTTAACTTCCTCTGCTTTCTCTCAAAGCCTTGCTTTGGCTTCAATGCTTTGATCTGCTGTCGACTTAGCTGCATGCTACTCGGTGCTGCAGTCCTAATTTGCTCGATTCCAAGCTCTTCAATGTGCATTGCTGCTCGTTATGGCCACTCCTTGATTCTCTTTCCCAAGAAAAGAAGCCCGCTTTGCTTGCTTTTGACCAGTGCTTCAATCTGCATTGATTCTCTGCAGCTCCACCCCAAGATCTCAAGATTCCTCCTATGCTTAGGCTTGCTGCACACGCGGGTAGGGGAGGGGAGATGCTGGGGCTCAGGATCCTGCTCCTAGGCTCTGATACCACTTGTGGAACAGGCTATGGAGTGGGCAAGAGAGGGGAGGAGAGAAGGGAAGGGGATGAGCAGTAGACACTGTGTTTGGTGGAGCTTGTGAGAGAGTTACTTCTCACTCTCCTTATTCTCTATATAATCAAGAATGAGTAAGTGGGCGGGCACTCGGCCACAACCTGGCCACGGGGTCTGAAACCCAACACTATTGTAGTATTTTCACATTTAAAAAATCCCTCTAACACTGAGGAGATATATAAGTCCCCCTTCAACAGTGGAGGGGATAAAAGTGACAGAGGGAGGACACGTTTCCTACGGTATTATTATAAATGTGAAGAATGGTGCCAACTCCACACCATATGTACGTATGATTTTTTTCGCTTTTTTTTCTGGTACAAGCATCGCAATGCACGCAATGCATTTCTCTCCATCTTATTATAATGTGCAAAATTTCACCTCCATACATCTTTCAATGCAAAATTCCATTTGTGATGCGAGGCTATAGAGTTTTCCACAAAAGCTTAGAGGAGAGATGCTATGGAGTCATCATCACAAGCTATGCCATGCAGACACCAATATCAAATTTTTACGTCTTATCATATAGATAGTGAAGCAAGCAAGGCAAACTAGTTGTGATGTCGGCAAGTTTGTGACGTCCTTGTTCACGTTTTTGAAGGGCCGTCCAAAGCCAAGGGCGTGTTCATACGGAGGCGGCGGCAAAGGGTTCAAATTTTCCAGGCTGTCGGGATTCTGTTCACAAGAGGCGGAGGACAATTTGAGAACATCCAAAGAGCTGCAACATAATGGTTTGATGTGAAACTCTCATGCTATTGATGTGAGTTCAAAATTCCATCTCCACGATGCTCGCTGAAAAGCGGGTGGAAAGCTTCATTTCCGAGCCTTGAGAGTAAGTGACACACGCATGGGAGGGTGGGATCTACGGTAAGGCGATTGTGGACCGCAGATCTTTGGCGGCGGTATCAAAATTAATCTTGGGTACCCTAGATTATTTTTGTAATCTAAGATACCCTATATTACTTTCGGTGTCGCCACTTTGTACAACTGTTTTAAGTAAATTAGGGCCCACCCCCTTCTTAGGTGCACACAAGACGAAGTGGTTAGGACAGGTGCCTCTCATGGATGAGGTCATGTGTTCAAACCCCACAGCCCCAAAATGGGGTACCCTAGATTACTTTCAAATTACGGGTACCCTAAATTACTTTTTGTAACTTAGGGTACCCACATCCCAGATTTATGGCCCAGATCTCACCCTCCCATGTCTGTGTCACTAGGGTACCCGCACCTTGTTTATAAGTGACACGCCCAAACTCATGGGATCTACAGTGAGGGTTTCATCCACCATTGATCCCATCTACGGTGGATAAAAAAAGTAGGCTCCCCACTTGTTGTGTTGCATCTCGAACTCACGACCTACCCCATCGCGCTCCCACACCCTATCGAACTCCCCTACCGCGACTCGTTGCAAGCAATGTGAGTCCAACACTATATAAATCCTGCCCCCCCCTGTTGCAAAGATCCGACGGCCCAAAACTCGCACCCGGCCGTGAATTCACCCTTGCTGTAGATCCCGCGAGCTGGACCCCGTGTCACTTATAAACGAGTACCCGCATCGTAGATTTATGGCCCACAATCCTCCCACTGAGTGCAAGTTCTTTTGTCGCGAATGTCCGGAAGACAAGTCGCACCTTCGCTGCCTCCTTCCGCCGGGTCGTCTGAACCCAGCCTCACTGAGCGAACGCCTATATTCTTTCTCCAGCAATGGCGACGAAGACAGTCGCATGTGGGCCTTTTCCACAGCAGGCATGCGTTGCTTCCTGCATGTTGCACACCTTTCGGAGGCGCAGGCTAACTCTCTCTGCAGCAGCTGGCACCCCTCCTATCACTTCCGCGTCAAGGCCCATTCATAGCACATCCCCCACCATCAATCAGGCGCAGCTTTTCACTAGCACTGCATCTGAGCCGTTGCCTCCGCCTGCTTCAATCAAGCAACGGAATCTCATCGATCAGCACTTGTTTCTGCTCACTACAGTTGTATGTGTGGTATGTATCAATGTGAGAGAGAGAGAGAGAGAGAGAGAGAGAGAGAGAGAGAGATATTTTGTGATCCAATTCAGAGACCGTATCACTCTATGTTTTCAACACTTAGAAGTTTGGACCCTTGCATAAATCTCTTTGAATAAATGATTGTACGAGGTGTTGTTACACTTTTTATGGGCATCCAACAATATCAGCATGTAGCTTAGGATCACTAGCATGGATGCATCGTGTTTCTGCCAATCGGCTTGAGATGTGCACCACTACACTCAAGTTATGTTTACAGGTACCTTTTATGATGGCTTAAATCAATAGTGACTTGGCACAATGATTAGAAAGACTTAGATGATAAGCAAGCTCTAAAGGACTTGGTTGTATGTGCCATGTGGACATTCTACTACTACCCGAGAGCTATGTATGTGGTAGAGCAGGTCATATGGCAGCTTGATGCATTAGGAGGATAGAGTGTCTAGAGTAGAGACATCGGGCAGTATTAAAGGAGGGTCAGGACAACTCAGGAGGTATCATCAGGACCTAGGAGGACATCGGCGGAGAGAGTCAGGAGGACACAAGTGAAGAAGAGGAGAAGAAGGCGGCAGAGGTAGACAGAGGTGCCTCCAGTCAGACAGGTTTACAGATGTAGGGATCTACCACTAGATCCACCTCCACAGGTTTTATCTTCTTCGGCAGAGATACCACTGGCATCCCCGGAACCCATAGTGGTTCCTGGGGATTCTAATGTTCGATCTTCTTCAGCTGAGATACCACCTACATCTTCTGGACATATCGGTGCTCCTGGGGATTCCATTCCCCCCTCTTGGATCATAGAAAAATCTATATGTTAGGAGATTTGAGAGGATGGAAACCGAGAAATAGTCTCGGTCATTCATTATATATTATGGGCCTTTTGGGATTACATCTCTATGGTGATTGGCTCTTAGTACCTTTCATCTGGATCTATACCCTCGAGGTGTTTATTTTAATAGAAGATTCTCTTTGAGAGAGAGAGAGAGAGAGAAATGAAATGAAATGAAATGTTATATTAACGTCTTCAAAAGGCCAAAATGACCTATGAGACCAATCAGTTACAAAATAGTGAATCTAATACAAAATAGTGAATCTAACCTTTAGGACCAATGAGATACATTTCCACTTTGGATATCAGGTGAAAATAAAAAATGACTTCGAAGGCTTTTATTACTCAGAAAAGCTCATTTTGACATATTGGTGGTAATGGATAGAACTACAAAGAGCAGCGGTAGGTTTGAGATCTCATCTTTGGCCATGGGGTTCTTGGACTTTTGAATGACCGCCTTTCCTTCTATGTATACTTCCCACTTCTCTTCTTTCTTTGCTGCAACTATATCATTTTTGAACTAGCAAGGACAGCGCTTTTGAACCAGCAAGGCAGCGATTTGCAGCAGCAGAACTCAGCGTGTTAGCAGCAGCAAAATTCAGTAGAAGACCCATCAAATTCAACAGATAAATAACAGCCCAGTAGATAGCATTTTCAGCTGCTGCCATCGCCGTCGCCGTTATCGTCGTCGCCGTCGTCTCCAATTTTAGATCTATCTTTCATCATAGTCTCACGACTTGCATCAGCATCTTGTACCAGATTGTGCAATCAATAGAATAGACTTCTCTCGCCATCGAGAGAAGGGCTTTCGGAGGAGGGTTTGATAACTTCGTGGTGTTGTGTTCTTGTCTCTCTATCTCTCAGACTCGTGCACCTTCATTCACAGTGTTTATCCACTTTGTTTGTGATCACTTGCACTCTCTCATTAAAGAACGGAAGGCTCTCCCTTCCGTAAGTAAATGGAACCTTGAGCACAGTTCGGAGCACTCATCTTGAGAAAAGTTCAACATTCACTTCCGCTGCACCTTACATTGGTATCAGAGCTTTGGCAATGTTCTGTATCACTCAAGGAAAGAACCAAAGAACCACAAGAATTTTTTGCTTGTTGCGGTCGCAGGTAACCCAAGTCCTCTTGGACGTGTCGATTCCTAATCGTGTTTTTGAAGAGTGACAGGAAACCCAAGAAAGGACTTGTCCAGCTTTCCCTTGTGCCTCTTTTTACTCATTGAGAGCGGACCGTGCACTTAGCGGCCGGCCAATCGACGTGAGGTGGAAAAAGCAACCTTGGTGTGAGCGCAAGGCCACCAAGGGGTGCGTCCGCGGAAAAGAGCAGAGCTCGGGTGAAGAGAAGATCCTTCTCTAACACAGATTGCAAGCGAAAGAAGAACCCCAAGACCACCTCAAGAACTCAAGAACCCAAGAACCAAGACTCACAAGAACCCAAGTTCCTCGTGAACTTAAGAACCCACGACTCCAGTGGATGGTCATCACCCGAAGCGGAATGGATACTTCGCATGGAGGTGATGAGCATGGGAGTGGCAAAGAAGAGTTTCCCCACCAAGGTTTTTCCGACCCTCCCCCTTTCCCATCTACTTCAAGGATTGCACTAACGAGCCTACAAACGAGCCTTGACAAGGTAAGTGAATGGGCAAAGACCTGGGGCATGACTTTTGGAATTGACAAATGCATGGTCACGGTGTTCCACGGCGACCTGCAAGAACTCTCTATGAGGATCTTTATTTTGGGTGGTGAGATGGTTGCGGTGGGTGAAATGTACAAGTACCTTGGCATCGACGTAGACTCGACCTTTTCCATTGAACGCATCGTTAAAGAGCGAGCGGACAAGGGGAGGAAAAGTCTCTTCGCATGTCAGCGAACCGAGCCATCCCTATTTGGTCTCGACTGACTATTTTTAAGGCGTGCGTGTATCCAGTGATTTGTTATGGCGCGGAAATTATGGGGGCCCACGACCAGCGTGTCCTTCACTCTCTGCAGCGCCTCGTCGCCACCGGGATGCAAATGTTACTCGGAAAGGGAGCAAGGTCAACCTCTGTAGGGACGGCAACTCTCCATCACGAGTTTAACATACCACTCGTACCTACCTTTTGTGGGGGACAACGAGCAAGGGCTTTTGACAAGTACCGCTCGGTTTCATCTACTTGGATAGGCTCCTTGGTAAACAAGAAGCCTAAGAACCAACCGTTCAAGAAGTGGACTTGGGCAACAAGAATCGAGAATTGGATGAATAAGTATATCCCAGCGGCTGACTTTAGCTCAGTTCGCTACCACGCATGGGACAAGTGGAACGAGAGGCATTCGTGCCTGGCGTTGGAGCCTTATAAGGAGGCCGGCTTTGAACAAACACGTGGATACCTGCTGCAGCTCAATATGAGCACTATAGTGAATAGAAAGGAGGAGAGAATGCTGGCTCTCGCGAGAGTAGGGGGGCTTAAACTGGCTGATAGTTACATGCGCGGACACAGCATTTGCACACTGTGCTCCCAGTTAGAGGGTCGTTCGCTTTCGCATTTGCTGACGAGTTGTTTGGCGGTAGATGAATCTAGGGGGCGCTGGCTAAACCGATTCAACTCCACCTTCAACGCAATCGACCCTTCGTTGGACCCTGAAGAAAGGATCGTTATCCTCCTTGGTGGGGAGGCTCGCGGGAAGCGGATGCCCTTCTGGGTACGCCGTGATCTGCACTCAAGGGACGGAACCGCAGGGCACGTGCCTGTGGCGATGTAAGGTGCAGCGGAATGAATGTTGCGCTTTGCTAAAGATGAGTACTCCGAACTGTGCTCAAGGTTCCTTTTGTTCTTATGGAAGGTAGAGCCTTCCGTTCTTAATGAGAGAGTGCTATGATCACAAACAAAGTGAATGGACACTGTGCGTGCAAGTGTATGAGTGTCACGTGACACATCCCAACCCTATGTGTCCGTGGACAAGCTACACCACAGCAGGGTTCAGTCAGTTCAGTCAAGTCTAGATTAGCAGTGATCTGGCACTTTTGTGAGTCTATTCGTAGACCGTGCATGCCCAGTCACTTAGCATAGATGCATATCCTCCGATTGCACACAGCATGATCATCGGAATTCCCATCAGAATCCATTAGCATCACGTAGGGGAATTTTCCAATGCATTTAGCCTATTTTCCTATTTTTGGTATTTTCACTTATTATTTTTAAGTGACTTTCCAACAAAAGTAGGTAGGGCAATTTTGCTAAGTTAATATATAAGCAAACCCGAGTTCAGACTTTCTGGCAGAAGAGGCAGCAGGAGCTTCCCGCTCAACAGGCAACTTCTCAGCAGAAACCCCCCCCCCGTAGTAGATCCTCGCCATTCCCATCCCTCCCTTGGCGATTCCTACCACAGTAGATTCCCCCGCATTCCTCCCCTTGCATGATCGCCCAAGCACCCTCAGCCCAGCGTTTTTCAGTGCAAAAACGCCAACCCTTCATCAGCGTTTTCTATAGCAAAAACGCCAGCAGAATCTCAGCCTGTCGAGCATTTTTCAGCATGGGTAAAAACGCAGATCTCAGCCCTTTACAATAGCAGTTTTCAGCCATGATTCAGTAGCAAATCAGTCCCAATCAGGTTGCAGATTGTGCCCAAAGTTTCTCAGGACCCTCCCATTGATGATTCTCTCATTAAATGTTATGGTCGTACGTCGGGGCACCGTTTTGTCATATTGTTTGACCTAGGTAGTATGCATGATGTGATCGGTTCCTCTCTTGTTGAGAGAGCCCGCCTCGAAGTTAGTCCGAGATCTCCTATCGAGGTCTCTGGCTTTCGTCCGGGTATGGATGCTCTCATCACCGAGGAATGCCTTGATGTGTTATTTGCAATTAAACAGACTGCCTTCACTAGAAGATTTCTTGTTTCTCCTCTCTCAGCATGTGATATGATTTTAGGCATTAAGTGGTTTTGTGAGACTGATGCTGTCATAAAATTTGCGGCTAACACTATAACTCTCAATGCCGACAGTGATTCTCCTACTGTCTTTCATGGAGTGGATACTTCTCCTTCTCCATCTCTCATTGCTAATGTGCAAGACAAGATTGAAAGGATTCGAGATAAGGAGATTCTCTCAGTCTCTCTTTCTCCACAGCATGACACACAGGATTTGCATGATTATGGAAAGCATGATGATGATTTGATTGACCATGATTTGCATGATGATTTGGATGAAAAAGACAAGCATGATGAATTGCATGAACAAGATGTGATTATTCACAATGATGATGTGTTAGTTGATGCTTTTTCTAGCGAAGCTAACCTCGTTGTAGATTCGATCAATCACCAAGAATCGATCTTGGCTTTCGAGTCGAGGTCCACAGATCCCCCACAAGACGATTCGATAGATCCCGAAGAAGCGATCTTGGCTCTTGAGCCTTGGTCCAAAGAACCATCACAAGAAGTATTATGTCTTCGCATGATTGATACGCACGCATTGTTCGAGTGTTTCATTCATGAAGGTTTCTTGTATTTTAGTCAACATCGTTATGTGATCCCTTTTCCTAGGCATAATATATTGTATGTTGAGCACGTTTCTCTCATGGATGAACACGTGTATGCGGATTGTTCATGAAAAGCTGAAAAGTTTGTATGTCAGGAAGTCACATTCCATGTCTCTTCCTTGGCATGACACAGTTTCCGAAAGAGCACATGATAGTATGAGCACCAAGCATGGGCATTTTCATTGTGATTTGCCATAGTTGATTGATTTGGATCAAACAGAAAAGATTCGATCGCATTGTTTGCATGTGTTTGATGAACGGATTGTCACTCTGTCTCTATGTTCGTCTACATTGCATACACAGTCTTTAGCAAAGACAAGATTTTTTTCTTTCACTTTACATGGAAATGGGTATGTTCATGGTTTTGTGTTGGAGATGGTTTCATGAATTTTCAGCCATGGAGATTCTTGAAGACAAAGGAAGAAGGTTCCTAGACGAAGTTGAAGCATTGAAGGAGCCACAGAAGACTTTGAGTCGCTTTCGGCGCGGCCCAAAAAAGCAAGCGTTGCAGACAGAGTTACCCGGAACGCGGAACGGGAACGGCGACGAGCCTCCCTGCGGAACGGGGGAACGGGAATGGGCCCGGAACGGGAACGGCGCGGAACGGCAGGCTAAAAAAACACCCAAATATTATTTTTTTTAGCGTTATGTGTTTGAATACAAGTAGTATTAGAGTCCTTTGACTCTAATACCCACAAAAAACACGATTCGAAGACCATTTAACCTTATTATGACTTGATTGGGATGTGAGGCGCCCAGAGTACATAGCCAGATGAACAACAATGAGCAAACACAATGCCCATAGTACATACACAATGCTCTCAAATAATTGCAAGAGTAGTAGTCAGAGATAACACTTTGGAATTAATTATGGCTAACATAGTAACAAGCCTCAAGGGCCGCCAGCGGCCAAGGTGCTACAAAAAAACCAAAGGGGGGCAAAGTTCAAACCAGACTTCAGTGACCACAATACCAAAAGACTGAAGGTGACAAATACCATAAAGATGCTAGTAGCTACAAATGGCAAAGAGGGCAAGGCTCAAGCAGCCATACAAAAAGGTGGATAAATGGCAAAGACTCAAGACTCAAGAGCCACTAGCCTGAGAGGCCTCCCAATCCGTAGTAGCCGGCTGTAAATCATGCACATCCTCCCATTCCTCATCATCGAGGTCTAGGTCCGGCTCGATCTCAGCCATAGATGAAGTACCTGGTGTTGGTGGATGTGCATCTCCACCCGCCTGAGAAGCCTCTTGCTCCATCTCCCACAGTGTAAAAGGATCTGTCTGTTTGTCTGTACTCTTGCAAAGCATTTTCAAATTTGCGCTGACGAAGACAAGATCATTAGCCTTCTCCACTCCAAGCCGATTCCTCTTCTTGGAAGCAATGTGGCTAAAGGTACTCCACAATTGCTCCAAGCATGAGGTACTAACTGACTGGCTGAGAATACGGATCGCCAATCTCTGAAGCTCAGGGCCATCATAGCCATAGTCCTCCCACCAAAGCACTGAACCTATTTTCCTGCGATCAATCTGAGCATCTGGACTGCCAAATGACCCTCGCATCTCTCTGTACTGTCTCAGCTGATCTCTGACAATGCGTCGCCCATCTCTGTCTAGAACCATCTTGTTTAAGATCTCTGTAAATTGGTTCATGACTTCCCTATCTGTCTCTTGCCTTGCACCTTGGAACTCTGGATCCACCATGTACGCTGCCCTGTGTAAAGGAGAGGCATATGAATTCCACCTCGAGTTGCAAAGCGCATGGATCTCCTCATATCGCTCTGCGTTCGGCTCAAGCTGTGCAAGCTGCTCAATCATGCGGTCCATTGCCTCATAAATCTTGCCAATGCAAGGATCCATGCCATCCAGAACTCGAAGCAAATGAACCACCGGTTTTACCTGTGCATCTAGACTCTTGAGCTCCTTCCAGAACTCAAGATCCTCTGCCTTATCCTTGCACAAAATCCCTGCAACTGTCTTTGCATAGGGGGAGGTGGTGAACTCATCACTGATGAAGACCTGTCGGACCGCATTTTGACATTCAGACAGCCTGCGTACAAGAAGAAAGTTGAATGCGAAGCGGGTATCTGAATACTTTAGAAGCACTTTGCCGCCCGACCTCTTGAGGTACTCACTCCGAACCAAGTTGTGATTGTTGATGAAAGTAACCATCTTCACTGCATCAGCAATGACTGGAGCAATCCAGTCTAGCTTGCCGATGTCTTTCAGAAGGTTGTTCAAGCAGTGTGCCATGCAAAAGCACACTGTCACATGCGGATAGTGGCCCTCTATGATAGTTGCTGCTGCCCTGTTTGATGCCTCCCCATCTGTGACAAAGGCCACCACGTGTTGCTCACCGATGGTTTCTATGGCCACTATCCACTCTGCAGAGAGGACATCGGCGGACTTGCCACTCTCAGTGGCATCATGAGAGTGCACAAAGTACATCTCTCCACTGGAGTATGCGACGAGACCATGGATAGATCTCTTCCTTGTATCGCTCCACCCGTCAGCAATGAGGGAAACGCCATGTTTTGCCCAAAGACGCTGAATGTTGAGGGTTGCTTGCTCCACGATAGCCTTCTCTCGATCGAGCAAGGTGGTTCGGAGAGCCTCTGAAGATGGCGGCACATAGCCGGTGCCATACTCTCCTATCTGTTGCACCATGACTTTCCAATACTCCGACCTATTTCGATCAAACATAGAAGAGGTTAGTATCAAAAAAGTGGAAACGACGATAACGGAAGAAATGAGAGAGAAGATTGATGAATCATAAAACAATGTACATACCTCGCTGCGACAAATGGGATATAGTCGTGATAGAAGAATCGGGCCACGATCGCATCCACCTCTTCTTTCTTCTTTGGGTCCCAAGAGGTGGTAAGGGTCTTTTGGCGACGAATTGGACCTTTTGAAGATGCACCAACACCTACACCGGGTAGAGAGGAAGAAGGGAAAATGAGGGTCTTTGGATCAATACCTTTGCGTGCCGGCTTGGCTTTATGGTTGAATTGCCGATCCTTTTCCTCGAGCTCCTACCTCTTCTCGATGGTTACGTTGGCACAAAATTTCACCTCATGTCCCGGCACTCGAAGAAAGTGTGCCCTCGCTTTGTCATGCCCCCCTTTCCGCGTGTAAGAGCATAGCTTGCATCCCCATGCACGAGAACCTCCCGCCGCCGACAAGGTGCCCTCCGAGGTCACTTCATCCCACCACGACCATTCCTTCGCCTTTTGAGTGTTGCCCGCATGAACGGAGGGGGTTGAACGAGAAGAAGAGGCCATGGATGATGGATTATCCGTGAAAGAGAGAGCTTGATCTTGAACTTTGAGAGAGAGAGAGGGATTGAGAGAGAGAGGCTTGCCGCTTGATTCCGTGAGAGCTTGAGCCTTGAGCCTTGAAAGTTGAGGGTTAGAACTTAGAAGTTAGCCCAAGAGAGAGAGAGGTTGAGAGCTTGAGCCTTGAGGCATGCCGCGGCGCCACACTATGGCTTGAGAGTTGAGAGCAAGCTAGGGAGAATGAGCTTGGCTTGAGAGTTGAGAGCAAGGCTCAAGCAAGGGAGAATGGGCCTTGAGGCTTGATGAGTGTGTGAAGAATGGGGGAGGAGGGGGGCATTATATACTTTTTTGACTGCTGAAAATGGCCGTTGGCTGCCTAACAGTCATTTTTTTCAATTTCAAAAACTGCCGTTTATGGCCGTTCCGGTCCGTTCCAGCCCGTTCCGGTCGTCCCGTTCCGGTGACAGTTTCCAGCCGGAACGCCGTTCCGTTCCGACGCGTTCCAGAAAATCCCGGCCGGCCGGAACGCCGTTCCGGCGTTCCAAGGCCCGAAATGTCCGTTCCCTGGTAACACTGGTTGCAGACCTTTATGAAGTTCAAGTATCGCACGACCCACACATCAGAGTGGGCCGGCGAAGAGTCCCTTCCAGGATTCCGGATGTTGTTGGCGATCTCCCTCGACGCCATACAGTTCGGTATCAGTACCTCACTTTGAAAAGGAGGGGATGTCACGTGACACATTCCAACCCTATGTGTCCGTGGACAAGCTACACCACAACAGGGTTTAGTCAGTTCAGTCAAGTCTAGATTAGCAGTGATCTGGCACTTTTGTGAGTCTATTCGTAGACCGTGCATGCCCAGTCACTTAGCATAGATGCATATCCTCCGATTGCACACAGTATGATCATCGGAATTCCCATCAGAATCCATTAGCATTAGTTAGGGGAATTTTCCAGTGCATTTAGCCTATTTTCCTTTTTTTGGTATTTTCACTTATTATTTTTAAGTGACTTTCCAAAAAAAGTAGGTAGGGCAATTTTGCTAAGTTAATATATAAGCAAACCCAAGTTCACACTTTCTGGCAGAAGAGGCAGCAGGAGCTTCCCGCTCAACAGGCAACTTCTCAGCAGAAACCGCCCCCCCCCCCAGTAGATCCTCGCCATCCCCATCCCTCCCTTGGCGATTCCTACCACAGCAGATTCCCCCGCATTCCTCCCCTTGCATGATCGCCCAAGCACCCTCAGCCCATCGTTTTTCAGTGCAAAAACGCCAGCCCTTCATCAGCGTTTTCTATAGCAAAAACGCCAGCAGATTCCCCCGCATTCCTCCCCTCGCATGATCGCCCAAGCACCCTCAGCCCATCGTTTTTCAGTGCAAAAACGCCAGCCCTTCATCAGCGTTTTCTATAGCAAAAACCCTTCCAGCGTTTTTCAGCATGGGTAAAAACGCAGATCTCAGCCCTTTACAAAAGCAGTTTTCAGCCATGACTCAGTAGCAGATCAGCCCCAATCAGGTTGCAGATTGTGCCCCATTTTCAGCCATAAAACACAGCCCAAAACAGTCATTTTCAGCCACCGAAACAGTCCCCGAATTCAGCGATTAGAAGATCCCAGATTTCAGCCATCAAGTCGTCGTCATCATCACCGTCGTCGTCATCGGCATAGTCCCATTGCATCAGTCCATTGCATACGCATTGTACACCTTTGTGCAATCAAAGAATAGACCACTCTCGCCGACGAGAGTGGGGCCTTCGGAGGAGGGTTTTACAACCTCTCGGGTGTCGTATCTCTTTTCTCTCCTTCTCTCAGTCTCATTCACTTGCACGCACAATATCCACTCACTTTGTTCGTGACCACAACACTCTACAAGACGGAAAGCTCTCTCTTTCCCTAAAGAACTAAAAAGAACCTTGAGCAATAAAGATCACTAATCTTGAGAAAATACAACATTCATTCCGCTGCACCTTACAATGAGACTGAGAGATAGAGAGAGAAGAGAGATACGACACCAGAGACGTTGTAAAACCCTCCTCCGAAGGCCCCACTCTCGTCGGCGAAAGTGGTCTACTATTGATTGCACAAAGTGGTACAATGACGATGCATGGAACTGATGCAACTTGGGACTATGTCGGTGACGACGACGGGGACGACGATGATGACTAAGGGGCTGAAATCTGCGACCTTCTAATTGCTGTCCATAAAAACGCTATGGCTGAAAATCTGGGGCTGATTCAGGGCTGCTGTAAACGCTGTTTTGGCTGCGTTTTTGAGGGCTGAAAATGGGGTTCTTTTGCAAGTGTTTAGGGCTGAATTGGCTGCTGTCCCTAATGCTGAAAACGCTGCCTTATCTGCTTCACTGAAGGCTGAAAATAAAAAACGCTGGCAACCCTTGTAGTGTTAGTGAAAACGCTAGCTATCTGGGAATGTTGGCGATGATTGCAAGGTTGAAAACGCCAGCTTGGGGGAGGTGATGGCGATTACCAAAATGCTAGGCTGTAGGGGATGAAAACGCCAAGGTTGGGGGTGCTGCGGGGTTCTTGTTGAGAGAGAGAGAGAGAGTACCTGCTGCCTGGGGGCCTGTTGTGCTCTTTGCTCATCTGCCAAAGAATGCTAGCTTTGGTTTGCTTATATATTTTCTTACCCAAATTGCCCTACCTACTTTTGTTGGAAAGTCACTTAAATTAATAAGTGAAAATATCAAAAATAGGGAAAATAGGCTAAATGCACTGGAAAAATCCCCTAACTGATTCTAATGGATTCTGATGGAAATACTGATGATCATGCTGTGTGCAACCAGAGGATATGCATCTATGCTAAGTGATTGGGCATGCACGGTCTACGAATAGACTCACAAAAGTGCCAGATCACTTCTAATCTAGACTGACTGGACTTGACGGGAACCCTGTTATGGTGTAGCTTGTCCACGGACACATAGGGTTGGATGTGTCACGTGACAGGCGAAGTTCCTCGGTGAAGTTGTACCCCGGTATTTGGGTGCTCTACATAGGCGGATGGGGAGATTATGCTCCCCTTCCTATGCTGTTATTTTGAATCCGATCCCTTCCAGGGGAAATGACGTAATTCTCCCCAAGCGAAGCCAGATGAGCTACAAGAGCGCCCAAGTGCCATTCCTCCCCCCGGGGGGGTCAACTTCACCTAAAAGGGGTTAAGGGATGCAAAAGGGAGACATCACCAACCTCAGCGGACGCCAACTGTGAGCTGACGCCCTTCCAAGCGGGTATGGCATTTGCTAGGGGAAAACCATCGGGTTTCAAAGGCAGTGTAGTGAGGTGAGCGATAAGTTACCTGGAGGAGGCAACTCCAAAGGGAAGACCGAAGCAAGTCCCACAGTACCTGGGCCTCTGAACAGAGGTACTTGGTCGTTGTCACACCCAAATCCAAGTGGCGAGTGGGTCTCTCAAGGGATTAGTCATGGCCCTAAGAGTGTAGATAATTCTGAACTCTCGTAGTCCAGAGAAACTAGTGACAAAAGCGCCTGCCTTCGGTTTCTGGGTGCATAGTCCTGGTCGTTCTTCTTGTATACTTTTTTGGTGTATGAGGGGAGCGGCCGGGCGTGCTCTACCCGACTCCGAAAACAAAACAAATTGCACTAACTCCTATGGAGGCTTTGGACCAGATGTTTATGGAAAGAAAGTTAGAACGCGAAGAAAGAAAGGCAACTATTGCGCATGAGCGTGAGCAAGCGCGCTTGGCGGCCGAAGAAAGAATGGCAACCATAGATCATAAATACAAAGAAAGAATGGCAGCCATAGCACGTGACCGCGAAGAGTTGTTGCGACTCTTTTCTAATGTGCAGGCCCATATGCAAGAGATTCGGGAAAGGGAGACTCTCTCCGTCTCTTCTTCTCCCAAGCATGACACACATGATTTAAATGACAATGATAAGCATGATAATGACAAGCATGATGAATTGCATGATAATGACAAGCATGATGAGTTGCATGAAGATGATGTGATTGTTCACAAGGATGATGGTTTAGTTGATGCTTTTTCTAGTGAAGCTAACCTCATTGCAGATTCGATCAATCACGAAGAACCGATCTTGGCTTTCGAGTCGAGGTCCACAGAACATCCACAGGAAGATTCGATAGATCACAAAGAACCGATCTTGGCTCTCGAGTCAAGGTCCAAAGAACCCCACAGGAAGTATTATGTGAAATTATGGGTGTCCATGATCAGCGTGTCCTTCACTCTCTGCAGCGCCTCGTCGCCACCGGGATGCGAATGTTACTCGGAAAGAGAGCAAGGTCAACCTCTATAGGGACGACAACTCTCTATCACGAGTTTAACATACCACCCGTACCTGCCTTTTGTGGGGGACAACGAGCAAGGGCTTTTGACAAGTACCGCTCGGTTTCATCTACCTGGATAGGCTCCTTGGTAAACAAGAAGCCTAAGAACCAATCGTTCAAGAAGTGGACTTGGACGACAAGAACCGAGAATTGGATGAATAAGTATTTCCCAGCGGTTGACTTTAGCTCAGTTCGCTACCACGCATGGGACAAGTGGGATGAGAGGCATTCGTGCCTGGCGTTGGAGCCCTATAAGACGGCCGGCTTTGAACAAACTCGTGGATACCTGCTGCAGCTCAATAGGAGCACTATAGTGAATAGGAAAGAGGAGAGAATGCTAGCTCTCGCGAGAGTAGGTGGGCTCAAACTGGCTGATAGTTATATGCGCGGACACAGCATTTGCTCGCTGTGCTCCCAGTTAGAGGGTCGTTCGCTTTCGCATTTGCTGATAAACCGTTCGGCGGTTGACGACTCTAGGGGGAGATGGCTAAACCGATTCAACTCCACCTTCAACGCACTCGACCCTTCGTTGGACCCTGAAGAAAGGACCGTTATCTTCCTTGGTGGGGAGGCTCACGGGAAGCGGATGCCCTTTTGGGTACGCCGTGATCCGCACTCGAGGGATGGAACCGTAGGGCACGTGCCTGTGGCGAAGTTCCTCGGTGAAGTTGTACCCCGGTACTTGGGTGCTCTGCATAGGCGGATGGGGAGATAATCTCCCCTTTCTATGCTATTATTTGAATCCGATCCCTTTCGGGGGAAATGATGTAATTCTCCCCAAACCATCAACTACAACGTTTTTGAACTAGCAAGGCAGCGATTTGCAGCAACAGAATTCAGCGTGTTAGCAGCAGCAGAATTCAGCAGAAGGTCCATCAAATTCAGTAGATAAAGAACAACCTAGTAGATAGCATTTTCAGCCGCCGTCGCCGCCGTTATCGTCGTCTCCAAGTTTAGATCTACCTTGCATCATAGTCTCACGACTTGCATCAGCATCTTGTACCAGATTGTGCAATCAATAGAATAGACTTCTCTCGCCATCGAGAGAAGGGCCTTTGGAGGAGGGTTTGACATCTTCCTGGTGTCGTATTCTTCTCTCTCTATCTCTCAGACTCATGCACCTTCATTCACAGTGTTTATCCACTTTGTTTGTGATCACTTGCACTCGCTCATTACAGAACGAAAGGCTCCCCCTTCTGTAAGTAAAGGAAACATTGAGCACAGTTCGGAGCACTCATCTTGAGAAAAGTTCAACATTCACTTCCGCTACACCTTACAATACACCATCAGACCTAGCGTTTTTGGAACAGCAGATTGCCCCTAGCGTTTGCAGTTTCTTAGCGACAGAACCAGTTTTTGCATCAGCATTTTTCATTTTCAGCACTTAGACTCCGCACAGCAGCCCCAAACCTCGCCGATCTCACCTTCCCGTAGCAAATTCTCGCCGCACGGTCAGATCAGCCAGCATTTGCAGTTTCAGCCCGCTTTTCGCAGATTTCAGCATCTGCATTTTCAGCGCATTGTCGTCGCGTCGCCGTCATCACCGTCATTGCCGACATAGAGTCAGAATTCAACAGATAGAAGATTTGTAGATTTCAGCCCTTAGCGTTTTCAGATTTTAGCGCGTCTCGTCGTCGTCGACATCGTCGGCAAGTCCATTGCATTTAGACCATTGTACCATATTTGTGCAATCAATAGCATAGACCTCTCTCGACATAGAGAGTGGGGCGCTTGGGGAGGGTTTGACAACATTATGGTGTCGTATCCTCTTCTCTCTCTCTCTCTCTCTCTCTCTCTCTCTCAGTCTCAGCACCTTCATTCACAGTGTCAGTCACCTTGTTTGTGATCATTTGCACTCCCTCATTAAAGGAACGGAAGGATCTCCCTTCCGTAAGTAAAAGGAACCCTTGAGCACAGTTCAAAGCACTCATCTTGAGCAAAGTTCAACATTCACTTCTGCTGCACCTTACATTGAAACATTGGACTCTTCTCTAAGAAACATAGGGTTCCTACCCCAAGAAACCAAGCAAAGGTGACATTTGTTACTGTCAACTCTGCATCGTCGCATCTGCACCAAATGCTGATGCACTTGCTGTTGAATCTGTCGGTGAATCTGCTGCGGCTGGTGTCACGAGGACGTGGCAATTGCTAACCTTAGTTGTTGGTTTCTTTCCAATGATTTTTGTTTAATTTTTGAGACCCTCTTTTTGAAGTTGCAAATGGTTGGACATTGTATGGCCAATGTGAACGGTACTTTCACCCGCAGACGGAAAGTTGGTCGGCACTGGAATTCGTACGGTAAGAGGATGTCTAGGCTCAGAGCAAGATCATGTAGGTCCCCCCGTCGCACTTAGCAAGTTGGTGGATACTAGGAAGTGAACTCAATAAAGGCATAAAAGTCAAGGTGGGATCACCAACAGAAAGTATCCGACAGTTGGGCCACATTGCACTTTTGGATGCGATCCCAATGAGGATTGATGGTCAGAAGACCAATGGGAGCCCAACGGAAGCATCTCCTAAAAATTAAGGAACTGCTATTTTGGGCCATGAAATGTGTTCGCGTCATTACCTCCGATATGATGACAAGGGGAACAGCCCAATGCGGAGAAATTGTATGTATGAGTGTCAAGTGACACTTTTTGGCCAATTTACCAAGTTTGGGAGTACAGAACTCGTAACTGACTTCTTGGAGCAATTTTGGAGGTTGATAACTGCGATTTTCAGCCATTTCTCTTCATTTTTGAGCTTCACATGACTTTATCTAGGATCAAGGAGCTCATTTTCAGCATTGGAAGGCATCAGATGCGTGCTTATAGGGCTGTTTTGCTGCATTTTCAACGATACGCAGGTTTTGGCAGCCATGGAAATCTTCCCCTTTTTGCATCTATTTGTTCACAGATGCTTTACAGGTCGAGGGCTGAAGGGGGGGCACTCGATTTATGCGGGGGGGGGGGGGGGGGGGGGGGGGGGGGGAGGGGGGATACTTCATTGAGAACCCGTCATAGATTAAGAACTATGGAGTGCTTTCTTTCCCTCTATGTACAATGTGGTGCTAGGAGTGATGCCCTACACGCTATACATTGCTCTCTCTCCCCCCTACGTGTAGTTATGTGATGCCCCACAAGAGGGCTCTTCATTTGACTGATGTACAGCTGTGTGGGTTCATGCTTTTGTGCTGAGGCAAGAGCCTCCTTGAGCAGGAACAGGGGTAGCTAATTGCTACTTCAAAGCAGACACCGGTGAGGGTCATAACCCACCGTACAGGTGCGTTTTCAGCGCTGTATATGCGCTGTAAATTGACTGTTTTTCAACCATACGGACGCCAGACTCATTGGGAATAGTGCCCCACTGGGATAGGACAGTTAGGGGACTGTCTGGGGCTGAAAACAGGGCAAAAACCAGTAAATGCAGTGTGCTGAATTTACTGTTTTTTGGCAGGAATCAGAGGGTTTATGCTAGTGGAAGTGAGTTCAAGCAGGGGAACTGGTTTCGCGCAAGTTTTGGGGCTGTTATGTTGCCGAAATTTGGCCTAACAGGTCATATCTAGCTGGGATACAGGTAAAGGATTCCCAGGACTCTACTTTGTAATTTACCCTCTAAAAGTATAAAGAAATTCCGGAAGGGGCGCCAATTATAGGGCCTACAGGTCGTCGGCGTCTGCTCGGGGCATTCTAGCTTCCGAGCTGTGTGTGCGCTTAAGTGTTAATTCCCGTCGCAGGTTCCCTTTGCAAAGTGCTCGGTGTGTGTGTCTAAAGTAAAGAATTTCGGGTGAAAGCCAACGACTACCGCTCCACGGGCAGGTTTCAGCTGGCTAACAATTGAGTTGGATCCCTTCTCGACACTCGAAGCATTGGTTGATTTCCTCCTCCCTATGACTTTAAGATGAGGGTTGACCACCCCCTTCCATGACGCATTTCACGTGTGCTATCGCGTGGCTCTACTCCAGTCGGCTCCTCTTCCTGTTCTGATAACTTCGCAGTCATGCCACCATCATCAAGCTGGACACCCGATGATAATCCCCAAGCCTACAATGGATACCCCTCAATTTTACTTCGTTGTGGGCACCCTGGGCTGTCCAGACTCGGTGACTTTGGCACTGCCCACATGCACAGAGATATGGCTCCGGAGTACAATATGATAGCATTAATGGCAGGTCCGGAAGAGTACAGTATGATAGCACTAATGGCTGAGAGACGGTACCAGACATTTATTCAGATGTGGTGGCCTGGACCTTTCTTCATGGCGGACCATGGTATCCACTGGCACTACAGGCCACTTGTGTGGCTCTTTTTCCTGCCCATTTTATGATCTAGCCATTGTATATTTGTTGACTTTCGTGTAGTGTGCCCTTTTGACAGGAGCCAGCTGGGCAGATTAAAAAACTAATGGAAGGATTTTTTTTGCTGAAAAAAAGAGTAATTCCTTATTTAGTATTTGCAAATCAACCCTAAAGATTTCAGAGAGACTGATGCTTGAGAGAAGATAGGTTTATTTGTAGGTTCGAACAAAACCTTGTCGTGCTCCACATGTCACATGTAGAACGTAAGTCCGTTTGTTTATGGAAAGTTTTTGAAGCGAAACAGTTGCATAAGCATCTAATTTGCCACACTGATGGGCTTGTGCATCAGTACTCACATGGACTGCTACTGAAGTATCTTGCTATAGGCAGTTAGGAAGGTTATTACAAACTTTCATTTTGTGCAGACAGGCGGCACTTTGACCACTCTGTTTCTGGCAGCTATTCCAACATTGTTGGTGAGCCTTCTCTCTCTATGTGAGTGTTTCAGCTTTTGTCATTCCACCTGACATTTCAAGAAATCAAGAATAAGGACTCGTCTTAAAGTGTGCTAGATGAAGAGGGCTTTTAAACTGTATCCAGGCCTTCAAAAGAGCAGCTGAGTCCTTAGAAAAGCTATTGGAAGTTACACGTGAGGAGTTGCCAGGAACTATGGCTGCTGTGAGGCTCTCAGGAATGGAGATAAGTGACCTTACTATGGAGCTCAGCGATCTGGGGTAAGGCATGCAAAACAATCCAGTTTCTTTGGTAGATATTCATGCAAGCGACGTCATTTCAAGGTGCTTGAATGGATGAGAACATTGTCTTTTAGGCAGGAAATCTCATCAGGTGTGAAAAGCTCTGCTCGAGTTGTTCGTGCGGCTCAGGATGGACTTCGTAAAGTGAGCAGCATTGCCTCAATGGGTATGTGTACTCTGTGTTTGCGTTTATTGCTCTCTCTCTCTCTCTCTCTCTCTCTCTCTCTCTCTCTGGAAGGGACCTCTGGCTTCTTTATGTTCCAATACAGATTCTGAAGTTCACCAGTTTGTTCACTGTGGTAGCTTTTTTGCAGAAGCAAAAGGCACTACTTCCTCAAGCAGGGTCAATGAAACCAGTAGCAGGAGTGCCAGCAAGGGGTCTTCATGATAACTTGATAGAAATGAGGATGATTTTGCGAAGCCTTTCATCTTTCAGATATTTTGTGGGCTGGATTGGAAAGCTTTGGCGCTCTAGAAGAAGACAGCTGCCGGCAACTACAAGCATCTAGCCCTCAATAGAGTAAAGGATTTTTTAGCTGTCATACTGCAGGTCATAAATTTGTGCCCTTTCCTTTACTAGGTACTAATGAGAGTTTGCGATGTAGAAAAAGAGGATATGTTTTTGTGTGACCAAGTATTATCTTCTGAAAGTAATTCTCAGGGTTGATGTTCTACAGGAAATGTTTGTAATCCTTAAAAAAGGCTCCTATTTAGGGTAAAAAGAGCCAATTATGAGACGTGTTCCAAATAGGGAGACATATCCACCCCCAATTTAGAGAGAAAAACTTGGAATATTTCTTTTGAGTCCTTTTATAATTTGCGAAATAATGTACCATCACTGGGCCTTGATTGTCTCTAATGCCTCAACAAGCCTCAAAAAGTGAACTTTTCAAATAGAGCATCCGGATATAGCTGACAATCTTGGTTTTTATTAATGTGTCTTTTCAATGTCGACGAATTTGATGCAATTTTCATATTATGAAAGTGATTACTGATTTTCAACCAAGTGTCTCTAACACGGTGCCTCTACCCCTACCCACGTATCGCTCTGTCATGGATTATACGAAACAGTTTGGCAGACTGCTTGCAAACATTGTAGTGGTTCAGTCGTTTCTTTCCTCCTTTCCCTTCTCCTCTGCGAACACATATCCATCTACCATAGACATTTTTAACAGTTTGTCTTGCAGCCTATTTTATGCCTATCCAAGCAGTTTTTACGAACCACGTGTAGATTTGTTAATATTTAATCTTATTCTTGTTGAGTTTGGTCAATATTGCATTGTGTAGAAGACTTTGACAAAAGACCTTACTTTAATCAGTATCATTTAATGGGTAATTCTGGCCCGTTTCTGATTCTTCAAGAAGAGAGTAAGGTCTTATGGTCTCTAGTTTTTGTTTCCAACCTTTTGTAACTAAAATGGTGAGAATTTGGATTTTAGACATTATGTTGAACTTCTACTTACTTTGACTTGAAGTTGATCAATGAATGTGTGTGTGTCTGTGTGTGTACATAAATGCATACCCATATGTATGTACATCGGTCAGAGTAGCCATAGAATAATAAATAAATACATACATATGTACATGTGCACACACACAGATGTACATGTTCTGTTGTGGTTCTATTACTACATGCCACCCAAAAATTACTATTTCCTAGTCCCTTACCTCCTCACTAGTTGTGGGGCTGTCCCCTTAAATTTCTTCTCCTCCTCGCTCAACAGCATGACTACATGTTTATTTTTATAAAAGAAAGGAAAACTCCTTTCATGTGGGATGATTGATGGGATTAATGTGCATTACTTATTTCTCCAACCGTTTCTCCTCCTCGTGCAAGTCGACTTTGCTTCATGTGTAAATACGCTCCGGCCTTGTCGTGATGGCATGCAACTCATTTGGCCCCCTTGATACTCTACTCTATGGGTACATCCTGGGTGATATGCTCACTTCCACAAGCTTTTCCCTCCCCTCGGATCAGCCAAGTGACGTTCCTTGCTCTCTAATAATTCTTGCCTTTGCATGGTGAAAATTATCTGCATCACCCTATTGATATAATGATTCCCCCCAACACACCAGAAGCTATGAATTTATTTATTCGACTCCTTGTTTTCCTTGATGCACTATGTAACTTTGTTAGACTTAAAGGTACTACATTGGAGGTTCTCTCTCTCTCTCTCTCTCTCTCTCTCTCTCTCTCTCTCTCTCTCTCTCTCTATCTATTGAGTGTTGAGACTGATGATGGCCACACTAAGGCTTTGCACAAGGTGGATGCCAGCTCTATAAAATCCACGCCATTACTTAAGGTGAGGGTCCTCTACCCCTCACTCAACCTTAGGACATTTTTTTGTCACTTTTCTTCTAATTAGGAGAGAGAGAGAGAGAGAGAGAGAGAGAGAGAGAGAGAGGAGTTTTTACAAAGCTAATTCTAGTGATCACTTAATGTATTGGGCTCTCCTAGCCACATGGAAAGAGTGAATATGAAAGCTTGTTGGTATGCCTTCTTTGGAAAGTAGGGGTGCGCTTGTCTTCTCTCCTCATGAAGAATATGGAGGACACTTTCTCCTCAAATGTCCTTGTTTCGATAAATTGATGATTACTTACATGCAATTTGTGCTTTCAATTTTGGCATTACTATGCTATGTCCTTTTAGCTCCGACTTTTAAAGAAAGAATGCTTTGGTAAACCAAGCTTATACTAGTCTTACCATATTTTTCTCTCAACTTAAGTTTTTTATTGAAAAAATGATGCTTAATGGAATATAATTGTTCTTCTTAAACTATGACAGTACTCTTATTCTATCCTTCTTGCTGAAAAGTGGGAATGCTTTGTCAAAAGGCTTTGTCATTGATGGAATGTTTTTCTTTTACTTCAGTAATTGACTACTCTCCTTTGACTACATTCCATCATTTTAGGTTAGTAATTGACTGCTCTCCTTACCCTTGTTATGATGGTGTATTACCAGTCATCATGCATTATTGGTATCGATAAGAATGTGCTACTACTTTCGAGAATGGTTATGGAATTCTTGTTGTTTTGGGATTAGGAGGCTATGCCTCATAGTGATGGTCTCTCTGAATTCTGACTCATAGGGAAGGAATTGCATAAGAAGGATTTTTTTTCCATTGCTTTTTGGAGCTTGACTAGTCATCTTGGGGAATTTTCCTTTTGATCGCTAGCACTGATGACCATGGTCTTGACTGTCTTAAGATAGACAAAATGATTGGCTGCTCCTCTTTAGCAATCGAGTGACCAGTTGTGATGAAACACATGTTTGGTTGCCTGGTTACTTTTGTACCTTGGTTGTGACCTTATTATTTATTAATGGTTTGATTGATCCTTGTTGATCTTGTCCCATGAACGAGCTTTTGTAAGGATGAATTTTTTATCTCGAAATCCTTTTGGACCCTATACTCTGATAATGGTTTACAACTTAAGCACACTGAATCTATGGTTCTTCCTATCTTAAACACTCACCGGTGATACCATGTTTAAAATTTGAAATGGATTACAGTTTTTTATATTACGCTTTAACTCTCGAAGTGCTTTGCATCCACTGAAATGGAACTAGTATATAAATTTCATGGCAAGACTCCGCACAAGACTTGCCTCGGAAATTTCATTCGTATTTCGTCTTTATATTGTAATTTTTTGGTCGTTACTTGTCTCTATTCCTCATACCTACAATTGCTAAAGTTCCTTTGCAATTTGGTTTGAATATGATATGTGCTTGCCTTGGGGGTGTTGCATTAATGGCCACAACGTGTTTGATTGTAAAGACTTCTAATTTTTCTTAAGATAAGGTTTCCCTTCTTGTTTCCTTTTATACTCCTAAAATCTAGCTAGTTTCTGAAATGGGCTATGGGCCTTGGGATGCTTTACCTAATTTTGGTACACTGAATGGAATTTTGATTGATTGTGGACTCTTGAGACTATAGATTCTCGGTACACTAAATGGAATTTTGATTAATTGTGGACTCTTTGCTCATTCTGGTTCTATTGTTGATATATGGTTTTGGTGTTGCTGCTAATCTGTCCAGAAAAAATAGTTAAATTATTAAAAAAAATCTTGTGAAGCTTCCATCATTTGAATTTATGGTTCCTAGCATAGATATGAGGACTCTTTACAACACTTTTTGCCAGTTCTGACTTGGTCTTTTTGGCTTAATCTGGAGAGTAGCTTTGGGCTATGATTATTAGATTCTTTGAAAGATGGATAGGCCATTGAACCCGATGATTAGATTCTGATTCTTCCTTTTTGAGATCTGAATATTCATATTGGAATATTCTGTCTTTCCTATGGGAACCCACATAAAATGCTTGATTGATATCTAGCAATGCTCATATGCTTTTTCACCTCTAGTTGCTAGTGCAGAGGACTTGGTTTTATATTAACTTGATTTGGAAGATATAATAAAGTTATGATTGTGAATTGATTATTCAAAACTCTGAACTCCAATTGAAAGTTTTGAACTAAACCTACATTTTCAATGAGGAGAATGAATTGAGGAAAGGTTTCTTGATCTGGCGTGATCCCTTAAAACTCCAAAAACTCGTTTATTGATGATCTGGTCTGGGTTGGTTTTGTGAGTGTAGACATACATACACGTGCACAAAAGGTACAGATTTGTGTGGCAAAGGAAATTGTGACAACAACTTTGATGCATGAAGGGGGCTCTCACCATGTACTTGGCGAGCAAGAATTTCTAAATGTTAGTGAAGCAAAGGGCCCCGTAGTGGAGGACAACTGGTGAGGATGATTACTTGTTGCTCTTGTTTGTGCATATTAGTTCAAGTACCTAAATTCTGTAATACAGATTTTGAAGGTTTGTGGTAGCAACAAGAAATGTCCCAATAAAAGAGAGCTTTGGTATAGATTCCTTGTTGTGGCTAAAAAGGGATTGCACACATGATTTTTTCACAGAAGCAAATTTCATGGGCAAGGAGTAAAGAGGAGCAGTGCTTTGAAATATCTACGATTGGCTTTGCCTCTGGATTGGATTTGGTCAATCAGATGTGATGAAGTGGAATTGGAGATCTTTGACTTGGGGGAAATTGGATAACACTTATCGAGTGGAAGATTAGATGACCAAGGCATTCCATGTATAAGATCCAAGGTTCATTATATTTTTGAAGTTTGACATATCTTAAGAAACTACTATTAATATGTATACTTATATGAATGTCTTATATTATAACATGCAAGACCTCCTCCTTATTGCAACTTGTGAGATAAAAGAGGAGGACATGGTCCTTTTTTTAAAGTGCATGAATGAAGTTATGGAGGGGCATAGATGTGAGAAAGCGGATTTTTATGGATTCATGGACAACGAATCTTAAGCCAATTGGAATGCAATTTGCATTGTGCTCAACGGTGGGAAAGACAATGTTCTACAACATTGAGAGCGATCTTGCCTTTACCATTGAAGAAAAGCATGGTGGAAGATACAACAAAGTACATTGTTTCTTCATCTCAATTCACAAAGACATGTGCAAAAGCTCGCGTTTAGCCCCCTCTAGAGAGGCAATAGTATTAGCCTTATCTCCTTCGACAATGTTGGTGCAATGGATATTGCATGGATAAAAACGTCCTCGCAATGGACTCTTGGTTGAGTTGGTGGGAGGTGTGTATTGCGCATTGGGGGAGCTTCATGAAAACATTAGAGAGAAGTAGTGATGGAACAAACACTCTAAGAACAAACTTTGCTGAGCGTAGGCATGGGAGCTGACTTGCAGGCAAGAGATTCAAAATATATCTCATTATATGATGCATGTACTTTAAATATAGTGAATGCAACACTACAATGCACGAAGGTAGTTTTTTACACTCAAGGTAAACATATTGGAAAGAGTCCTTCATTAGAGAGACTCAAGGAGAGAATTTTCTCTAGTCCAGCACAAGTGATAGAGTAGGAAATGAGGCTACATCTGGAACACCCATGTATAAAGCTCGCACAACTCTTCAAGGACAAAAAAAAACCATTCGTCAAAAGCGATGTCAATCAATTGTGATTCTTATGGAGGATGAATCCACACATAGACTATAGTACAATGCAAAAATAAGTGACCCCACATCACGTGGAAGGCTTAGGAAGATCATTTTCAGGTAAAGCGATGTCAATCAATTGTGATTCTTATGGAGGATGAATCCACACATAGACTATAGTACAATGCAAAAATAGGTGATCCCACATCACGTGGAAGGCTTAGGAAGATCATTTTCAGGAAGAATTCAGGGACTAGAGATGGAAGTGAGAATTCCAAAGACAAGGCAAAGGTTTGTGGGAAGGAAGGTCGATGAACCTATGTGGGAAATTAGAGGAACTCCTCTTGACAATTGTGTAGCATGTACCGGTACCCCTAGTGGTGGAAAAAGACGTGGACAAAATATAGTGTCATGTAGTAAAGAGACTCCTACACCATATTTTGAGGGGCATAGAAAACATCCAAATAGGCTACTTCATCCAAATATAGTGTCATGTAGTAAAGAGACTCCTACACCATCTTTTGAGGGGCATAGAAAACATCCAAATAGGCTACTTCAGCAATGATTTTGGTTATGTCCCAACCATGTTATGAGGTGGATTATAACATAGATCCAAGGCGAGCTCCTCCACCAACAATTTTTCTAGTTGATTCAGGAACAAATCTTACAAATAAAGAGAAAATGAATAAGTTGAGATATTTCTTGAGGGAGGATTCCTAGTGAAGAAAGTTGGAAGAAAAATAGGTACAACTACAAAGCAAACTGCTCCTAGGGGTGGAGGTGACTCCTCTTCTGCTTCAACAAAAGCAAGTAGTAGTGGTTCAATACTAAAAAAAGACATGAGTCAAATTTCATTCTTCCATTTTAGAAGAGGCACTAAAGGAAAGTGGTTTGTCTCTTGGTTTAAAGTCTAATACGATTGAAGAGAAACCAGTCTTAGACAATGTACATGAAGTCTTCAAGATGGAGTCTCACATAGTAGACAGACATGTGGGGGTGTATGAGGTGCACATCAAGGATGAGCCCTACTGCACATGCCCTGATTTCACTGACAGAGAGGCCAAAAAGAAACTTATTTGGCTTGCAAGCACTTGTACTTCATTTTCTTGAGAGTATTTGCGTTAAGCCAAAATGAAAATATGTTCATACACCAACTTGTGCTAGGAAAGGTAGATGTCTAAAACGCTCTTAGTCATGAACACACATATCCAAACTTAGAGTAAAGCCCGCTAATTGGATAATTTTGTCATACCTTTTCCACCATGTATTGACTCTGGCGAACTTGGTTTGGATTGTTCCGTATTGGACCACTGACTTTGATTATTTTGGTTTAAAAATCCTTCTCTGTCATGTTGTTAGCATTGATCTTGGTGTTGAATGATTTGAATGTATACTTGTCCTTGTGTGTGTGTGTGTGTGTGTGTGTGTGTGTGTGTGTGTGTGTGTGTGTGTGTGTGTGTTGATGCTTTAAACTTAAAATATACACAAAAGAACATAACGTTCAAAATAAAACTTTCTTTAGAAAACTGGACAAAGATTTATACAAAAACGACTCCGTCTTAGATTCGTTTTTGTATAATAAAATAGGAATGAGACATCATTCCAATGATCCTATACAAAGGACTACTAAGTTGTGGAGGCCATCCAGGCAGAGGAAACATGTTTCTTTAGTAATGGACAACAATTAAGCCAAAAAATTCCTACGTAAAAATAGAATCTCACATGCATCCATATAAACAAGAAAGCAGATTCATTAGCCTTGAATATTTATTACAGGTGTCGATGAACCTATCAATTGTTATCCATATCCTACTTAAAAACTTTTTAGCTTAAACCTCTATCCTTTAAATAAATTAGAGTATCACAATAGTGTAAAGTAGCAGGAGACCAATAGCCTTGCAAAAGTGAGTGGTTAAAACCTAAAGATAAAGTTTTTAAAATGGTTTTATTATGATCAGAAGGCCATCACCCCTTCCGATCCAAGTGTCAACTAAAATTTATTTAAAATCTCTTTTCTTTGTTATCGCTTTTAATTTTATTTTTTCTAATTTATCTAAAGTGTGAAGTATCCAAAAAAGCACACCCATAAAGGCATCAAAAGGCCATTACCCCTTTGATGCAAGTTTCTTGAAATATATTCAATCCAAGTAGTCAAATTAAGCACACAATTCATAAAATTTTGATCATTCAACCCAACTTGTTGAGCCATTACTTTGCTTAGCCCAAGAATGGTTAGCACCAGAATTTTGAAGTAAATTTCCCGTAAAGTTCTTTAGTAATGCTCAAGATATTGAAAGATGTCATGCAAGATTTATAATCAATCCTTTTTAATAGCCAAACAATCATGCTTTAGTCAGCTAGAATCATCCCCAATGCCAAAATGTTAATACAATATATTGAGAGTGTCAATCCCAACCACATGCTAAGCTTAAATATTGAAAGTAAATAGTGTATCAGTCAAGATTGAACAAAGCCAAATCATGTAACATATTCAAATTAAGGATGATTAAACAAGGTGTTCAAAAAATTCATTTTAAACTAATGTTCAGGAGAAAGCATCCACCCTTAGCTAAACACTAGTATTGGCTACTAATTAAAGGACGAAAAATGGCACACTAGGTAATAAAACCATACTAGTGGTTTTGGAAATTTCCCAAATTCCCACTTTTAAAACAAGCTTAAGATTTGACCTCATGGCCAAATTTTTGAGAGCGTAACTCGAAAGAGATTTTCAAGTACTACCTTGTGGAAGCTTTGGCCTTAAAAAATAAATTGAGATTTATCCAGATGGTCAAATCTTCAAGACATTGGTGATTTCCAAATTTTCTTTAAAGTCTCAAACTCTCTAATATGGCGTTTAATTAAGCTAGCAAGGCAATATCATCTTACACTTAAGTCCAAAACTTAGTAAGATATGAGGATGGGAGGGTCATGAATAGTATCTCAAAGCCATACTGCTTGACCACACCAAGAGAAATCATAGGCATACCAAATTCTAGCCAGTGCATAGGTAATGCTAGAGTAAGACCCATAGCATTGATTGATAACCATTTTGTATACAAATTAGATGGGGTCATGCACTTAATAGAAAGCAAGGATCACATGGATAAATCCATCCAAAGGAACTAGTCTCTAGAGTGCCAATCTAGAAGCATCCTAGTGAGGCAACTTAGAAGGAGGTAAAAGGGATCAGAATATAAATCCATCCAAGGAAGCTAGTCTCTAGAGTGCTAATCTAAAAGCATCAAAGTGAGGCAACTTCAATAAAGAACATACCCACTCAATCAATCACCCGAGATTAGTTTCCATCTCAAACCCAAAAAATTTCGGGTTTATTTGAACCAAGGTAAAAAAGAAAAATCAAACATAATCTATGAGCTTAAGAATCTCCAAAATATAAACACAGCAAAGCCTGTAAAGCTTCTCCATCATCAGAGAAGCTCCAAGATTGGAAAACTCATAGGGTCAACTATACACAATAAAAACTCAACAAATTTTCTTATTCACCTCAAATGAGAAGACAAAATAGTATCACTCATAAGGTATGCCAATCAAGAATCAATACAAGCTAGTCAAAATCCACATCAAAGGTAAAAATTTCCCATACTGTTAGTAAAACTACATGCCAAGAATAATTGTAACAACCAGTAGTTATTGAAAAAACTTGTGCAGAGGTAGTAAATCCAGCCAACTGCAATGTATAACAGAGAAACTATTAATGTAGCAAACATTATTGTAAACCAAAAAAGTCAAGATCACTCAGTAATTTCTAGAGTCTCTCGGTAATAACACTCAGAAGCCAAATAACATCAAAGTTGCGGCCATAGTAAAGACAGAGGTAGAAAATGACCTTAAAAGCCATAACATTTGTTTTTAAAAGAAAATTAAAAAAGAGTGATGTAAATAGATCATTTTCTACAAAAAGATGTCTAGTGCTCCATGTATATCCACATTACGATATCAAACAGTAAACAAAGATCAGACCATGTGTGAGTAGTTAGCCAAAGTTCTGCATATTGCTCAACTAACACAGTTCGAGCATAGTTCAGGCTAGGTAGACCCACACCAAGCCATTGTATCTACAAGGTTTGAAAGTGCTATTGCAATCATTAGGTTGTAATTATCAAGCTTCTTAAATCAACAAGGTAAAGCTAGAAAATCCAGCATAATTCACCAAAAAATACATAAAGGACCTCCATTACATCACCAAAAATTAATCAAAATTCCATTTTTCATATCAATGTACATGATCCAAAGATAAACGACAAGTGGTTCGCCACACATCTGAGAGGCATCAAGTTGCTCAACAAATTTCATGATGCAATTTTTAGACCAACATTAATCACAACTACCCTCGCTCACAATCACAATAAGTCAAGGCTAAGTAAGGGAGTAAGAGACCTCACCTATTTAAATAGGAAGCATTGTCTGCTAGTGGAGTTCCAACAATATCGTCGAGGTGAGCCAAGCCATCAGCAACAGCTTGTAGCAGAATCCCCAAGAAATCTTCCACTATTGCTCACAATTGTACAATGATAGTAGTATAGGTTTAGCTTCAAGAAAGCCAAAGAACATGAGAAGGAGAGAGCGAGTGTGAAAGCTCACGGGGGGGGGGGGGGGGGGGGGGGGGGTTCACTATGTATAAAATGTGTATATAGTGTGCGTTCAAGGACTATATTTGAAAATCCTTATCTGTGAATTTTGACAAATAAAATACACCCTTTTTCTTCTTAATCTGTAATTTTTTTCCCAATTCCTTTTTACGGAACCCTTATGTATATGAAAATGTGAGAAAAAATAAAATTTAATAACCCCTTCTGCTGCACTCACATAATAGTCACATAATTATTAAGTGACCCCCCTAAGTGTGAAAGTCAACTACAAAATCCCATCATATCTTGGCAAGCAAGAGATGACAATACACAAACAGTAATAGGTTAGTCACTATTCACGACAAGATGTTGACACAGGGGAAAGAGATGGGAGGAGAGTAGGTAGAGGCAACACACCCAGACCTTATGTAGTCAAATCTCTGGATATGCAGAGGGTCGTAGCCAAGTCCAACACAAGGAAAGGCAAGCCCAATGAATAGGGGAGGTGGTAATATGTACCCTTTCTTTAATTAGAGTGGTCCGTAAGAGGTGCCAACCAAATCAACAATCAACAATCGATATTTTCAAGAATACCATCAATCCTCACACCCACTAATCACTCAATGGTTTCTTAGATAAACGAGCTTGAAACTCTAAAAAACTCTAGGAAATTATACGTAAGGAATATTAGAAAAAGCTGGACCCTAAAAAATTAATTATGAGAGGTACAAAAATCAAGATCCCTCATTTGCAAGGTCATCAAAATAGGAAGAAAAATAGTATAACAGTCTAAGGACTAAGAATAATCCTTTATCAAAAGATTGGCATTTAACCAAGCATAACCCAAAGTTTGGGGCAACCATGCACCAAAACCAATTGCCCATACAACTGGGCGGTCCCCTATGATAAAAACATTATCCAAAGATATATAACAAACACACATGTATGAGGTAAAAAATCCTCGTACATAGGGGTAACCAACTCATCCATGGATGAAAAGTCATCATTACTCGTCACTTGAAGTGAAAATATTTCAAGGAATTGGAGGTGTCTTGACACAATCTGTCTTAAGGATGATCAATTTCTTTCCTGGATCAAATAGGCTAAGCCAACCAATTCTTGCCTAGATTACAAATAATTGCACGATGGATTCTTAGAAGATACCCTTCCAATTTTTGGCATGTTCAATAATTCCTGCTTACCTTTCCACTCTTTAATGAATGCAGTGTTATCACTTAAAAAGAATTTGAATTACTTATAACATAATTTACAACAAAGACCCACGTGGGACTGGTTAGGTATCTGCTTAAGCTCACGACCCCAAACATTCTCATCCATAGGCCTACTGCTTGGACCACCCTTGTGATCGTGTGAGGCCATGGCCCTCTTTGTAATACTATCATCTTCTTCTTCAGTTGGATGGTTCGCTCTGGTCCTCTTGGGAGCCATGACTTTTTAACCTTAAGTAAATTATCAAAACCCGATTTTACTATTCCATAATGCACTTTCATGACTTAATCTAATTTCTAGATCCCTGGGATAGTTTAATTGGTTATTGAAGATTCTTGTGGTTTAATATCGCTCTTGTAAATCTTTATACCTTAGTTTAGCCATAAGAAATCAAGACTAAATTTTGAAAACTAACTTGCTAGCTTTTTTTCTTTAAAATGTAGTCGAAAGAATTCAAGACTAAATTGAAAACTAACCTGACTTTTAACCTTAGGTAAATTATCAAAACCTGATTTTACTATTCCATAATGTACTTCCATGACTTAACCTAATTTCTAGATCCCTCGGATAGTTTAATTGGTTATTGTAGATTCTTGTGGTTTAATATCGTTCTCATAAATCTTTATAGTTTAGCCATAAGAATTCAAGACTAAATTTTGAAAGCTAACCTGCTGCTTTTTTCTTTAAAATGTAGTCGAAATTAGTAACTTCTCGACCTAGTAATGTCTTAATTATTCATAGATGTAAGATATTTTTATCCTAAATTCCTTAATGGTTTTATTAACTCTACTAATTTTCTTATAATTTTCCAAGTCATTTTAATAATTTTCCAGTGTTTAGCAGTTTCTTGTAGCTCAAGCAGGCCACCAGCTCCATCTAGTGCTACATGCTGCTAAATCTGCCTTTGGAAGGTCCATGATGGCCTCCAAGCACCTGCCTACTTTAATTTTTAACTCTGCTAATTTTCAAACCCGTTTTTTGCTTTAACGGTAAATATCTAGAAAATATCTAGTAGGTTATGATAAAGTATTGTGCTTTAATGATACTAAAAGCTTTCAATTATTTTGTAAATTAAAGTAACTATAAAAATTTCTAGAAGGAATAGCGAGGTTGATTTTTGCCCAAATTTAGTTCTGGAAATTTCTAATTATTGTCGTGCTTAAGATTCCCTCTATGCCATGCTTGGGGAAAGGTAAGAGAACATGATGCTTTTATTCTCTTTGACCCTGGTTCTACTCACAATTTTATATCTATAGAGTTGGCCACCAAGCTAGGCATAAAATCCTACGAGATGGGAGATGTCCTACCCGCAGACAGTGCCTTCAAGGGGCAAGAATCTTCAGTCACTCCCTTAATCAGGAAATTGAGGATTCATGTCCAAGGCTATGTGGACAAAGAGGACTTCTTTATCTCTCCTCTCAAGCATGAGGATGTAATCTTAGGGGCACCATGGTTTGACCGCCTGGCTGCCGATGTTAAATTTCCTGAAAGGAGAATCTCCTTTAAGTTCAGGGAAAAAGACATGTATATAGATGCTAAGGAAATGGGTAACACTATCCCCATTGTACATACACTAGCTTTCAACAAGTCAATAAAGAGCTCTATTTCCGTGTACATGATTTTTGTTAAAGATTCTCAAAATGAACCTAATGCTTTAGCAAAAGAAAATAAAAGAAACCAAAAGGAATTAGAGTTATCCAATTTTCTCAAGGGGTTTCAAGATGTTTTTATTGACGACATCCCTTGTGAGCTACCTCTTAAACGAGGTAATGATGACCATGCAATTGAACTTCTTCCAGGAAGTTCACCGCCTAACAAACCTCCTTATAGAGTTTCTCAAGCTCAACAAGAGGAGATTATGCGGCAAGTGCATGAGTTAGTTGAGAAGGGCATGGTTAGGCCTAGCTTATCTCCATTTTGCTCACCTGTGCTATTAGTGCAAAAGAAAGATAGCACATATCGTATGTGTGTCAGCTATAGAGCACTAAATAGGATCACTATCAAGAATAGGTTTCCCGTTCCACGGGTAGAAGACCTATTTGATAAGCTACAAGGATCGACCTACTTCAGTAGGATTGACCTAAAAAGTGGCTATCATCAAATAAGGATAGTTGATCAAGACATTGTAAAGACCGCATTTCGCACCACATTTGGTCTTTACGAATACATTGTCATGCCTTTTGGCTTGACCAATGCACCAGCCAAATTCAACCGCTTGATGGAGAAGCTGTTCAGGCCTCATCGAACCTTCACTGGAGTGTTCTTTGATGATATTATCATCTACTCTAATTCATTAGACAAACACAAGCAACACCTCCAGGTAATATTTCAAGTTTTAAGAGAGAATAAACTTTATGTTAAGTGAAAGAAAAGTGAATTTTTCTTGCAAGAGATTCAGTATTTAGGTCATATTATCTCTCAAGATGGCATCCAAATGGATCCATCAAAGTTAGAGGTAATAAAAGGATGGCCTAAACCAAGGAATCTTCATGAACTAAGAAGCTTTATAGGTATGTGTGCATACTATAGATGCTTCATAGAAAAGTTCTCACAAATTGCGGGACCATTACATGACCTAACAAAGAAAAGCGTTAGGTATACATGGTCTGCTAAGGAGAACAATGCTTTCGAAAAGCTTAAAGAAAAGCTTATCTCTCAACCTGTGCTTACACTATCGGATCTCTCAAAACCATTTGAGGTCCAATGTGATGCTTGTGGTGATTGCCTTGGAGCTGTTTTTCTCCAAGAAGGGCACGCCATAGGCTATGAGAGTCGAAGGCTCAACCCTGTTGAGCAAGCTCTAGGCATATACGAAAAGGAACTCCTTGCAGTTCTACATGTTTTAGACTCATGGAAGCACTATTTATTGGGGACTCCTTTCATTCTGCGAACGGATCACCAAAGTCTTAAGTACTTCATGACGCAGACCAAACTCTCCGACAAACAAATGAGGTGGGCAAATTTCCTTTCGCAATTTCATTTTCATATTGCTCACATTGTTGGCAAGCATAATCAAGTAGCTGATGCACTCTCAAGACGGCCGAGAGTGAATGTGATTTCCATAGCAACTCACAATGATCTATCTTCAATGATAGATGAGTACGCTATTGATCCCGATTTTAGAGATGTGATTTCAGCCCTTGCATTAGAAAAGAAAGAAAAACCATTCACCTTACAGGATGGTTATCTTCTCTATGGCAATAGACTATGCGTTACTAACTCACTACGTGAGAAAGTAATGTATGAATCTCATGCTCCACCGTATGCGGGGCATAGAGGGATTCAGTCTACCTTAAAGGGAATTGAAACATATTTCTATTGGCCTACCATGAAAGTGAACATACAAGAGTATGTTTCTAAATGTGTAGTTTGCCAAAAGACAAAATTTGATAGAGGGAAGCAACTTGGATTGCTTCAACCCTTGCCAATCCCTAATTCACCATGGGAGAGCATATCCATGGATTTTATCTTTGGATTGCCTAAGTCTATCCATAGGAATACGGGGATATGGACGATAGTAGACAGGTTCAGTAAACAAGCTCATTTTATACCTGTCAAAAAGACTATCAAAGCCCATCAAATGGCAACCCTCTTCATTTCACAAATTTTCAAGTACCATGGCTTGCCAATGTCCATAGTGTCGGATAGAGATCCTAGAATGACCAGTAATTTCTGGAAGGGTCTCTTTGAGAATTTAGGGACAAGGCTAAACTTCTCTTCGGCCTATCATCCACAAACGGATGGCCAAAGTGAAATAGCTAACCTAACCATTCTCAATCTACTAAAAGCCTATGTAACGGAAGTAGATCAAAGATCCCAATGGGAGAAGTACTTACCCTTAGTGGAGTATGCTTACAATAACACTGTACATAATTCCACGGGAAAAGCACCTTTCGAGGTAATTGAGGGAAGATCAAAAAGTCCCTTGCTACTTAAGGTACATGGGAAGATCTTCGCTGCAGATGAGTATAGCCCAGACCTACAAGAATCTTTTCAAAAGATTAAGGATGCTATCTCTATCTCACAGCAAAGGCAAAAGGCTGTTTCTGACAAGCACAGAAGATCCCAATCCTTTAAAGAAAACGATTGGGTCTTGTTAAAGTTTCCCAAGGCTCGATTAAGGCACACGACGGGCAAGAATCCTACGGGCCACCAAAAGTACTATGCTAAACTAGCAAGAAGGTACTATGGTCCCTTCCATATTCTTAGGCCAATCAATGAGATGGCCTATCAACTCAAGTTTCCCAATCATTGGCTCATACACAATGCTTTCCATGTGAGCCTATTAAAGCCTTACAAAGGAGAGCCACCTCAAGAACCAACTATTGAAGACCCACCGGAGATCGAGGACCAAGAGGAGGTGCTGCAGCCCAAGTCCATTCTCCGACATGAAGACAAGGTATTAAGAGGCGGTAAGACTATCCGACGATATCTTATTAAGTTTAAGAATTATCCTTTTGAAGATGCTAGATGGATGCAAGGCATACAATTAAAGGATAACCTAAACCTTGTCAATGCTTACAATGCTTCCCAAGAGTAAGCAAATGTACAAAATGTTAAAAATGAACAAAGTTTTTTTGTCTTATAAGACTCTCTTTTTCTTTATTGTGCACAAAAATGAAGTAGTATGCATGCTTAGATCAAGTTTGCGGAGACGACGTCTCCCAAACACCAAGTAGAGCTTGTCACTCTACTATGGAAGACTGATAGGACTAATGTGCAGACATGCTTGCGGCAGCCTCAGGCTCTCAAGCGCCAAATGGACTAGTCATCCATTGTGGAATGATGTCGTAGGGTAACATAGGGATCCTATACCCGCTAAGAAAAGGACTCATGAATATGCTTTATCTTCTCTACACCATAGTCGAGGACGACTATGATTTCAAGAGAGAGGTAATGTCATAATAATCAATATCTAATTCTCCTAAATGATTTTCTCATGTTAAACTGATCATTTAATATGGGGAAGTACCAGGGGAGAAAAAGCTAGAATATTGGTTAAGCTAGCAGACCGGCCACAGTAGGGATCCAAAGGAGGGAAAATAGGGATCCAAAGGGGGGGCCATCTGCAAAAGAGCCATGTGCAACAATGGGCTAAAAAGACCCTAAGGTTCAGCCCATTAAGACTTCCAAAATGCGAAGGTTCCAAAATACAAAGGTTGTGTCCAAAGGTCAACCTTAAGGAAATTGGATGCTTTGTGTGTGACCAAAAAAGTCTTTGTACATCCCTACATGGGAGGGGGCGAGCCTTTCCTCTAGGGGATGAGAGAGAAAGCCACACACACACACAAGCTCCCTTTACACAAAGGGAATGAGGGACACATGTCAGCTTCCTAGGCCAGATGCCCACAAGGTGTACCCAATTCCTATTGGATGGCCTTGGAGGTGGACCAATGAGAATTAGGCTAGAGTAAATCTAGTTTAATTAATTTAAAAACACTTAATAAAAGAACCAATGAGAATTAAGTCCTCTAGAAGACTATTGGACAGTCTCCCAAGGGGTCCAATGAGCATTCAGCAGCCCAGTGGCTTGCCTGATTCCTATTGGCCAGGAGGAAAAGGGGTCCAATGAGAGTTTAGTTTAATTATTAAATTACCTAAAGCTCTCACAAAAGGGGAAAGGGGGACACATGTCAAAAGGCTATCACTTATGCTGCTTAATAGCCATTGGCTTGACTTGGGGAGGTCCAATGGGGAGCCTGCAAGAGCAAATAGCAAGAGGGCTCGCCCAAGAGAGAGAGGGGGCTGATTTTTGCAAGGCATTATCACACACACACACTCACACAATCTCATGTGTGAAGAAAGAGAAGACTATCTCTTCCCAAGCTTTAATGGAGAGCTCATCACCTACTCCAAGCTTGTGAGATAGAAGCCTACATCGACACACTCTTGGCTTGTGGATGCAAAAACAACCAAGAGCCAGGCTTCAATGCATGCTCATCTCCTCTACCAAGCTAATTACTAAGATAAAGCTATGCTAATATGAGTGATTATGTGAGGAGATGTACATCTTTCTCGTAAGATACTCCTTCCTCTCAATCTACTCTCATACCCTGCTAGCTCTCACCATCTTCGAAGGTGTGTGAGGTCTTGGGTCTGAGAACGGGGATAATTAAAGTTGTGTTTACTAAGTGTTTTGCTTAGTGCATGAAGCTTTCATCTTCATTGCACTAGCTAGTCTTGAAGGAACACAAAGAATTGTATTGTACAATGTCTCTCTTGATGGGAGAAACCATAATACAAAGCCTTTTGGAGGGGGGACCGGCTCCATGCAAATCCGGTCCTCAACTATTATCAATAGCTTAATTTCTCTCTCTTTTGAAAGTATTGTTGATGCTATCTAACTAGGTGTTATGCTTTTTGTTGCTCTCTCCACCCAAGCACTCTTGTAATTCTCATTAGGAATCTATTCTAATGAAATGCTCACTATGTTCATGCTAATTTTCACTACACACAAGTTTTTAGGCCATTAAATGTTACAACTAAATTAAAGTACAAAGCGTTATGAGAAGAAAATTAAACCACAAGAATCTACTATAACCAATCAAACGACCCAAGGATCTAGAAATTAGGTTAAGCCATGGAAGTAAGTTATGGAATGGTAAAATTAGGTTTTGATAATTCACCTAATGATTAGACGTTCTTTTTATAATGATAAAAGTCATGGCTCCCAAGAGGACCCGGGCGAACCAGCCAACTGAAGAAGATGGTAGTATTACAAAGAGGACCAGTGGCTCACACTATCACAAGGGCAGTCCAAGCAGTAGACCTAAGAACAAGAGTGTTCCAGGCCCTGAACTTAATCAGATACATGACCAGTCCTAGGTGGGTCTTTGTTGTAAATTATGTTATAAGTAATTCAAATTCTTTCTAAGTGATAACACTGCATTTGTTAAAGAGTGGAAAGGTAAGTAGAAATTATTGAACATATCGACACTGAAAGGGTATCTTCCAAGAAACCATCATGCATTTGTTTGTAATCTAGAAAAGAAATGGTTGGGTTAGCCTGTTTGATCTAGGGAAGAAATGATTGATCATCCTTAAGACAGCTTGTGTCAAGATACCTCTGATTCCTTGAAATATTTTCACTTAAGTGATGAGTAATGATGGCTTTTCATCCACAGATGAGTCGATTACCCCCATGTTCGAGGAGTTTTTATCCTGTACATGTGTATATTTTTTTATATATCTTAGGATACAATTTTTATCCTAGGAGAACCGCTCGATTGTATGGGCAATTGGTTTTGGTGTCTGGGTGCCCCAAACTTTGGGTTATGCTTTTCTACCCCGGACTAAGAATAAGGAAGGGTGCCGTTTTTCACCCATATATAGGTGTGCTTGAGACAAGTTGAGTACTGGTTAAGTTTTTCAAGGAATACTCTAAAGTGATCTTACTTTTTCTTAAGTTTAAAGATCTTGTTTGCTAAACATCATTTTTTGATAGTGATTTCAATACTTGTTTTAATGAATCACTGTGTCATAAAGTTAAAATGAAGTATTATTTTAAGCATTGAAAGATTGTAGTAGTAATTTAAAAATCAAAGAAGCATGTGCAAAAGTCTAGTGGTAAGTGGGGATTGACTAAGGTTGTTGAACATGGACAGGTGGACTGGATTAGTTAGGTAATGATCCATTCCCACACACTAAACATTAGAAAACTTTTATAATGGAAGAGGAGTCCACCAACGGTTGTGCGCTCACTCACATAGAGGGAAAAAAGCGTTGGACATGGATACCTTAGCCCATTTGCAAAAGTTTTACGGCCAAAAAAGGTTTTTGTACTTTTAGATTTGTCATGTTTTTGTTTACGAGACAAGACTAGGTCTTTTCTAGGGCCTTAGTTTCTATTAGATCTAGAGATTTGTCAAGGATTCCATCTCGACTTTAGTGTCGATGGGTTGGGTACTTCTCAACATCCTACAATTTTATTCACTATAAGTTAGCTAAGAAATGAAATATGCCATAGAATCCTAGGTCACATCATTACAAGGTAGCATGGATCAATGCACTACAAGAGGAACTTAATATAAGCAATGCTCGCAGTGTGACGCTCAAAAGCGAAAACCCACGGCGTCGCTAAGTTACAGCGTCGCTAAGCTACTTGTAACTTAGCGACGCCCATCGCGACACCTATAGCGACGTTGACAGGGGTAAAAAAATAACCGAGAGCGTCCGAAAACTTAGATCTCAGATTTAGCTAAGTTTTTGGCGCACGCTCAAGCAAGCAAAGGTAACCCGCTCTCTCTCTCTCTCTCTCCCTCTCTCTCTCTCTCTCTCTCTCTCTCTCTCTCTCTTTCTTCTCCACACACACACACACACGAGGAGAGGAAGGAGAGCCAGGTATGCTCCTTCCCTCTCCTCACTCTCATGTTCCCTTCCCCTCTTTCTGTCTCCCTCTCTCTCTCTCACACACACATACACACACACATTGTGTTTTTGAGAGAGAGAGAGAGAGAGAGAGAGAGAGAGAGAGAGAGAGAGAGAGAGAGAGAGAGAGAATAAGAAGAAGAGAGTCTTAACGTCGTAGGAAACTATCCCAAGAGACCTTAAAGATCTAGTCGACGAGGGGTTGAACTCAAGACCTGTTATTCAAGAGGGAAATGGCATAACCAATCTATCACACTTGGGTGATAGAAAGGTTATACCATTTTCCTCCTTTTATTGACGCGCACACACACCCACACACTCGAGAAGAAGAGAGTTTAATTTAACGTCGTAGGAAACTAATTCAAGAGACCATAAAGATCTAGCCGACGAGGAGTTGAACTCAAGACCTGTTATTCAAGAGGGAAATGGCATAACCAATCTACCACACTTGGGTGATAGAAAGGTTATACCATTTTCCTCTTTTTATTGGCACACACACACACACACACACACACACACACACACACGAGAAGAAGAGATTTTTAACGTCTTAGGAAACTATCCCAAGCGACGTTAAAGATTAGGTTAGATGTAGACTTACATTAGATTAGATTTATGTTTATTTAAGTTAGATTAGATTAGATTTAGGTTTATTTTTAGTTAGATTTACGTTAGATTAAATTTAGGTTTATTTACGTTAGATTTAGATTTACGTTAAATTAGATTAGATTTAGGTTAGATTTTAGTGCATGTCAATGAAGGTGCGCTCATGATGGTAAGCATTGTATGAAAAACACTTGCTCATATAAAAAACAATGAAAAAGACTCCGTTTTCCTACATGAGAAAATTTCATGCGCTCACAGCCTCGACAGTCCATGCAGACCAGCAATTCCACCTGCATGTTCGACTGTTGCTGCCATACAATAAGCCATCATGATCAGCCAATCGAAGAGCAAATTGAGTCTACACAGAAATTAGTGATGCAAATGACGATTCCAAGGGTCACACACACACACCACAGCCCGTAAAATCTAGAGTAAGAATTAAGTGCTTTGAGCAGGCATCAACTACATTGCAAGAATGGCGTACCTGCATGCTACAGACAAAGATCTACTATGAAAAGATGTTAAGATGCTGTGAAATGCTACAGCTAGAGAAGAGGCAAAGGGGTTTTGTCCACTACATGCACTATCACGTAGACACGGGTGTGTAGATTTCTTGTACCCACAAATATAGGCATTGACTAATAAAGACGAGATTATAACCCAGTGGTTCTGATCTCCATGTATCTCTAGACCGAGGTATGCGGAGATTGGACATGACTAGAGAATGTGAGGTAGTTTACAGTGTGAACAAAGAGAGAGAAAGAGAGAGAGAGAGAGAGAGAGAGAGAGAGAGAGAGAGAGAGATAAAAGATGAAGAATGCCAATAGAAGATTAAATTTGTTGTCCAGGTTATAAGGTTTTTATCCTCATTATGGGTAGTGACGAGGATGTGGGGCCGTCCAACCAAAACACCTATCTCTCAACGAGGATCTTATGTCCTTGTAATCAATGCAAGCATGCTGTGCAACGGACAAGATGCGTTTCTTTGCAGCACGTTCGTGCATTTGGCGAGTTCGATCCATCTATTATAGATCGAGTTGTTGCCAATTATAACTCGTTGGACTCTGACGCTGGCCAACATGCAGCAATCTTGCAACCCAATAGACGTATTCGCAGGCACTCTGGTCAAGCAGCATATGTGAGGCCACAAGATGTAGACTTTGATAGCTCGAGGGATGATCATGCGGACCACATTCCCAACGAGGCAATGTTTGAGCCCGAGATCGATGAAATGATCGAGACGATCATGGATTCAAAAAGGCTTATCTATGATGATATGAAAAGTGAAGCCGATACACCATTGTATAATGGAGCACATGTGTCTAGATTGAAGGCGCTCTTGGTTCTTGTCAACATGCAGGCAAAGTTTGGATGGAGTGACACTAGCGTCACAACGCTTTTCAGGTGATCTATTACAATTAGTTTACTTTAATAAAAAACTCTAGATGTATAATGATCTGATAGATTTTTACACAATTGTACCGTAACTTTTTGTTTTGTAGATTGTTGAAAGAGCACATACTGCCATTGATAATGTGATGCTAGATTCCCGAGAGGAAGCAAGAAAGATTTTGCAAAACTTGGGGATGGATTACAATTCGATCCACGCTTGTCCTAACGACTGCATTCTTTTCAAAGGGGAATACATAGACATGGAGAAGTGTCCGAAATGTGATTCCGAGAGATATCGAGTAGATCTCCACGGAACAAAAATTCCGCAAAAGGTTTTGCGACATTTTACTCTGCTTCCTCGCATCAAGCATTTCTTCGAATGTAAGTCCATGGCCGCCCTAGCATCATGGCATGATGAGAATAAATCTTTGGATGGTGTACTACGGATTCCTGCAGATTATGCAGCCTCGAAACATATAGATGAAACATGGTCGGATTTTGCCAGGGAAGCTCAAAAATTGCGCTTATGCCTGGCTATGGATGGCGTAAATCCATTTGGTCAAATATCAACATCTTATAGTGTATGGCACGTTGTCATCGTCAACTACAACATTCTCCCGTGGTTGACTATGAAGAAGGGGCACCTATGGCTAAGCTTGATTGTGCCGGGGCGATATAAAGTGAAGAATATGGATGTGTATCTTCATCCACTATTGGAAGAGCTACAACAATTGTGGATTGGCATAGAAGTGGTGGACATGAGCCAACACACAGGTCAACGGAATGCTTTGATCAAAGGCATTCTAATGTGGACCATGCATGAATATCCCGGACTAACAGAATGCTCAGGTGATTTACACTCCTCACTCAAACACTGTAAATCTTGGTTTTTCTCAAGCTTATCTATTATCATGTGTATACATGTAGGATTTCAAACAAGCGGATACAGAGCATGTGTCACATGTGGACCTAGGCTGAACGCACGTAGGGCGTCCTCATTGAAGAAGCAAATCGACAAAGGTCATCAAGTGTATCTTCCAGAGAATCATGTGTTACATGATGGCTTTTTGGGAAGAGAGCCACTGAGGATATCTGCAAAAGCATGGTTAGACAAGAAGGAGATGTGTGATGACGGTTTGCCCCCAGGGATGAAGAGACTATCTCTATGGTACGAGTTACCATACTAGCCCCGACTCATGATCAATCACTTGCTTGTGTAATGCACTCGCTCCGAACATGTTTTACTAAAGAAGGAAAGCTTACTGGTTTGAAGTCACACGACTGGCATAAAATGTGTCAAGTATGTTCATAGTGGAATATATCATAGTGGGAATTGTGTAACAAATTCGTGTGTGGACTTTAATATCATTGCTGCACGTGTTTTGCACTTTATTTTACCGGTGGCCATTGAGGGATGTTTGTCTCTTGACGTTGATACAAGAAAAGTTGGTCAAGGCTAGGAGATGTTCCATGCCAGGCAAAGGGTGTAATCGAGTGCAGTGCAGAAGGCTAGGGCAGATGCTAAGGCCCTTGGCAACCAAAGGATAGCGGGAATGTATGCTTAAAGCGGTTTTTTAGGCCAAAAGTTCTACGAAATGGTTCAAATGGGATGGAAAATCGAGGTGTTTGAAATGCCAAGTTAGTATCCTAGAATGTAGTTCTTGGTGTGCTCTAGAAGCCGGTCCAGCTGGCTCGTCAAACGGAGCCCCGGTGGGCAAGATACATAAGTTTAAAGTTGGAATGTGTAGCAAATCCCCAACAGACAAGGCAGCTGGGGACAAGTGACCCGGGCTGATGTTAGTAGATACATGTGTAGAGCTCAAATTATAGAGCGTGCTTGTCTTCTCGGATTGCGAATCGGAGCTCTGGATAGTAAGATATGGTCAGTTGAATTTTTTCTGGGGGTCGGGTATGAGCTCCGGGTCTGAGCTCATTTGACCGCACTGGAAAATGCACCATCTGGCATTGTTTCGGCCTCGCCAAGGTTCTTGGTGGAAGTGTGCATCATGTGAAGTCATCACGAATCGACGGCGCGTCAATCGGATACTCGGTCGGTCAGATACAACAAGATGACGTTGGGAGCATTTGGCAGTGAAAGGTTTGCAGATGATTTTCTTGTTTTTTGGCGGCCTTGCTGAGCGGGCCTGGGGAAGTCAAGAGACAACTAGGATTGTGTGGATCCAAGCCAACAATACAAGCTTTCGGCTGGGTCTTACGGCTCGAGTATCAGGCTTGGGAGCAGTAAGTTATATGTTAAGTATGGAGCCTGATTTACCCTTGTAATTTTCTGTGGTAAAAGTGCACATTTGTAAGGCCCCCATTATGAGGAGAAGCCATCGTGCGTGAAGGAAAATCACTCACCGGAAACCAAAATTTTCACGGACAAGAATCAAGGGCTATGTGTTCACGGTTGGAGGCACAGCAGTAAGCTGAGCTTCAAAGCTACAGAAAGTGGTTTCACTTTCTACCACGGAAGTAGAGTATGTAGCAATGATGGAGGCAAGCAAAGAAATTCTGTGGCTTCACAGATTCTTAGAAGAGCTTGGATTCAAACAAGACAATTGTGTCTTGTACAGTGATAGCCAAAGCGCTATCCATCTTGCGAAGAACTCAGCCTTTCATTCAAGGACAAAGCACATTGAGGTGAGATATCACTTCATACGCACTCTTTTGGAAGAGGGACAACTAAAGCTAAGAAAGGTGCATACAAGTGAAAATCGTACAGACATGTTTACAAAGGTGGTCAACAAGGAGAAGTTGAGCTTTTGCTCATCTTCAATCGGCATTCAAGGATAAGAAGCCAAAATGGAAAGCAGTCAGAGGTTTGGTTTGGAGATCAGTCTCCAAGTGGAAGATTGTTAAGTATGGAGCCTGATTTACCCTTGTAATTTTCTGTGGTAAAAGCGCACATTTGTAAGGCCCCCATTATGAGGAGAAGCCATCCTGCGTGAAGGAAAATCACTCACCAGAAACCAAAATTTTCACGGACAACAATCAAGGGCAACTTTAGAGACTTTTTTTTCGCCAGAATATTATGGCCGGACGGCGGCCGGAAAGTGGTCGGAAAACAACCGGTCGGTTGGCCGGTGGCCGGTGGTCAATGGCCGATGGCCGATGGTCAGAAGTCAATGGCCGAATTCAATGGCCGGTGGCCGAATTCAAAAGCGGACTTGTCTTCTCAAGGGCGGCCACACATGGGAGGATTGGAGGGCCCGATTTGGACTTATTCGCACAAGGGCGGCTACACATGGTTGTCTCTCATAAGAGAGGGCAGCCCTTTTGGCCTATAAAAGGAGGCCATTTCTACACACATTTCATAGTGTGAAGTTGATGCAACAAGGTGAGTGTGAGGTGGTGAGAGTGAAGCAAGGCGGGAGCTCTATCAAGGGTTTAATCCCTTTGTAAACTACTTCTTCTTTTGAAGTGCTAAAGCCATTGAGTGGCTACTTTCTCGTGGACGTAGCCCACATTGGGTGAACCACGTATATCGTGTGTAATCTCTCTCTCTCTCTCTCTCTCTCTCTCTCTCTCTCTCTCTCTCTCTACTCTATAATCTCTTGTGTGTGAAATCTATCTCTCTCCATTAAGTAATCTACTCAAAAATCTATTTAGCTACGTCTTATTTTCTAACATTATACTCATCTGAAAGAGGTAAAAAAATGAAGATTTTTCACAGCTTAATGGAGATTCTAAGGAGTTCACAGGGGCAAGCCTTGTAGGGATGCCACGTGGCGGACGGGTTTGCCCCACATGCACTGCCCGCCGCGAGCAGGAACGCGAGGTATAAGGCTTGGAAAGGGGCGCCATTGTGGGTATTCAAGAGGAGCGAGAGCTCTTTGGGGTTTGGCTATAGTGCATGGGCGGTGGCCCATAGGCGGTGCGTAGGGCAAAACCAGGCCAGTTTTTGCCGAGCGGGGTGTAAAGAATGAGGATGCAAGAGAGCTACACAAGACAAGCACAAAGCACACAGAGATGGAAAGCTTCTTCTTCACAGACAAAGAGAGTACAAAATGACTAAGTGCTAAAGCTGAAAAGTAGCACATATGTACATGCGGTCACTAAGTGTGAACTCGCTAGAAGCGTACTAGGCTGGCACTATAAGTGTAGTCCAGCTGTAGAATCACTGGCAGAGATCCTCCGTGTCGGTCACCTAACACGCCAGTGAGTAAATGCCGTAAGCGGCCAAGACCCGTAGTGGATGCCAGCTCAAGGTGTAGAGCTCGACATCTCAACACGGGGCGGCGGCGCGGTGGCGCACGCTCCGCAGGGGGGATGTAGAGAGCCCAATGATGACGTGGTGCCTGAATGAGGGGTGGTCCCGCGACCCCGAAATTTTGAGGAAGGGAAGAGAGGCACTAGCGACATCGCTATTGCCCTCCCCCCCCCATGTAAGAGGAAGATCCCACAGCAATTCAGTAGAGAGAGAGAGAGAGAGAGAGAGAGAGAGAGAGAGAGAGAGAGAGAGAGAGAGAGAGAGAGAGAGAGAGAGAGAGAGAGAGAGAGAGAGAGAGGCAGAGCCAGAGGGTTGTCCGTGCAAATCCAAGCCAAGGCCGGCCAAAGTGAAGGCCAAGTACGAGTTGGGGTAGGACAAACCAAAGCAAAGACAAAAGAGGGCAAAAGATGAGTCGGATAGAGAGAAAGAGTCAAAGTCAAGCTAATTGAGCAGTATAAGGTTAAGCCTAAAGAGGGTAAACATTGAAAGATAAAAAATAAAAAATAAAAAGGCTAGGGGGCAATAGCGACATCGATAATGCCCCCCCAAGTGCAAAGAGTGAAAAAGAGAGAGATAGAGCAAGTCGGTGCCCCCTTTCCCAAAAATACCAATTCAAGGTGCCAAGTGGACCGATTAAATTGTAAATTCCCAAATTAAAGCCCCCCCCTATAAAAGTAAAAATTGAATCAAATTAGGGGCTTGTTTTTTGCCTTTTGGAGTGCCGTTTGAAGCCTGCAAAGTGGAGTTCTCTAGCAAGCTAGGCCCTTTGTAACTTTTGCTTGGAAATGGCCATGGTGATGGCAGTGCAAGCCCGTGTATATGTTTTTTGAAGTGCAATCAAGCCACAGTTGCCTCCCGTGCTGTTGTTTCCCCTTCCCCCCTTCTCTTTCTCCTGCTTTCATGTTTCTCCTCGGTGCCGGCTGTGTGGAAGTGTGTGCCCCCCCGGACCAACGGTGTTTTGAGTGAGAGAGTGAGATTGAGTGGTTGTGTGCGTGTGTAAGGGTGGAGACAGGCAGTGGTAGTAGGTGTATCTTGTGTGGTGGATTTGTGGAGTGCGTGAATAGTGGCAATCGAGCAGGCGGTGGTCTGCTAGTGCGAGTTGTGTGTTTGAAGGTGTTTTCCGAGAGGATAGGGGTGATGTGAATACCCTGAGCTATAGAGAGTCCCTTTTGTTTGTGCTGGGCGTGTTCCCTCATTCCCCCTCTCCATCTTCTGGTGCCCCCATTGAGGAGCACACTAATTGCTCCCAGGTAATTGAAAAGAAGTGGTTTTTCGCGTTGGAAGTCATGGCAGCTAGAAGCTATGGACCGATTTTCACAGGAGAAGAGAGCCCTGACGAGTGGATGCCAGCTTTTGAGTTGTACATGCTATTGTTGCGTATGCCGAATGAGGATAGCAAAATTCAGACTTTTCCTTTGGTGATGCGTGGTAGAGCTAAAGCATGGTACGACGCATTGGAAGGTGAGCCGAAGCAAGGATGGTCGGCTCTACGGGCGAGGTTTCTTCAGGACTTTTGCAAGGAGACCTCCCCAACCGAGATGGATGCAAAGTTGAAGGCGCTTAAGCAATATGTAAGTGAAGAATTCAATCTGTTTTGGGGTCATTTTGAAGAGTGTTGGGCAGAACTAGCGGCAGCCATGCAGTTGGCTAATGGAGACTATTTCAAGCTAGACAAATTCATGGCGTGTCTGCATCCTAAAGTGAGAGAAAAAGTCGATTTCAAGAGCCCCAAGAATTACAATGGTGCGGTAGCCATTGCACGATCGAAGAGCAGAAAGATAAAGAAGAAGATAGAGCAGGGCGTGTCAGGCTATGAGACGATGGCCCGTGTTCAACCGCAGAGTCCAAGAGAAGCTGTACACAAAGATAATCATGGAAACCGAGGTGTAGCTGTTGTACTGCAAAATTGGGTGCGCACACTGCAAGATTTATCCGAGCAGATGCAGGAGTTGCGGCTCAGTGTCATGGATAGAGGACAGCCAAGAGGAGCAAGGGGTAGGGCATGGCCACTGCTAGGTAGGTGTTATAACTGTGGAGAAGAAGGGCACTATGTTCCCAATTGTCCTCAACCACAGAGAGAGAGAGAGAGAGAGAGAGAGAGAGAGAGAGAGAGAGAGAGAGAGAGAGAGAGAGAGAGAGAGAGGAGGTATGTAACCGCTTTTTGGCAGAAGTCGAGGTCAAGGACGATACAATGGTCCAAGAGAGCAAGCGGTGGAGAATCCTGTGCAGCCAGTTCCTCAAAACGGAGGTGAGGTCCCAAGAGTAAACATCATAGGGGTGGATAAGCAGGATGTCAAAGTTTTGGCGAATAAGAGGGCAAGAGTTGAGAGGGAGAAAGAGACAGCAGAGCGGGAAACTAGAGCTCGCAAGGGCAAAGAGAAGGTGTACAAAGGCAGAGAACAGTCGGAGCCTAGCAAAAGAAGGAGGCGTCATAAGATCAAGCAAGCGGATTTCCAACTAGGACGTGGCTTTCCCGAATACAATCTGGTAAGTGATGTTCAAAATCAAAAGGCAAATATTACTTTTGGTCAGCTGTTAGCCTTAAATCCAAAGTTAAGAAGGCAGTGGTCCACAAGTGTTAGCACCAGGCTACTAAGAGCTAAGGGAAATGTGCAAGCAGTGCAAAACATGTCTTTGAGGGTAGGTAGTCCAACTCATGTTCTTCCATTGGTAGATGCAATTATAGAGAAGAGGATGCAGGTACAAGCCTACATAGACGGTGGAGCATAGGTTTGTGTCATGACGGAAGCAGCCATGAAAGAGACGGGGGTCAAGGCAGTAGTCAGGTCAAATGTGCGGATGAGGATGGCTAACCATACCAAAGCCAGGTGTCTGGGTGTGGCGCAGGATGTGAAGGTCAAGGTGATGGGCACAGAGTGCCTGATAGACTTTTTTGTGATGAAGGATAATGCTTATCCAATCATTTTGGGTAGGCCGTGGCTTTTGGCAATAGGAGCAAAGCACGATTGGGAGAGCAAAGTGTTCACTTTGCCTAACAAAGAGAGATGCAGACAAACTATGCTTGATTTGAAGACCAAGGAGAGCAGTTCTCGTTCTATGGTAGTTAAAGATGAGGGTGATACGATGAGCTATGAGTACGAGACCGAGACGGGCTATGATGAAGGCTATACTAGCACAGAGGAAGAGGAGAGCGAGGATGACATGTTGAAGATAGATGCAGACTTATTCGGGGTCACCATAGACGACTCTCCACCTATAGAAGAAGGTATGCAGTCTCAAGGTCATGCTTGAAGCCTAGAGGAGGTTTCAAGCATGCTGAGTGAAGATTTAACCAAGGGTGAAAAGGAGGGCTATGTTCAACTGTGTGAATCCTATCCAAATCTGTTTGCAACGAAGTACAAACATTTGCGAGGTGCAAAGGGGGTGGAGCACAAGATTGTTCTTAAGGAGGGACATAAGCCTAAAGCACAGAAGCTAAGAAGATTAGGGGAAATCCAAAAGGAGGCCCTTTGGCATGAGATTCCTAAGCTACTGGATGCAGGCATCATATATTCTGTGAAGAGTCAGAGTGGGTCTCGCCAATGGTCATAAACCCTAAGAAGAATGGGAAATGGAGAGTGTGTGTTGACTACAAGCCATTAAATTCCGCGACCAAGAGGAATCACTATCCCTTGCCGTTTGATGAAATCCTAAACCAGGTGGCTGGGCATGAAAGATACTCAATTATGGACGGCTTTTTGGGGTACTTTCAGATAGGGATTTCACTTGAAGACCAAATCAAGACCACATTCATATCTCCATGGGTTTGTTTTGCTCATTGCAGGATGCCATTCGGATTGGTGAATGCATATGCCATGTTCCAAGGTTGGATGAACAGGGTAATTGGTCCATACCTGGGCCGTTTTATTAGGGTGTTCATGGATGATATCGGTTGCTACAATTCAAGGTTGGAGCACCTATCAAAGCTCCAGTTATGCTTTCAAAAGCTTGATGAAGAAGGAGGTCAGCTGAACCCCAAGAAGTGCAAGCTAGCACAGCCTCGAGCGCAGTTGTTAGGTCATGTGGTGTCGCAAAACAGTATAGAGGTTGATCTCGAGAAGCTGAAGGCATTGGTGTTGATGGAGCTGCCATCAGATGCTCAAGGTTTGGCTTCATTTGTTCTTAAGATGAAGTATTTATCACGTTTCTTTTGGATGCTGTCGCAATATGTGCATCCTCTTAAAAAGAGGGCTCAGCAAGTGCATGGTTATGAGTGGGATGGGGAAGCTCACGAGGCTTTTGATAGAGTCAAAGAGATTTTGTGTTAGTTGCCAGCGGTGTGTCCTCCCAATTGAGAGGACGACTTTTATGTGTCTATGACAGTGGGCACAGTTGCTATTGGAGCGGTTCTACTGCAAAAGGTAGGGAGAAGCTACAAGCCGATATACTTCGAGATCAGGGTGATTAGCCCAGGAGAGGCTACCTACACCGAAGCAGAGCAATGGGTGATGGCTCTTGCCTTCCCTTGCAGTAAGTTCAAGGTGCATTAATGTGGTGGCTCAGTTTGTGTTTGATAACATATGTTGCCATTTTGGTGTTCATGGGTGTTAGTTTCTGATAGGGGTCAGGGGTTTAGAAGCAAGCTCATGAGCACATTAGTGGAAAAGTTAAAGATTCAGCATAGGTTTTCCTCACCCTATCACCCCCAATGCAATGGTCTAGTGGAGAGTGCTAATGGTCAAATTGTCAAGATGTTAACGAAATATGTGTATAAGCAGGAAGCTGAGTGGGAAGCAAACTTAGAGAAGTGTCTGTGGGCGTATAGAACATCCTATGAAGTGGCTACAAACTTCACTCCATTCGAGTCTATGGTAAGGAGGCTGTGTTGCCGGTGCATGCACAGCTAGGTGCTTTAAAGGGTATGTGGCGTGTCAATGCCACCCAACAAGGAGTTCTACAGGATTGAATAGCCAATTTGGAGGCTTTGCAGATGGACAGAGAGGCAGCAGCAAACTACTATGTGAAGCAGAGAGAGAAGCGAGTTGCCAAATTCAATCAAAACCTATCGGACAAGAAGATAGAAGAAGGAGACCTGGTCATGAAGTACGAAAGCTACCTAGATTTCACATTCCAGAAAAAGTTCAAGAAGAAGTGGACAGGTCCGTATAAAGTGAGAAAGACCTTTCCAAATGGGGCGTATCAACTGGTAAGAGCAAATCGCAAGCTTCTTAGAAACAGGGTGAATGGTTTGCAGCTCAAACTGTATTTCGAGAGGAATCTAGTGCCTGAAGTGCAGCAAATTATAGTCAAGGGGGGTGGACAACCCACTTAAAGCATGCAGTGTGTGAAAGAAAGAAGATGAAGCTTTTGTACATAGCCTATACATACAGTTATGGTTTTGTGAGTGCTTTTAATCATCAGTTTGGTGTGCCAGTTTTAAAGTTTTGTACATATGCTTTTGGTCGAACATAAATGTTCAACGAGGGGGCTGGGCAATGATGGTACAACCAAAGTTGTTCAAGGCTAGGAGATGTTCCATGCCAGGCAAAGGGTGTAATCGAGTGCAGTGCAGAAGGCTAGGGCACATGCTAAGGCCCTTGGCAGCCAAAGGATAGCGGGAATGTATGCTTAAAGCGGTTTTTTAGGCCAAAAGTGATGCGGAATGGTTCAAATGGGATGGAAAATTGAGGTGTCTTAAATGCCAAGTCTGTATCCTAGAATGTAGTGCTCGGTGTGCTCTAGAAGCCGGTCTAGACGGCTCGTCAAACGCAGCCCCGGTGGGCAAGATACTGAAGTTTAAAGTTGGAATGTGTAGAAGATCCCCGACGAACAGGGCAGCTGGGGACAGGTGACCCGGGCTGATGTCAGTGGATACATGTGTAGAGATCGAATTATGGAGCGTGCCTGTCTTCTCGGATTGCAAATTAGAGCTCTGGATAGTAAGATATGGTCAGTTGAATTTTTTTCGGGGGCTGAGTCTGAGCTCATTTGACCGCACTGGACATGCACCATCTGGCATTGTTTCAGCCTTGCCAAGGTTCTTGGTGGAAGCTTGCATCATGTGAAGTCAACACGAATCGACGGCGCGTCAATTGGATACTCGGTCGGTCACATACGGCAAGATGACGTTGGGAGCATTTGGCAGTGAAAGGTTTGCAGATGATTTTCCTGTTTTTTGGCGGCCTTGCTGAGCGGGCCTGGGGAAGAACTAGGATTGGGTGGATCCAAGCCATCAATACCAGCTTTCGACCAGGTCTTACGGCTTGAGTATCAGGCTTAAGAGTAGTAAGTTATACTCATTTGATAGAGGTTAAAAAATGAATATTTTTCAAAGCTTAATGGAGATTCTAAGGAGTTCACAGGGGCAAGCCTTGTAGGGCTGCCACGTGGCGGATGGGTTTGCCCCACATGTGCTGCTCGCGAGCAAGAACGCGAGGTATAAGGCCTGGAAAGGGGCGCCATTGTGGGTATCGAAGAGGAGCGAGAGCTCTTTGGGGTTTGGCTATGGCGCTTGGGCGGTGGCCCGTAGGCGCTACGTAGGGTGGAATCTGGCCAGTTTCGGCCGAGCGGGGCGGCGGCGCGGTGGCGCGCACGTCCGTAGAAGGGAATGTAGAGAGCCCGATGATGATGTGGTGCCCGACTGAGGGGTGGTCCCGCGGCCCCGAAATTTTGAGGAAGGGAAGAGAGGCACTAGCGACATCGCTATTGCCCTCCCCCCCCCCCCCCCCACATAAGAGGAAGCTCCCACAGCAAGGCAGAGAGAGAGAGAGAGAGAGAGAGAGAGAGAGAGAGAGAGAGAGAGAGAGAGAGAGAGAGAGAGAGAGAGAGAGAGAGAGAGAGAGAGAGAGAGAGAGAGAGAGAGAGAGAGAGCCAGAGGGTTGTCTGTGCAAAGCCAAGCCAAGGCCGGCCAAAGTGAAGGCCAAGTGGGTTGAGCAAAGTCGGAAGAACCAGTTGGGGCAGGACAAACCAAAGCAAGGACAAAATGGAGACCAAGGCCAAAAGAGGGCAAAAGATGGGTCGGATAGAGAGAAAGAGTCAAAGTGGAGCTAATTGAGCAGTATAAGGTTAATCCTAAAGAGGGTAAAAATTGAAAGATAAAAAATAAAAAATAAAAATGCTAGGGGGCAATAGCGATGTCGCTAATGCCCCCCCCAAGTGCAAAGAGTGAAAAAGAGAGAGATAGAGAAAGGCGGTGCCCCCTTTCCCAAAAATACCAATTCAAGGTGCCAAGTGGACCAATTAAGTTGTAAATTCCCAAATTAAAGCCCCCCCCCCTATAAAAGTAAAAATTGAATCAAATTAGGGGCTTTTTTTTTACCTTTTGGAGTGCTATTTGAAGCCTGCAAAGTGGAGTTCCGTAGCAAGCTAGCCCCTTTGTAACTTTTGCTTGGAAATGGCCATGGTGATGGCAGTGCAAGCCCGTGTATATGTTTTCTGAAGTGCAATCAAGCCACAGTTGCCTCCCATGCTGTTGTTTCCCCTTCCCCCCTTCTCTTTCTCCTGCTTTCATGTTTCTCCTCGGTGCTGGCTGTGTGGAAGTGTGTGCCCCCCCGGATTGACGGTGTTTTAAGTGAGAGAGTGAGATTGAGTGCTGTGTGCATGTGTAAGGGTGGAGACAGGCAGTGGTAGTAGGTGTATCTTGTGTGGTGGATTTGTGGAGTGCATGAACAGTGGCAATCGAGCAGGCGGTGGTCTGCTAGTGTGAGTTGTGTGTTTGAAGGTGTTTTTTGAGAGGATAGGGGTGTTGTGAATACCCTGAGCTATAGAGAGTCTCTTTTGTTTGTGCTAGGTGTGTTCCCCCATTCCCCCTCTCCAATGTCCGTAACACAATCTACAAACTTGCGAAGTTGGTGCAATGGATCTCGCAAAAGGAGATCAACGTAGACTCCAACCATTTGTCAAACTAAACGTTGCGGAGGTTATGTGCATGTTTGAGAAACACTTCCCTACTACCATGCTAACCATTCAGGTGGATCTTCTTGTTCACATAGTTGATGAGGTGGAAATAGCTGGCACAGTACATTCCAGATGGATGTTCTTTTTAGAATGTTTCATGAAAACGCTCAAGGAATATGTGCGTCAGAAGGCACGTCCGGAGGGTAGCATGGCAGAAGGTTGGCTGGTATCAGAGTCCCTAGTGTACATTGGAGAGTGGCTAGACAGATTTGATAAAGTCCGGGACACGCTATGGCAAACCATAGATGATGAGTGCATATCTGGGATTGTCATGTGCAATCTCGGTGTTGAGAAGAAGATGACGGAAGATCTAGAAGCTAAAACATGCTTCACAATCCAGTGATGCAAAAGTGGATTTCACAATATGAGGATGCAAAGCAAGAGCAACAAAGGGCACAAATCGAGTGGAGACAGGGAAGACGACCACCAATGCACTATCCGACGAGTCTGGAGAGCCTACCAACATTCACGAGCTTAAGATGGTTGCACAACCAATTGAAAAGCACACAATAGTGCGGTGAAGAAGTGACTGAGGAGGAGTGGGAGTACTCTCGGGGTTGTGATACCAAGGTAAGTTTGCAATGTACGACTAGTGACTTTCTAGATGTTTGAACGGCCACTCATAATCTTTGTTCGTTGTAGTATAAGTCATACACAGTAGCATGGTGTAAAGGTTGACATTTTAGGGTGGAAAGGATCGACAAAAAGTGTTTTACTCAAGATTGTGGAATCATGGCAAAATTTGAGCAGTCTACTCGATGACGGTCCTCTCATGCAAATCCTGTGGTGGCGGAACTCACTTACTTCGGCACGCTACAAGATATTTTGAGGATTTGATTATAGAGGATTTTTTGTCGACTTGTTCAACGTGCAATGGTTCAAGATAATCATGGAGGGTCACAACGCTACTGTGCGTAGAGGAGAGTCTGGTTTTCTTGAGGTGGATTCAACTAAGAAATGGACTAACCTAAGAGACACTTTTGTACTACCCGAGCATTGTGAACAAGTAAGTATGTAAATAGTTAACATCCCATTCTAGAAGTTATGTGCTTGGAAGCTCTCATGTAAGTTATGTGGCTCTGGCAGGTGATATTTCATCCTACAAAGTCTCCATCAAATTGGTGGTATGTCATAGAGATAGCCCCTCATAGTGCACGGACGTATGAAGGCTACCATGTGCCAATCACAGCAGTGTCAATGGAGGAGATCAGAGAAGATGCTCGGTCAGAAGCCGCTGAGGTGGTGCCAGATGAGCATCAAGCTGCTACTCTCTATGGGGTGCATGCAGAGGATCTACAAATTGAAATGGAGGACATCTGTTTAAGCGGAGAGCTCTATATAGATATAGGAAGTTATGCTGAGCTTTGCAAGGATGAGAGAGAGACCTCTTAAAGCCATAAATATTGTATTTGAACAATTTTTCTCAGTTTTATAATATATAGTGTATTCACGTGGCTTTTTGTCCATTCATGTCTATATGCGTCATTGCATCGTTGTATTTAATGGTCTTTGCGTCCACTCCAGGTACGTATGCTCTAGGTATGTTCTCACAAGTAGGGACAACGAGCACTACGCTCCGAGTGCGATGGAGACTGAAGCTGCAATCACGAAGGAAGTGATATGTCTTTGCTCATAGATGCTGCTCGTCCCACCGCTAGATCTAGTTGATCCGGTGAAAGATATGTTCAGAAGCACTACTACTACTTCTTAGCGTCTCTTTCACCCGATCACCTAGATTTAGTGGTGGGGCAAGCAACATCTATGAGCAGAGACGCACTTCCTTCGCGATTGCAGCTTCAGTCTCCATCGTACGCGGAGCGCAGTGCTTTTACAAATTCACAAAAATTCAACGAAATCTCTCTACACAGGAATCCCTCCCCCTTTACGATTCCAGATACGTATGTTCTCACAAGTAGGGACGACGAGCACTCTGCTCCGAGTGGGATGGAGACTAAAGCTGCAATCGCAAAGCTGGTTTGCTGAATATAGATGTTGCTCATCCCACCACTAGATCTAGCTGATCGGGTGAAAGAGACACTAAGAAGCACTACTACTGCTTCTCAGCGTCTCTTTCACCAGATCAATTAGATTTAGTGGTGGAGCAAGCAACTTCTATGAGCAGACCTTCGTGATGCAGCTTCAGTCTCCATCGCACTCGGAGCGTAGTGCTTTTACAAATTCACAGAAATTCAATGAAATCTCTCTACACAGGAATCCCTCCCCCTTTAGGAGTCCTCTCTCTCTCTCTCTCTCTCTCTCTCTCTCTCTCTCTCTCTCTCTCTCTCTCTCTCTCTCTCTCTCTCTCTCTCTCTCTCTACTTGTCCATGTTTTCTTCTCCATTCATTCAATATTAAGTTTAAATGTTCGTGTGTTTAATGCAGGCATGGATGATGAGCAGTTTCTTTCTTCTTTGTCACCCGAGCAGAGACAGTGGTACGTGGAGCGTCATCGCTCTGGTGCACCATCGCGTGTTCCTACTCCGGCCGCGTCTCCCTGTGTTTCAGAGCATTCAGCGCACTCCAAAGCTTCGATGTCGACGAGACGATCTTCACACTGGTCTAGGCACTAGCGCTCAGTGGTGGCAGTGGCGGTTGTTGTGGGGATGCTGCCACCGATGCTTCAACATCGCCTCGTGTTCAATGAGGCTCTTTACCCTCCCCTTCTTTTCCCGCCCCGACACCAGCCACGGCATCGCCATCGACACCAGGTTTTGCACGACCGACGGTCATTCCTAGCGGCTACACACCACTAGCTACTCCTCCAGGAGTTACTCTAGTGGACACTCCTCGCTTCGGGGCCCAGACTCTAGTGGAGACACCTGACATCCGTACCCCTGTCGACACGCCACTAGAGACCCCTGTCAGGACACCCAGGTTCACGCGTCACCGGCGAGAGGGCTTGCCTTACTCCGTCGACTTCAGTGGCGGCATCATCTTGGATGATGAAGGCAAGAAGGTGATTTCGTGCATGCGTGGTCTTTGCTCTCAGGTGTTTAGACACTACATACTAAACACCTGGAGTGAAGTACCAAGTGATTTAAAAGACAGAGTCATCAGCATGCTTCATGACGAGTTTCCATTCCAACATGGGATGACCGCTTCAATGAAGACCTGATGAAGGTTCGAATGTGCGAATACTGCAAGCATAAGCGTTCCAAAGTGCAAAAAGCAATCAAGCATGGGTGGAACAGACTAGATTGGGTGGCCAAAGAAGATTGGAAGAATGCAAAGAAACCAGCGTGCGAGAATCCCGACAAGTGGAAGCAACAAAACGAGGCAGCCAGAGCGCGAGTAGAGGCAGGGATCTCACACCACTTGGGGAGCGACTGGTGGCCATCATTTGAGGCCGATTTTGTAAGTGTTTTTGCATTGCTCTTTATGTTTGATAGTTTAGGGTTTAGGGGTTTTTAAATTCTAAAATAAAGGATTCTTTGTATGTTTTGACAGTGGTTGATGACAGGACGTGACCCCACACCGTACGAGCGCGAGTACATAGGCAGGAAGGGCTTAAATGCCCTGATGGACATTCTGAGTTCTCGCGGCGGCATGGTTAGTATTAGGGTTTACTCTTTTCTATTTGTTGTATTGTTTTATAAACGTCGCTATATGTTTATACTTACGAAAATCTGTCTTATTGTTTTTTTTTTACAGAATCCGATAAATACGCCGCTTGGACGCGATGAGACGTTTGATTAGATGATGTCAGTCTAGCCGTAGCTAGATAGCATTAGTTTCTTTTTGTCATAGCATATGTATCATGAGACGACTTTTATACATCTTTTTGAAAACCATGTATAGTTTTTCAATAATGACAATGGTGTTGTAACTATTACATTTGCAAAGTTTAACAATCAAGTGATTTTGCCTATGATGTGTACAATTGTCATTGATTTACTTTCATCAGTCTACGCTTGTCAGTTTTGTATCTTTATACTGCAAACAATACTATGAATGATGGAGTTAATGGTTATATTGTCTTGTGGGTGACTATTTTGGGTCTATATCTACCCTTGCACTTTCTTTCAAAGGTGAATCAATCAATGAAACATTCAATATGGTTGATGGGTGGCAGGGCATTCAATATGGTTGATGGGTGGCAGGGCATTGAATACCCTGCCACCAAAAAAAAATTCTCTCGGGCGTCGCTATGACCGTCGCTATATAAGGCTCTGCAGCTGCTACAATCAGAAGTCGTGGTGCCCCTGCAAAATATACAAATACTATGCTATATACAACGAAATACACAAATCTGCATACCTGACGCATCCACTAGCGCATAATCAACGATGTACGTGACCAGAGAGAGATAGCAAGCAAGAGAGAGAGGAAGAGAACATGCGCAGACGCACCTCCTAGAGCGGAGTGCTACGTGTGGCACGGCGAGAGAGGAGAGAAGAGAGGAAGAAGATGAGACAGACACTGGGTGCAATCTCCCCCCGTGCAAGAGTGACCATTTCCCTCTTTCACGTATTTCATTTATATATTTCTTCAATGGTCAATGTGAGTACAAACTGGCCGGCCGATCATAAATGGCCAAAGCTCATAAAGAGCACTTGAATAATAAAATGTACAATATATATTTCCAATCGCATAATCCTAGCTCAGTCTAGTCTTTTCCACCTATCAACTGCAAATATCATTTCTATAACATACCTCTCCGTTGGAAAGCAACTGTCCTCAGTTGCGAAGATAAAAATCTGCAAACAATACTTGTCAAAAACAATGATTAGAAATATGTATCAAATAGTAAAAGAAAAAATCCATAAAATTAAACACATTGGTTATGCCTGCCGTCATCCACATATTACCTATTCTAGTGTCCCATACCACTAGAATAAGCAGTATATGTCATACCCTAATGAATCAAGATATCATTGGTCACGCTCATCATCAATCGCATAATGTCAAGTCTCATCACATAAACACTGGTGTGATAAAGTAACCATCAAATACCAATTCCCAATCCAATTCCAATTCCACAATATAAGTTCAAATCCAAATCACTTTCATTATGTACCCGGGTAACAAAATCATACCAATTGCAGTGGTGGCTAGTCATTGCAGCATGATTTTGGGATCGGTGTTGCCTAAATCGGCGAATCTACACCCGACGTGCTGCCTAAATCGACGAATCTGCACTAATGCTGCCTAGATCGGCGAGTCTGCATATGGTATTGTTTAAGATCATGAATCTGTAGTGTGTTGTTGTGCTGCCTAAATCGACGAATCTGCACTGATAAATTGGTGTTGCCTAGATCGGCGAATCTACACCAAGATGAGCATTTATACAGTGCCTAAATCAACGAATCTATGTGCTTATGACCAATGGACTAGACATGGCATAAAAAGAGAAAAATAATTGACCTGTTTGATATGAAATTGGAATAGGCTGGAATGTGGAAGCATTTACCAAATCTTAGCGATCATCGCACACCAACTGAGTTCATGTGAGTAGTGATATGACAAGTCATCTCAAAAAAGAGTTCAATCAATGAAAGTAGAAGCCATGACATTAGAAACAATGGATTTTGCAACATAATGTAACCAAGTAAGGGAGTTATGTCTTTGGAAAAGCATCTGGAAAGATTCTTGCCTCTTGCAAAGGTGCTTAGGTATTCATAAGGGTGTGAGGATATCTGCAAAAATATTCACTTAAAGAAATCAAACATAATAAACATTAATTTATCAAACCACTATTAAACTAGAGGATTCGTGCATAAGCAGATGTGGTCAAGGGTGGGAGAATTTGGAGGGGCCAAGATAAGAGAAGAGATGGGATAAGCACTTGTGGTGAATTAGATAATGCTACTTTTAGGTCTAAAGATACATAGATAGATCATACTTATGAGGGAGAATTGAAATGGTGTTTTAAGAGGTGTATAATTATGAGAGTGCATTAAGAAATGTCATACCTAGAGCTTGATAAGAGACATTGTATTTAGATTTATCTATAAATTTTTTTCTAAAAAAACAAAGCACCAAAACGTCTTTGTGAAAAATTTCAACCATCATGACTCATCTCTATGTACATTCCCTAAATAGAAAGACTATTGCAAGCAATCACATGCCTTTAAAATGTTCTCTTGGGCAAAATTAGAAAAAACATATTCAAAGTCTTAAAGTCATTTGGCTCAAAAAGTTATGTTTTAAACATCATATAAAAGCAAGAGAGCTTAAGCGGACAGCAATCTAACCATCATAGAGAAAATAAAATTCATTGTCATATAGAGAAGTCTAGTTAATATTCTCTTCTTTAAATCGATGACTACATGAAATCAAGAGAAGTGAAAAGTAAAACCCTACTTGAATTGAAAGTTACTCTCGGGATGGGATAGTTCATTTGAGACTAAAAAGGATACAATATTATAAGGATCAGGTGTCTAAAACCAAATCTTAATTTCCACTCACAAGTCATTTTTAAACATCATGGGATCCTTGAGTGTCAATACTCGCAGAACACACCTTCCTAATTATGGATTAAAAGACGAACTGCACTTTCGTCCAAAATAATTTATGAGGATGGAATAAAGTGAGGTGGAGGATTATAGGAAAGTAGAGATCTTGGGCCATTGGGTTGATGCAGCACCTTATCCTCAAAAGCATCTTCATTGCTCATTTGCAAATTTCTTGGTGCGGGCTAGGTTTAGTTCGAGATATGTGAAGTGGAAAAGAAAGAAAGAAAAAAAAAGCCCTAAAAAAAAACCCCTCCTTTTATTAAAAATAACAAGTGCTATTATGTTTAAGCAACAATGATAATGCCTTTTGCTGTGAGTCAGCTGGATCAAGGCTTACGATGATTTATGGAGTTTGATCCTTAGCATGGAAAGCGTTCATTTCATCTTAGAGAAACACTACACCATATGCAAGAGTACTCATTAGCGAGCTATGTCCATCTGGAGAAACTGGCGAACGTAACTGTCTAGTTGAAAACACTACCTACAAATGTGCCCAACACATTACGCAGTTTTGTGGGTGCCATAATATTTCATGCACCCGACCATTACCAAGACCCATTGCCATTGTCAATTTGTTGCTCAATATCTAGTGGCTCTATCACTACTACGATGTGCCGAGTAGCTTCCATGCTCAACCTTACATGTAAAACGTTTTTTTGATGGGGCCTAGACAGACTTGAGCTGCCGAGCAAAAAGCTACATAAACCGATAGCAATCGATGTGTTGCCTGTCATATCAAAAGGTTCAAGCTCCATGGCTACAATTGTCCTTCTTAGATGCAGATATTCATGTGCATGGGTTACTGTGTGGCATGTGTTGCAAGGTGCAAACACTTATTTATCCTGGTGAGGATAGTATTGTATCAACTTGCAATGCAACAAGGGGTATAAGATGATCAAGCCATAACGATGAGAAACTTACTTGCTATGTGGACAACACAATTGAGAGGGAACGTGCAAATTAGAGGTAGCACCAATGGAGTCGGTGGAAGCTTAGTCAGCGCACAAGAATTCGTCAATATCATTATGACCATAAGAGCTATGATGTATATATTGAGAGGTTGGAAAATGGAGGGAGACAGCGATCAGGCAAGTAGCAAACCATTCGCGCTCCGAGGTGTTTCTATAGAAATACGAAACCACGAGGCTCGTTCTAGTGTCAGAAGCTATAAAGGACAATGTGAACACCAACCCCTGCTTGCAAGCCCCCGATTGACATGATGAAGGCGATTACAGATGGTATTGTTATTGCTTCTGGGAGTTGCAAACGCGATGGCTATTTCTAGGGAAGATTGACGATGGAAGCTACGTCAAGGGCTACTGCTTCTCCGTGTGCAAGGGATATCGTTGCAGGTGTATGGGCAACGAAGTCACAGAGGGCAACGAGAGAGAAACATGCAGTAGATTTACACTAGTTGGTTGGAGGATTGAGTGCGCTGTGTGAGTGGAGGCCAGGTTGAGCCGCGTGAAGAGTCGAGGAGATGGAGGTTGTTGATGTTGCTGTAGGGCGCAGGGAAGTGGAGAGAGAGAGAGAGAGAGATTTGCAGGTTGCGACACAGTGCATGTGGCGGCTGCATGGTTGTGGGTGTGTATCGAATGTGTGGACGTTCTGCTGAGTTGTGTACTAAGAGCGCAAGCAACTGTGTGTGGTTGGCAGCCACCCCATGCAACCAAAAAGGGTGTGCGTGTAGTTGTTAGGCAAGGAAAGGGAGAGAGAGGCGGGCGCGGACTGCGGCTCGCTAAGTGACCACAGTCGCAAATGCCGCATGGCGGCTAGTGGAGGAGAGAGTGAGAACGAGAGGGAAGTTGGCCAGTAATTAGGACGTTCTGGGCGCTCAACAAGCTGAGGGGGGTGAACCATTTGCTCTGGCGGCTGAGGATAGAGGTGACTGGTAGAGAGTGAGAGATTGAGGGTTGGTGATCAAAAAGCTACGGCCGAAGTATTGCATGGATGGGAATGCATCTCCGGTTTGCATGGGTACACGAGTGGTGCAGGCAAAATGACAGCTTCCGTCCCATGCTTATGCTTAGGTTGTAGTGCGTGCACCCTTCAGCAAGCTAATGGCACGGACGTGAGGTAAGGGAAGAGGGTAGCAGAGGCGGATGAGAAGTCAGGGAGTTTGCAAGAGTGCCACCCACAGAGGGTGACAACTCCTTGACTCGCTGCTCATTCATATACAAACGATGCCGCCACAGACCTCCCCTTCAGTGAGCCTCCGGAATGTAGAGACCTTCCACTCCCTTTCTGTTGCTCATGAAGCTGGCAAGAAGGAGCTTATATTCTATTAGGCTACTGCAAGTGCAGACGTTTATGGTGATAGAAGCTGTTGCTAAGTTGAATCGTGTGTGTTTTTTTTTTTCCTCATCTAACGACATCGACTATGTGTGCTCCGCATTATGACGCACTGCTTGCACCCGGGGCTACTCGCCTTGGTGATTTGTGCAGGATGACGAGGGTTTGACGAGGGTCAATAGCCGTGAGAGAGACGAAAAAATAAAATAAAATAATAAATTCTTTACAGCTCCACCTTCTTCTTTGAGTCGCCTCCTTCCTAGCGGGCTTAAAATTTGCTACCTACCTTGATCGTCTTGCCCTCATAAACCGTCATCTCGCTACGCTTTCACGAGAAAATCATTGTTACTCTATATTAATCCCCTGAATAAGGTACTCCCTATTTCTTCCCTATATAGCTATGGAAAACATCTCCAAGCTCTTCTTTTATGAGTATTCTTATAAGATTAAGTTTTAATATGCTATTATGTTTAATTATCACAATTACATTGCTAATCACAATATTACGACAACAAAGAAGGGATTCTCTTTCATTTTAAAGACCCTTAAGTGTCTTGTTCTATCACACTAGTTACTACAAATGAAATCAAATAACAAATTCTACAAACATTAAAAAAAACAAGCTACTTAGTTGTTGATTATCTTTAATCTTTGGAGCGTAGCCCATGCTCTAATACCACTGCTACAATCAGAAGTCGTGGCGCCCCTGCAAAATATACAAATACTATGCTATATACAACGAAATACACAAATCTGCATACCTGACGCATCCACTAGCGCATTATCAACGATGTACGTGAACACAGAGAGACAGCAAGCGAGAGAGAGGAAGAGAACATGCGCAGACGCACCTCCTAGAGCGGAGTGCTACGCGTGGCACGGCGAGAGAGGAGAGAAGAGAGGAAGAAGAATGAGACGGACACTGGGTGCAATCTCCCCCCGTGCAAGAGTGACCATTTCCCTCTTGCACGTATTTCATTTATAGATTTCTTCAATGGTCAATGTGAGTACAAACTGGCCGGCCGGTCATAAATGGCCAAAGCTCATAAAGAGCACTTGAATAATAAAATGTACAATATATATTTCCAATCGCATAAGACTAGCTCGGTCTAGTCTTTTCCACCTGTCAAGTGCAAATATCATTTCTATAACATACCTCTCCGTTGGAAAGCAACTATCCTCAGTTGCGAAGATAAAAATCTGCAAACAATACTTGTCAAAAACAATGATTAGAAATCTGTATCAAATAGTAAAAGAAAAAATCCATAAAATTAAACACATTGGTTATGCCTGCCGCCATCCACATATTACCTATTCTAGTATCCCATACCACTAGAATAAGCAGTATATGTCATACCCTGATGAATCAAGATATCATTGGTCACACTCATCATCAATCGCATAATGTCAAGCCTCATCACATAAACACTGTTGTGATAAAGTAACCATCAAATACCAATTCCCAATCCAATTCCAATTCCACAATATAAGTCCAAATCCAAATCACTTTCATTATGTATCCGGGTAACAAAATCATACCAATTGCAGTGGTGGCCAGTCACGCATATATCGACCGCTATAGCGACGCCTATAGCGACGTTCCCGTATCGACGTCGTTAGCGACGGTCTTAGCGACTCTGGGGTTATAAAAACCCAATGTATTTCCGTCGCTAACAGTGTCACAAGAGCACACAACCTCTTAAGGCATGGGATACTTAAGGTAAAGATGTCCCCCCTCAAAGGGCAAGGACACTATAAAAAATTAGATTTCCAAGTTAAATATGGAAAGGCAAGCGTGATTGTAAGTGATGAGTGGTTGCAAGGGCTAGGTCCTTCATTGAACCACAGCTATAAGTACGATATATTGGTGCTAGATGTCAATGGCTTACAAGTGTTTCTATTTAGAGAGAAGAATATCCCTCCCTTGCCACTTATATGTTTGATTGAACTTTCCCAATCTGCTTCTAGTAATAAAATAGACCAAGTCTTTCTTTGTTACATGGTGTTTCATGTTTTATCTAGTTTTATTTCAAGTTCAAATTTTGGCAATGAAATAAATAATGTAAATGAAATTTCCTCAACCCGGTGCCTGATTCTCATTCTTCTTCATCTCCAATTTCAAATAAGTCACATTTAAAACAAGGATTATAAAAAGATAGTCAAGTTATGAGCTTATCTGATTATCAAACTATATGTCTTTTGAATATTTTTCTCAAGCCACACACCAACTAAAGTATTTTCATAAGAGATAGAATGATGTGTTACCCAATGATTTACTTGTTGTCTTGCCTCCAATGAAAGATGTGCAACAAGGCATAGATGTGGTGCTGGGTGGGTAGTAAAGCTATCAGTAAGCCCCCTTATTGGCTTAGCCATAAAGAAACATAGGAAGCAAAACATCAACTGAATGAGTATCTTAGTAGGGATTCTACTCATACTAATCATTTACCATGGGCTTTTCCTTCTGTATTGTTGAAGGGTATTATGTGTATGTGTGTAGGTTATCATTGGTTGAAGTCAATTACTATTTAAGAATAAGTACTTTAGGAAAAAATTGGACTCTCAAAGGGTCCCTATAGGGAGGTTTGACTTACCTCTCTTATCCAAAGTGGACAACCCGAGATGAAGTACATAAACACTTTGTCAAAACCCTATCAACCAACATATTATTGGAAAGATATTAGAAAGTAGGTTTTAAATCCCCAAACTCTGACAAATTTGGAGTCGCTTTGTAGAAATTATGGCCTCCTCACTAAAGCTGAAATGTGGGGAGAGATTCCATTTATAAGACGGAGTTGTCACATTAAAAACTAGAATCTTCTAGGATATAAGGAATCCGATGGCATGCTATATCAATGGATAGATTTTGATGAGTACATTCTAAATCCAAAAGGTCCACAAAATTTCTTTGCTGCATAAATCATAGCTAAACCTTCTCGCTCTGTAGTGGTTAGTTTCTCGGCATCATTCAATTGATGACTTGCAAAGCTAATGGGGTAGTCCAGTTTATGTTCTCCTGGTTGAGCTAGAACACACACACAATAGCAAAGTTTGATGCATCAATATGCACATGGAAAATTAAATTCCAATCGGGCACTCGTAGAATAGGAGCACTTGTCAAGGTCTTTTTCAATCACTCATAAGCATGGTCACACTCCGCGGTCAAGTGGAACTCAATAAGAAGCTTGTACAAAGGACGAGCTATCTTGGCAAAGTTTAAAATAAACTGTCGGTAATAACCAACATGGCCCATGAACCTTTGAACTCCTTTATATTTGTAGGTGGTGGTAATTCAGCAATGGATTTAATTTTGCTCTCATATGTGAAAATCCCATTTTTGGACACTATATGCCCCAAAATGACTCCATGTTTAACCAAAAATTGGCATTTGAAAGGGTTTAAGGAGATGCAATACAATTCGCACTTCTCAAATACCTCTTTCTAAGCATGATAGATGTTCTTTTCAAGAGGAATAAGCGCAAAGGTCATCTAAGAAAGCTTCGCAAAACTCCTTCAAATATTCTCTAAAAGTAGTGTTTATTAATCTTTGAAAGGTAGTAGGGGCATTGGTTAAGCCAAAAGCCATAACACGAAGTGTGAACACTCCAAATTTAGTTATAAAGTTTGTTTTAGCTTGTTCCTCTAGTGCAATTGTGATTTGATTGTGGCCAGAGTACCCATCTAAAAAGCTATAAGCTTCCTTCCCTGCAACTCTTTCAAGCACATGTTCTTAATATGGCAAGGGATAATGGTCTCTCCTAGTGGTGGAATTGAACTTCTTGAGATCCACACACACTCTTGAGTTTCCCATTCTTTTTTGGCACAATCACTATCGGAGACACCCATTCTGAGTGCTCAATAGGGTATATGAATCCACATTTCACAAGCTTTTCAATCTCTTCTTGAACGATCTTTGCATATTTAGGATTCATTGGGTAGGGTTGTTGCTGAACTGGTTTAGCCATGCTATTCATGGGGATTGTGTGTTTCACCACGGAAGGTGGAACACTTTTCATATCATGATATGTCCAAGAAAATATATCCTTGAATTCCTTGAGAAGTTCTTTAAGTACACACCCCTCAGTCTCTGTCAAACCTTGGGCAATGAAAACAAGTTTGGACTCTTCTCCTGGGTCTGCTAACTCTATTTCCTTAACTATCATTGGAACGTCATAAAATCCATTGCTTTCATTGTCGGTAATTTTTCTTTGAGCCTTTGTATACACAACTTACGTTCCTCTGTGGTGTAGGATTTGAAATGTTCAGGTGCGGGGTGTAAGTCTGTGGGGTCCTGTTGTTCTGTGGACTGTGATTTCACTTTCGATTCCTTTGTTGTTGAGCTAACTCTTGATTTTGTCGTCTCCTTATGGTACAACTCAAATTTGGCTTCTCTGTAGCCTCTAGTTGTGTGATGTCAATGGGTTGTAGACTACACCACATAACGCTTTGAAGGTATTCACCCCAATTATCTACCAACTTCCGATGAGCATCACATGCCCCTATTCTAGCACGCACATTTGCTTGATATTGTCTCCTCTTATATCTCTTACTCTTCTTGTCTAATTTTCAATTACAGTAGATCTCTAGTGAAGAGTCACTAGATGAATCTCTACTTGTGTCTTCTGCTCCCTTGGATAGATTGTCATCTAGGGTACCACTGGGCCCTAAATGGTTTGTCCCCACATTTGTAATAAGATTTAACTCAGATTCTTTGTCCTCAGAGTCAATTTCAATTGATGATTTTGACCCTAAATCATGTGGGCTAGTCTTGTGAAACGCTACTCGTTCCAATGCCAGTCAAACCTTCATCTTGTAGGTCATCAAAAGCCATATGCATTGCTTCTAGCATATTTAAGGGTACAAGTGGTGGCATTTCATCCCCCTCAGGTGTTACCTAGGTCATCCCCCTGTTTCCCTAAGTGTCTATCATTGCTACTAAGTGGACCCAATCCACATTGTCCGACTCAGTCATCCCAGGTAGTACATCCATATAAGGAGAATCTTCCCCAACATCAGCGTCCACTTTACATGTGTAACAATACTGCAATGGGGCCGAGTGAGCTGTGGTGTCAGATCTATGATCAATTATAAATCTATTTCCTAGAGGATGTGCTCAACCAATTACAAGATCCACTCGAATGATAGAATCTTGGAACTGTAAGTAGACATGGTTTTAGATCAGTCATGTACCATTTTTGCTTCCCTCATGAAAAGACGTCCTAAGATCATCTCGGATGCCATAGTGTGCTTGGAGGAATCCATAACAATGAAGGTATTTGTTATTTTATGTCCAAAGACCTTGATCTTGAGATCTTCTAGCATCCCAATAGGTTTAACAATAGACCCATTGGCCATCTTTACTACTATGGTTGTGGTCCCAAGGTGAGATCTTCCCATAGTTTCCAAGAAATTTTTAGTCACAATGCTAACCCCAGCACCACCATCAAGGATTACCTTTAGAGTTACTCCCTTGGTAGTGATTGGTATGGCTGCATTGGATTCATCACCCTCAAAGTATTGTCCCAACTTGCTAACAGGTATTTCTACAACAAGGTTCTCATCTACGTTGGGTTGTGGATCTAAGTGTTCCTCCTCTATTGGCATCTCCCTAGCTCCATCCATCTATGCAAATTGTGGTAGCCCGACCTTTAGTTCTCCATTGAGGAAAGCTCAAAGAGCTAAGAATAGCTCAAGGTCTCCATATAGTTTGGACATGATGGTGGTTCTAACTTCTAAAGCCATAAAATCCATCAAATTGGCAATGTTTAACGGCATCTTTTAAGCTTCAGTTCTTGACGTGGGAAAGATGGGATCTTCATTTCTTCAATAGGGTCAGGTAGTCCCTCTGTAAATATTCTTTCCAACAAGAAGTGAGTACACCCACTTTCCCATGCCTTTAAGTCACTTTCTTCTTGGATGACACTAGGTATGGCTATGGGTCTATGGACTTCGTGAGGTTGTTGTTGCGTAGGGAACAATGTGTTTATAATTTGGATCTACCTAGGTGCTGGCTCTAGATCCCTTTGGGTATCTTCTACCAAACTCATTAAATGCTTGACTTGCTCAATCTCCTCTATAGGGTTTGGATAAGTTCCTATCTTATTCTTGGGTCCTGGCCATTGTGGCTCATGATGGTATTCCTTGTTGGTTTCTTTCTTAGTGGTCATTTTGGTCTCCATGGTTTCACCTGAATCAAAATCCTCTTCAATGTCGTTCATATATACGGGATCGTCACCAGTCCCTATGTTGGTCTTTGAACTGGGGCTGACTTCGCTGCTTTTTGTGATCTATTCCTTTGTGTTTTCTTCTTTTTTTGAGATCGGGCAACTGATGTCGTGTCTCTTTCTTCAAGAATATAATTTTGTTTTTGGAGCATCAATCGTGTGAGTACATTTACTAGTACCACAGGTGTACTTTGTGATGGCTCTTCAGTAACCTCAATCAAGTTTAATGGCGTGATCTTGGCACATTTGGATTATTTGGACATTGGGCAATCAAATGATCTATGCCACATCGATTACACATGAGTATCAGCATTGTAGACGTGCTCACTTGATTGATTTGCATTAGTGTGGTGTTCTTTTGTAGCCTAATAGGACACTAGGCCACACGATGTGGACCTCCACACTCATGGAATTGAACAGGTGGTCTCTTGGCAGTGTAATTGATATTTTGGCCTCTTGCAGCAAGAGCAACTACTTGATAGACATGTTTGACTTGTCTCCAATAGTCCTCCATGTAGTATTGTGGACTTTCTTCAAGTGCATCAATACCATAGGCAATATTAGGGTCTATATCTTCCTCACAGCCTTCCAAACAAGAAACAGATGAGTCACAACCCACTTGATTCACAGACATGATTCTTAGATATGGCGGTTGCGGTCCTAGCACTGGAGGTGGTAAGGGTGTTGTTTGAACAACATTTTGGGACCTAGGGACCATGTGTTGTGACATTTGTTCAAGAGGTGGGGCCAGCATCACTGCAGGCACTAAAGGTGTATCTGTCCATGCTAAGGTTGGTCTATTGGCCATCATGTTCTTAAATACTATGCAATCCTTAGCTTGATTACCATACCTCCCACAAGCATTGCAATTCCCTTTAAATTTTACTCTAAAAGTAGGGCATTCACTGGTACTATGCGGACCATAGCATACTGAGAAACATTGGTTCTCCCTTCTTGGATACATATGATTGTTTTGCGGAGCACAATTGTCTCTAAGACTCTCTTGAATGTCCTTGGTGAGATCTGCTAAAGTCATCTCAAATATCTTTGTCTCCTTAGCAATAGGCTTTAGGGTCATTAGCTGATGCCCTGATGCTTGCGAGCTAGTAGATTTAGGCTCAACAGACACTCTTTCTCCTTGAATCATTAAATTATCCTCCAATTGGATCATATTGGTGGTGACTGCTTCCCAAGTGGTGATACCTCTAATGACTAGGCCATTGTAGATATCCTCATGTCGTAATCCCCTAATGAATCTATCAAGCAATTGATTATTGTTGAAGCGCTCATTTGGATTACAACAAGAAATCAAATGCTTCAAGCAACTAACAAACTCTCTCACCGACTCTCCTTCCTCTCATTGGGATTTCTGGAGCTAAGAGGCTACACCCCAAATCACTCCCTCTTGTATGTATTCTTTCAAGAACAGTCTCCTAAGACTAGGGTAAATCGTTTTTTCTTCTACCCTTAGGGTTCTACACCAATCCCCAACCTTCCTACTTAAGGTTAGGCTTACAGAATTACTCTTATGCAGGTCATTGTGTTCTTTTAGAGAATCACATATTTTTTCAAACACTTCTATATGATTTCTCACATCCCCATCTCCACTAAATTTTTGTGTGAGCTTGGCTATTTGTACTGCCTTACTTCTAAGCTCTCTATAAGGCGTGTTACACATATTCTCAGCAATAGATCGATCAATAGCTTGAGCAAATGTTGCCAAGTCACCTAAGTGAGTAGGCATAGTGGGTGAAGGTGCTCCAGAGACTACATGTGGAGTAGATATTGTTATTGAGCTTGGGCTTGGCGCATAGGAAGCCCTTGGGTTCCAAGTTTGGTACGGTGTTGAGCCATGTGGTGGCCCAAAGTTCATATGTGTGGCCCTAGGCATAGTAGACATTGGATGTGACATGCTAATGCTAGCCGGTAGGGTCCCATGGAAATAATAGCTTGGGTGTTGTGGTTGTGGATCATAGGTTGTTGAAACAATGGGAGGGATAGGGGCTACATGAGTACGAGGACCCATAGGTGTATAGATTGGTACACACTTGTAGGTACTATTGCAGGCATTGAGCTACCATGTAGTGATGCTTTACTAACAAATGAGGTCCATGGCATGTTTCTTGGCATGCCCATCATTGGGGTAGGCATGGTAGCCATGGTGTCATCAAGGGAAAGATGAGCTAGACTTGGAAAGGTAAAGCTATCACTTGTGGGCTCGGATTGCACTGAGACCCTTGGCAAAACAACATATGGAGGATCCATCAGACTTACTTATGGAATCTCCATTTTCAATAAGGTTGGTTGTTTAGCCTTCCATGTATCCAAGAATCACATGAGACCCATTGAAGGCACGTGGATCCCCTTGTTTTTTCTCTCTAGCTCAATAACCCTATGGATGACCTCATAAACTCTTTGTTGTTGATCCTCTACACTAGTAGCACCCATTGTGGATTGTAGGACATCTAACCAACCTACGTGATAGGTGTGACCTGTTTATAGGTCGGTTAGAGTTTCCATTTGTAGTTCGTACTCCCAGTTCTCATTTAGGAACACTCCTTGTAGGATTGAGGTGCTAGGGGTGTCCTTTGAGCTAGATGCAATGTGGTTCTCTATGGGTTGGTCCTTAGTGGCTGCTAAGTTAGGAGCACTCGATTGCTCTCTTAGCAAGGATATTTACATAGGGGCTTTTGATTTCAACTCTCTTTGTTGCTCCGCCTTGCGTAATCTCTCGATTTCCTTTTCCCTAGCCGCAGTGATATATCGCTCAACCTCTTGCACTTCGGCAAGGCTTCTACCATCAAGTAATATAACCTCGGAGGGGAATAGCTCTGAAGATTCAGGGGGTGCAGTGAATGAAGTATTTACATGCACGCTCTCCAAGAGCATGGGGTCTACGTTGGTTATGAATGGCAAATTTACTTCCCCACCCCCCTCATTTACATCGTTAGCTCCATGTTTGGAGCGAGTGGCTCTACTAAAGGTTTCCTTCAAGAGGCTAAGCATGCTCAACCCGGATCGTGGGCCCATGGCATGCATGTCTTGGCTTGAGCTATCAGGATTAGGCATTGGGTAACTCTCCATGACGTCGTAGTCAGAGGAAGCGTGACTGGACGCAATATTCGGGTCTTGAGTGGTATTACCTTGGGTCCCCGTCGAGGGCCCGGAACCTAAGGTAGGTGGGTATTGAGAATCCGCGTAAGTCAAAGTGCTCGCTAGTTGTTCGGCCTCTAATACATGACCAAAACGCAGATGCATGTGTCTTTGGCACCGTATAAGCATCGACAAATACCATCAAAGGTTAACCGCTTGATTTTTTGGGTGTTTTGCACCCCATTTTCACTCGTTTTTTAATGTTTTTTAATGTCTTTTTATGATCAGTTTTTGGATTAGAGCGTGTGATAGCTCGAAACAAGCATATCGCTTAGGGGGTTGTGGTGTGCTTTACAGCACAGCGTTACGTTACCCAAAGCTCCGTTGGTCCTCAAAAGGGTCGATTTTTACTTAGGCGTGAGGCTAAAATAAGTATTTCTAAAGGGTGACTGAGGCCTAAGCCTAAGCGTGAGCTTGGGCTTGGGCCTGGGGAAGATTCTCAATCCCAGTCCTACCTTTATTATTTCTTTTTTTTGGATAAGTCTCTGCGGCCTCGCTGCACGCGCGAGCACACACATACACCTAACCTGTCTATTTGCAACTAATAGAGCTACTGTTACATACTAACACAGTACTATAGCAACTAATTAACTAGAAAATCTACTTATTGTACCTTATAGATCTAACATTATAGAACTAATACCTTAAATCTAACACCTTATGAACAGAAAACACAGTACATTGCAACACCTTATTAACAAAAACAGTACTCTACAGCAAAAACAAAGGTCACAAATCCTTCTCAACAAGCCACACACCTTCTTTCTCTACCTTTCCTACATTTCATAAAGCACCACAATGCAACATAGAGTGCTATTTGAGCTTAGTGCAAGGAATTTCCCCGGCAGCGGCACCAAATATGTGTGCGTCTGTCGCACGTGTCAATGCAAGGGACTTGCCATACACTATGTGTGAGCCACAAATGGTTGCAAGCACACAACCAGACTAATCTAGCAAGCTCAAGAGAGAAAGAGTGTGTCACTCACTGCCCTATGCTCGCCTTCCGTGGAGGATTCCTCGCTGCAAAGAAGAGGGAGCTACCACCGTGTCGCTATCAACTCCCTCGCTGCTGCCATGCCATCGCAATTCTCTCTCTCTCTCTCTCTCTCTCTCTCTCTCTCTCTCTCTCTCTCTCTCTCTCTCTCTCTCTCTCTCTCTCTCTCTCTCTCTCTCTCTCTCTCTCTCTCTCTCTCTCTCGCGTGCGCACGCGCATGCACACACACACAAGGAGATGAAGAAGAAGATGGAGATGGATCAAGAGCACTCTTCAATTGCACAAAAGAGAATAAGTGATTTTTAGGTTTAGATGTCTTTTATATGAGATCGTCCATTCACACTTGGGTGCCCATGCTTAGTTAACTAACCCTTGAATGTTCCAGTTAGAGTGCACCTCTCATCGTCGATCACTCTTACCCTTTTCCTATTGGACCGATAAGCCCGATCCCTGACTCAAAACAATGTAATGTCCGTGGATGTTTATGCGGCCGATGCCTATTTGCCAAGGTCAGCACCAAGCAATAGGTGGTGTTGGGTAGTCCCCAAGCCTCATATTCTCCCGATGTTGACTTCATTGTCTCATGTCATGTCTTTGATACCAAGGTCAACACCAAGCGATAAGTGGCATTGGGCAGTCCCCAAGCCTCATATTCGCCCAGTATTGACTCAACTGCTTCTTGTAATGACTTTAACACCAAGGTCAACACCAAGTGATAGGGGGTGTTGGGCAGTCTCCAAGCCTCCTAATCGCCCAGTGCTGACTCACTGTCTGACTTGTCGGTTAACACCAAGTAAGAGGGTAATGTTTCAAAGTCAATAGTTTAGAAATTCTTGAAGCTTCAGATCCGCAATCCCCATACAAGGATTGTATATCCATGCATATCATGAGGTAGATTGTCTAACCAAACTTCCTCTATAGGAGTTGACTTCAAAGTTAGGCTCCCATCATTAATCTCTCTAACTTGTTCCCATAAGTGTCCTGGCCGGTCTTCTTCTACGAATGGAATTCCGTCTAAGGCATCTTTAATGTCCGGCACTATAATTTTTGGCTTTTTTGTTTCAAGGTGGGGTTCTACCACCACTTTGAAATTTTCTTTACTAGTTCCTACCACAAGCTCTTCAGGTTTTGCCATACTCTCGAGCTTGGGTTTTTTATTTTCCAGCATCTCTTGAGTAATTCTTACCAAATTTTGATAAGCTTCAAGCTTAGCTGCTTCCATGTCTGGAGAAGGATATTCTTTCCATTTGTTTTTCATATTTTAGCTTTCTTTAAGTCCCACTTGGTAAGCTTCCAAGGCTGCATTAATTGGCTCAAAAATTTTATCTACCAAAATTGATCCCCCAGATTTCACAGTGGTTCCTTGATTTCACTTCCAGTTTCTTTCACCTTTTCCTGGAATAGTTTCTTTGCTTTCTCCTTGATTTCAGCCCATTGTTTCTGTTTTTTCATTTCATACCTTTTGCTTCTGCTTCTCTTGGTCTTTTGAGAGGAAAAGTTTAATATTCTCCAAATCATCAAGAGGAGTTATGTTTATTTTTCTTAGCCTGGGCTCTAGTGATTACCTTGATTGGAACAATCGGTTCACTCTCAGACGAGCTACTACGTATCACTTGGACTATGTTCACGACTGTTTTACACTTGTTTAAAGGGAAAGTGTCCTCCCTATTTGCAACACTGTATGCAATAAGCTTCAACTAGCTTGAGGTTCTTGTCAGGTTTTGGGTATTCATTTTTCTAATGATCATCTGCACCACAGTTATGAAAGGTTCCATTCCTTGGCTTAATCGTGGGTCTTACCATAGGAGGTCTAACACCTTGATTAGCTACATAGTACATCGGAGCAAGCTCTGGTGTAGTATAAGTCACAGGTTCTTCCATTGGTGGTGGACATGAATTATACCAATCTCCTTCTACATTACGGTAGATGAACTAGGCTCAACATAGGGTGTAACAGGCACTAGTGCTTATTTATCTATGACTCCCTCTGAATGCATGTACTTTATAGTGATTGCATTATGTCCAAGATATGGAGGTTGTTGACCCAACACAGGCTGAGGTCTTTCCATACCCATCTGTGGTCTTTGAGCTAGGGCCATATTAAGTTGATATCTGTTCATGGGTTGTCCTTCTGGCCTCATAAGCACGTATTGAACATTCCCATCATATTTTGGTCGATAATAGCACTCATTGGCCTCATGGTTGGACCATTTACCTTTGATTGCACACCATTTTTGCGGCCTAATTGGTTATCCCTGTTGAGGTATCCCTTATCGTGGCACCCTCATAGGTGATTTTTACAGGTTATTAATCATGTCATTCATCCTTTAGCGCATATCTTCTATGGTTGAAAGTGGTGCTGCAGTAGCCATTCCCACTTGTGCTGGTTTGGTGGATGCTATTTTCTTGCTTTGGTTATCCTTAGGGACATCTTCTTCATTGAAAATATCACAATTGTCTCCTAAGTCAATAGCATCTGACACACACTCTTCTAGGGTCATATGCTTCTTGCTATACAGTATCATAAAGTTCTTTGTTTAGCAGTCCCTCAAGAAACAATGATACTAGTCTTTCCTCTGCAGGTATCTCGAGCTCTGGGCATCTTGCAATGTATTGTTTCATTCTAGTTGCACAATCCCTAACAGACTCACCTTGTTTTTGTTTAAAGCTATAGATTTGAGCTACCATATTATGTTTGATCCCTGTTTTGAAACATGCAGCTACAAATCCTTGAGCTAATGTATTCAAGTCCAAGATTGACCTTGGTGGAATGTTTTGGAACCATGTCATTGCTTTTCCTTCTAATGTCATTCCAAATCCCTCGAATTGAGTATGCAAATCAAATATGCGTTCTGCTCTTAGCACTTGCTTAAAGCTTGCTAAGTGGTCATATGGATCCAAATCCACTGTATTTTTTGACCCATTTATAAAACTCAGCTGGTCTAACATGTCTATTTGGTTCAACTCCGGTCTTCTGGTAGTTGGTCCTGTTCCGAGTCCTTCAAACAAGTATGTTGGAAATAGTGACTCATGTAGCCATGGACTTGCTTTAGTGTCACTCGGTTTTCTTCGTGATGAGGTGGTTTTTGGTTTCTTAACATTACTCTCAAAAGATCTCTCGTGGAGTTCATCTCTTGGAATAGTTTTTGGTCCTTGGCCCAATATCCAATCCCTTATGAAGTACCCTTGATATTTGGTTTGTTCCACCTCTTCGGGAGTCATCATAACAAAGTTATCGTTATTACAATCCCTAAACAAGTAGGTCGGTAGATCTGCTGAACCTTGTCTTTGATTTTGAAGATATAAATGATCTTCATGGGCGTTAGCTGTCCTGATGTGGCATGAGAAGTCCATAGGAGATCTTTGACGTTTCTATCCTCCCAACAATAGACTTCGATCCTAGGATTATCCGTACTAAGCCGTTTCAAAGGCTTCAAATCAACTTGATCGTATCCTTCGAATTCTAAAGTTGGTGGTCCTTCTTTTGTTGCCATATCTAGAATATGGTATTTACTTCTAACCCCATTTCTCTATCTTATCGGGGGTTTCAACTTGTAAATATTGAGTTCCGCTTCTATCCATGTACATTTTTCCTTGTTTGTTTGCTCTGATTTCCTCTTCAAACTCTATGTCATGGTCATCAATGCAAATGGCATACTCTTCATTAGGATCCAGGTAAACCTGAGCTCCATGGCAATTAGTCTTATAAAAAGAGAGTATATGTTTATAACGCATTGTCATTCCGATTTTTGAATGAGTCGAATAGGAAGACATTTCAGATGTTGATTTTGAAAAAGTGTATGAGACTTCTTCAAGGATTGTGTGCAAGTGATTGCCTTGATTCACACTTTCTGCGGTGGATACTCTACTAGCGGTCTCTCCAAATATGCCTTGATTTGCTAGTATACGACAAGATCTAAGGTTCATATAGACTTATGAAGCCGTGGATAGAGTACTTACCATCTGATTGATTGGTTATCAACTTCTTCTACTTGACTTGATTGCACTTCTGTCAAGCTTTCAATTCCTTGTCTGCAACCTGATTCTTGTATCAATTTTGATCAAGTTAGCTATTCTCACAAAGACTGTACAATTCTTGCTAACGATTGTGACTAGTCTATGTGTATCACTTCAAATCGAGCTAAGTGAGTCGGTAGTTGAGACTTTTAGATTCCACTTTTGCAAAAAGCCAAAGGACTAATCTGCAACCTAGAAACTGAGTGAACATGTACTAATTTGGATTCGACTAAGCCCAAAATTGCCATGTGGCCTTGTATTATGTTGGTCTAGCACTATACAAGTTCAAAAGTAAAAAATGGTGTCTTTGTATAGCAGTAGTAAATAATCACGATTATTTACTTTTCTCAATTTTTTGCACTTTTTGGCTTGATTTTTCAAGCATACAACTTGTTACGGTCTCTAGACAAGTTTCACTAAGTTTGAACAAAATTTGTTCAAGTTATCAACTATTTTGTGTCCGCAGACTCAGTTTTCAAGAATCTAGCTTCAGTGTAACTTTTGTGATCCAAATTTCACCAAAATTGATTTGTGTGGTTTACTTGATATGTTTGACCTTGTGGTATACTCAAATGTGCAAGAATATCAATTTTTGTAGCAGATATAAATAATCACGATTATTTACTCCATCTATTTTTTTGCAAGTTTTTGCAACAATCTTGAGAGACCTGTTAAGTAGCTTAACTTAAGATCCCTAGCCAAGTCTCATCAAGTTTGGACAATTTTTGTTCAAATGGTCATCAATTTTGTATCTGCATATTGACTTTGCAATTTTGGCCACAATTTTTTACTCAATGACCCAAATCTTATCAAATTTGGTTTGTGGGCTTAATAGAACATGCTAAAGCTAGTGGTATGTTGACTTGGTCAAAAAAGGTGAAAATGGGACAAAAGTAAATAATCACGATTATTTACTTCAGACAAATTTTTGCATCTTTTTGGTTAACTGAGTATATACACTTGTTCATCACATCAATATAAGCCTATAAGTCAAGTTTCACTTTCCCAATTTTCACTCAAGTTCTCAGAAGTCAGTACATAATCTAGTTTTTTCCCAGTTTTTGGTCAATTTGGTGATCCAAATTCTATGGGCCTTTACAAAAGTTGTTTGTACACATGCATAGAGTCTCTGGTATCAACCTTGGTCACTTTTGAGATGAAAGTAAATAATCATGATTATTTACTTTAAGCTTAAAATGAACACTTTTTTGAACTTTTTCACTTGACAATCTTTTCATGAGCTATTTTAAGCCTCAGAGTTAAGTCAAAACTTAATTTGGCCTAAAATGTCAAGGAAAAGTAAATAATTTGAGTTTTTGCAAACTCTTGAAATTTTTACCTCAATGTGTCCTTGAGCTTACCCACTAGTTCTTACAACTTTTAAAGCATGCTCTCCAGTCGGATTGAGTGGTTGACAATCTTTTGGTGCTATTTCTAGTCGTAGACCTGAAATTTAGCAACTTCACATAACAACTCACAATTGATTCTTTTGGAGAGAGCAATGTCTTGAAATCCACCTCCAATTCTACTTACCCTACTCCTAGGTTCTACTGCAATGGGGTTGTGAAAAGTGTCCACAAACACTCGCTTTCTTGTTTTTTATGGTTTCTTGAGCATTGATCTTAAGACTTGTCTTTTCCATCAATCATTCTCAGAATCCTAACCTAATCCTACAATCGTGAAGGTACTTAGCAAGTACGACTTACTTCCAAGCTACCTCTACAGAGCAAAAGACGACAACCTTAAGCTATGCGGTTTTTAAGAGAAAGTTTAACTCTAGGTGAACCAAGAGGAAGCTAATGGAGTACTCCACAAGATGCTCATGTATTTCCCTAGTTTAGGTCTCTTCGATCCGCGGTAGTGGCGCCAAATGTGGGACGATGTCTAACCTCACTCCTATCTTATTGTAAACATAGCAAGAACCACGAATATAATTATCAATCCATGGGACAAAGCTGACTTGACTAGTGCATAGAGGCTACAAGAGGTTTTCAATCTCTTGGAAAACAACAAACAACTCGCATCTAACTCAAGCTACACTCAAATGACTGAAATCACTAAAAGCTAATCGCTCATCGGCGGCAAACAAATCACATCCATTACAATATCAAACGACATCCAAACGTCACGAACCTTCTAGGACATGTTTAAAAGCAGACATACTTATGGTCTCAAATCTCACTTTAGGTCAAGTACAAAAATCACGATTATTAACAGCAGTTAGTTTTTGACCTAGTCGTTTTTTAACCAGAATGCATCTAAATGATTAGCAACGATGCCCCAATACTTAGTTTTTGATATTTAAGCTTAAATTTCTACTTATGATGAGATTAGGCCGCGGGTCCACAACGCCAAAAGCTATGAAATATCGTGAAATGCTTACGTCAATGCGTAAAGCTCTTATATGTGGTTGCAATGCAACAGACGTGACTGCAATGTGACAACCGAGAAGGGATCAGGAAGCACAAAAAGGAGAGAAGTGAGCGTCGTTAGTTCACATTGTGTTTCTATTATCCAAAACTTATCAAAAACCAACAAAATTAGAGAAGGTTTTTGGTGGTCAAAACTAATAATCTAGGAGCTCTAACTAAAGACAGGTTGATACAATCTGGAAGCTTGTAGCCCCGGCTCATCAATTACAAAGTTTATCTGGAAAGTAGGAGTTACAATATTCCTGATTTATCAAAATGATAAATGTTTTTACAATGAAAGCTCCAAAAATTGGTATCCGAGTTAGCTTGCCGCTAACAAATAGGACCTGATAAAATTCAACTGATAAAATTCAAGGGAACAAAATTGGCAAGTGAGACATTGGCACAATGGCACAAGGGAACAAAATTGGCAAGTGAGACATTGGCACAATGGCACAAGGGATTTGGTGATAGGATGAATGACCTAGGCATCAAGTGTGGAGCAGGTGGTAGCTACAAGTTTGGTGTCAATGGAAAGGCTTGAATAGCACAAATGAGTAGGAGTTATGGGCAACAGTATCTCATGCGCCTTGTTTAATGAGGATGCTCCATAGGTGATTCTGACTCTAAATAACATAATAAGCTTTGAGAGATTTAGTGAGAGCATCCTGGGGTAGTTTAGAAGATGTGATCGACTGACAAGTGGTAATGAAGGTAAGCCTCACACATACACTTAATAATCAACTATGGCTAGGGACAATATCGAGAAGCTTGACGATGGTGACCAAAATAGAGAATTTATTGCGAGGGTAATGCCAAATAGTTAGGAGGCTTACTGAGCACGATCTTGATCTAAGAAAGTGTGCCCTAAGGTGAGGTGTTTGTCCTCTTTTGATACCTTGAGTTGAAAGTGATTGTGGCATGAGGATGGAGCTCACTAAGACGGATTAATTAGAGATAATATAGGAGAAAAGCTCTCCTAAATCATAGGCGATAGACTTTAGATAGCAAATTTGACTAATGTAAACCTTATACATCTGCTGTTGGAATTAGGATTGCAGGAAACACACACAACTTGGAGAAGACGAAGGAAGCTCAAGGCACACAACACAGAGTGTATTACTTAGCGTGCAATGGAAAGATAGATAGCCCTAGAATGATGGGCGTATATACATTTCATGGGAAAAAAACCTCCTAGTGAGGGAAAAAATGCCCTGATGGTCCTAAGTGTGTTTAGGCACATCACTACCACATGTATGGTAACAAATCCCCCGTAGAGTGATGCGGTGAACAAGACCTGGTACATAGAGTAAAGGGATGTGCTATGCCTTGAGGACATGATCTGTCCACAAAGGGGATTAAGCCCAAAGCTTTTTGGAAAGCTTCGAACTTCTCACGAGACAATGCCTTTGTGAAAAGATCAGCAAGGTTGTTCTGTGTTGGCACATAAGCCAAGCTGATCTCTCTTGCTGAGACCCTCTCTCTAACATAGTGGTAATGCACCTCAATGTGCTTTGTGCAAGCATGAAAAATTGGGTTCCTTGAAATTGCCAATGCTGCTCTAACTATTAGTGTAGATAGTGTTGGCAGTGTCCTATCCAACACCCAAATCAGCCATAAGTTGTCTGAGCCATACACACTCAATCGTAGTTGTGAAGACTACCTTGTACACAGGCTCACAAATAGAAGTTTCCATAGTAGGTTGCTTCTTGCTCAACCATGATATACATGAACTACCAAGCATGAAATGAAAACCACTTGTGGACACTCGCGTGTCAAAACAACTAGCCCAATATGAGTCTCAAAAAGCATGTAAGTCTGGCGGCAATGATCCCCCCTTGGAATAAAACAAGCCAAGATGTAAAGTGCCACTCAAGTAGATGAAATACTCTTGACAACCTGCCAATGCTTAGACCCTAGGCTATGCATAAATTTGATGACCTATGAGACTACAAAATGAATATCCGGCCTCTTGTTGCATACATAAATGAGACAACCAACATTAGTTTAGTAAAGAGTGACATCAGCAAGATCACCATCATAATGAAGACTTAGGTTCAAACCGATTTCCATGGGAGTGGCAATAGGTTTGCAATCCTCAATCCAAACTTACATAGCAATGTCTCTATAAAACTTTTTTGACACAAGGCAATACCACCATCACACTGCTTAAACTCTATACCCAAGTAATGATGCAACAACCCCAAATATTTCATCTTGAAAGTGGCAATTAAATCAGCCTTATATTCAGAAATATGTTTCTCATTTGGTCCAGTGATTAGCAAATCATCCACATAAAGGACCACAATGAGAAGTACATCACCCTCACGCTTTACATACAGTGTGTTTTTTGTTGGACTGTTACGAAAGCCTCGTTTGGCCAATGAGTGTCAGACTTCACATACAAAGCACAAGGATATTTCTTCAACCCATACAAAGCTTTCTTACATATGCACACTTTATCCTTTTGTCCTTTCTTGACAAAATTGTGAGGTTGTGTTACATAAACTTCCTCAAATATGTCACCATTCAAGAAAGCAGTAACAATGCATTAGGAAGAGGATGGGGTCTAAGAGGGCCTCTTTATTTTCCATGAGCTTATGGAGGTGATTAACATTTTGAGAAATAGGTATATGCCATGTGTGCAAGAATGGTGGGTGTGTAAGAGTGGTCAAAGGGTGCACTTTTCTCCCAAAAAAGGAGGTGGACATTTTTATGATTTTCGACCTTCCATAACTCCCACATATGATCTCCGATCTGAGCGGAGATCATAGATATGCAATCTACATATCAAGCTCTTTCCATAGATATGCTACATGATATGCTTTTACCCACTAGATTTTAAATTCTATTTTGGGGGGAAATTTTGAATTCAAATAAACTAGCCGTTTTGCCTGTTTGAATTCAAAAGCTATCCTTTGCTTGCTTTCTTAATATTGAAGGTTTGAATTCCTTAAACTTCCAAATAAAAAGGTCCTCCTAGACCCCATTCTCTTCCTAATGGTCGGATTCATGTTCATCCCAAACAAAATGAGATACCAATGCACATAGAAAATGCACAGTAGTCATACGACAAGTGGAAGCAAAAGTCTCTTCATAATCTATGCCTTTTTGTTGTGCATAACCTTTTGCAACAAGTCAAGCCTTATAGCGATCAATCTCATCATCCGGCTTGCATTTCAACTTGTAAACCCAATTTGTACCTATGGCCTTTTTGTCAGGAGGAAAATCACATAAAGCCCATGTGTCATTTTTTATAAGTGCATCATATTTTGATTGCATGGCAGCCATCCAATTTTTTGAATTATGTGCTTCATCAAAAGATAGAGGTTCCTCAACAACATGTAAGTTAGACACAACCAAAGAATAACAATCCGATGCATAAGATGCATGGCGAGAACCTGAACGAGTACGACTAGACAAAGGTGCATCCAATTTACTGTCACACAAAGTAGGCACCAGCCATTTAGGCATACTTGTAGCCTACTCATTCTCAACCCTTTACTCATTAAGTACATCATGTATAACTAAATCAGTAATAGGATGATTTGTAACATTTTCAGAAACCCCCCATAGGCTATACATTTGCCTCATTGGAATTTACATTTGAACTTCCACCATTGAAGAGAGGCAACAGTGTCATAAATGTCCTGTGAGATGACATTATTGTCTCTAGTATATGACAGCAAGGGCAAAATAAATCTTCCACAAACACAACATCGTGTGAGACCAAGATACGCTTTGTTTGCGGATGATACAACATGTAACCTTTGCTTTCAGCACTACAGCCAACAAAAATACATTTGACAACCTTATTATCCAATTTTTTGCATCGTGTTTGTGGCACCAAAGCATATGCCAAACAACCAAAAACACACATGTGCTCAATAGAAGGTAGGACACCTGTTAAGTATATAAGTGGCACACATAATGGCCTCAAGCCAAAACGAATGTGGCAAAGCCTAAATTTTGATCATACATCGTGCCATTTCTGTAAGTGACATGACATTTTCAACCATATCCAAAAAAAAATTGAAGCACATAAATACTTTGAAATTTGCTTTAAGCGAAAATACCAATGCATGCTTGGAGTAATCATCAATGAAAGTCACGAAGTAAAGGTAATTGCCGAAGGACGGAGTTTGCATGGGCCCACAAACATCACGATGCACAACCTGCAACCTGCATGTGGCCCTAAATAACCATGCTTTGAAAAGTTTGAACGCTACATGTTACCCACAATACAGCCTTCACAAACATGTTTGATGGGTGCTTCAAGAGGCGGCAAAGAAGCAATCATATCATATTTTTGTAAACGCAGCAAACTGGCAAAATTCAGATGTCCAAAACATGCATGCCAAAGTTTTGCATCTAAAATAGCCATAGAATCCACAACTGCATTTGTAGTATTTTACCCACACTTGTCATACAAAGTGAGCTTATACATATCATGACATAAAATACCAGATGCAACAATTTCATCACCAAAACTGAGATCGTGTACTGTACATCTGTCATCCACAAATTTGACTACAAGATCAATTCTAGCAAGTGCAGATACAAACAAAAGATTCTTCTTGATCCCAGGTATATAAAGTGCATCAACAAGTGTGAAAGAACTTCCAGTTGTAGCAATAAGCACAATCTTCCAACTCCATGAACCGGATAAGAGGCATTGTTGGCACAAGTAATTGAATTCCCATGAGGGACAAATTCAACAGAGGTGAACAAATCACGATGTGAGGTAATGTGCTTTGTAGCACCACTTTCAAAATACCACACATGTGAACTTGCAGTAACCGACATGCATGCATCATGGACAACAACATTATAAGTGCAATCTACACTTAAAGCCCATTCTATATCAGCAGGATTATAGTGCACTCTACACTAAAATCCCATTCTATATGAACATCAGCATCAGAGTCTCCTTTAACAAAAGACTCAACAATAGCTGCATTTGTAGTGGAATCAGTGTCATAAAATCTAATATCTAACCAACCCAAACGATTTTCTCATATTAAACTGATCATTTAATGTGGGAGAATAAACGAGAACAAGGGTTAGAATATAGACATGTGCTTATGGATCTACCGCAACACGGGGCCAAGGTTAAAGGGCTCAAACAAGAGATGGTATGTCAAAGAGCAAGACTAGTTAATGGAGCTTAAAGACCTTAGGGTTAGCTTCATTAAGACCTCTACATGTTGAGGCGGTCCGGGGCAGGCAACAAGAAGAGCGGCCTCTAAACACCCTTCGAGGCTCCCGTGCTGCTCAATTGGGGTTGGGGCAAGCACAATCAGAGACAACATCAACCCACAGCCAGAAACCAAACAAGAAAAGGGGCACCACCTAGTTGTAGATGCGAACTAGGACACACATGATATCTCCTTGTACTCAAACGCACAAAGAGAGGGAAATGCAAGATAGCCACACACACCAAACACAAACGTTCACCACGCCAGAGAGAGGTAAAGAGCACAAATCAACTTGAGCAACTTAGTCTTAGCCTTAAAGACTAGATGCACACAAAGCTTGATGAGAAATAGAGAGACAACACAAAACTTGACCTTGTTGCCAATACACAAATTGTCTTAGGGTCACGGGAGCCCTCTCACCGAGCACCCTCTTACAATTGAAAGTTTTGGCAAACAATTCAACAAGCCCTCAAACCACCAAGCATGAAATGGCACAACAAACTTCAAGGACAATATACCTTCAACCACATGATGAGCCAACTTATCAAGTCAATTTGGAGAGAAGAGTCGTAGTTGCAGCATACAATTGCACCCAAAACTATGAATCTTATTTATGGACAAGAGTAGGCTACAAGTGTGATTGCAGAGTATAGTATCACTCCACTCCTCTAGATGGCATAACTAACTTCAAGCTTCTCCATGCACCTATGTGTAGTGATGGAATAGAGCACTCACAATGCACACACTCTACACAACTAGGCTTGAAGAGTGGTGTGTTATGTGTTGAGAATGGTGTGGTGTAGTGTGATCATGTGATGATTTACAAGGGAGAGAAGGGCTCTATTTATAGGTTTTAGAAGCCCCGATTAGGATTAGGGCTAATCAAGCGTATTTGAAGGAATAAAAGATTATGCATTTTTTATTTTTATTTTAATGAGGGTGGGTCTCTCTTGTCCTTTGAGTCACATGGATGTGGGCTCAAGGGAAGAGAATTATTGAGGATGATAGGAGAGAGGATTGAGTGAATAATTTGGGAGTGCCTACTCTAGTAGAGGGTGCATTTTACAATAAAGTTAGTGGTTAGTAGTTAGTAATTATCACTAAAAAAATATTTACAAAATCATTCACCAAATGGTGAGATATATGATGAGAAAAGTTAGAGAAGGGATGAGCTTGTAAAGAGAGGTTGAAGCTTTGGAGAAGTTGACATTCACCTCTTTGCAGCACCGAAAGAAGAAGCAGTCAGCATGGCGAAGCAGCGCGTGTCGATGAAGCTATGTTATTTCAAACCTTGGAAAATTCATGATAAAAGCCTTCATTTGCAAAGGTTATCTTTGGATTTTTTCTGATTTTTGAAGTTCTTTACAAAGCTGAAGAGAGTATGGTAATATGGACATATATGTAGAGAGAAAGGGGGACACATAGGGTGTAGAAATGGAGGATGAAGGCTATGGAGGTGTGAGAGATGTGGCAATGGTGAAGAGAGTGAATTAGGACATGGGAGTTGCAGGTTTGGGAGTGGGAAGGAGTGGGAGGAGTGTGTGTGAAAGAGGAAAATGATAAAGTGGAAGAGGGAGTGTGGTTGCATAGCATGGGCAAACTGGGGTCCACCAATAAAATCATAGCTCACAGCTCGTAGCTCAAAAAAATATGAAAAACTTTGAGGTGAAAGTTCAGCTCACGAGCTACAACTTTTGTTTGTATCACCTTTTCAAATTCAGGGATCATGTGATCTTTAAAAATTCAGCAAAACCGACTGTTTTTTCCATTGCACAAGGTCCTTGTGAGGTCCTTCTTTGGATGATTCTTTTGAATACCTCCAAGAGTGAGCTCCCCATGGTGCATGCATGCATTCCACATACCCTTGACCTTATTTGGTAGGTCTATAATTGAAGATATTGTTGAGATCATGATATAAGTGAATAGTACAACTAAGAAAATCAAATATTGAGGGGTCTAAAAAAATATGTACATGTCAAATATAAATAATATAGGTGGAAAAAATATAAAGGGGTCAAAATAAATCTCTCTCATTATAAGTCTACCATAAAAAGATGAATATTTTTGGTGTTCTAATTTATGAGAGTAATAGGGAATAGATGTAGGAAGGAAAAAATCACAATAGTGAAAAAATATACACATAAATAGAACTAGTTTTTTTGGATTTTTGTTGGGATGGAGTTACACCAAAAATAAGAGAAGCTTGCATGAAATTATTTTTATATGGAATAAAGAGTATGCAAAATGGTAAGAAAAAATATGGTAATAGTGAGTCAATGTACATAGCATAAATAACACACCATAGGTAGAAATATTTAAATAAATACCAAAATAATTATAAAAAATCCTTTTATTTAGGCCCTATATACAATGAAATATTTACACACAAATGGGCCATAATATACTTATTTTTTTATTTTTTTTATTTTTTTGGTTAAACTAGCCCAGTGACTAGCTAGCTGAGGGTTTTTAAGAAGATATGGAAAAAGTCCCCTAACTCACACACACCTATATACAGTGAAATGGTAGGGATAGCCACAGTGTTTGGATGATTTTGGTAGGGTGGGTTAACTCACTATAGCAATTACGGTGAGCCGAAAAACGGCTATCAATGTTAGTGTTAAAATTTAGTTGATCTTAGGCAAGCTAGGACTGTGCTTGAGGTGGGAACCCGTCCCAAGCTTGAGGTGCTTGTTGTGCTTGCTGACTAAGGTGATTGAGGTGCTTGTCATGCTTTCTAACTAAGGTGCTTGAGCTTTTTGTGCTTTCTGACTAAGGTGCTTGAGGTGCTTGCTGACTAAGGTACTTGAGGTGCTTGTCATGCGTGCTGACTAAGGTGCTAAGGTGCACCATGACTAAGGTGCTTGAGGGGCCTGAGGAGTTCCAAAAGTCAAACTAGATCCCTACTCAAGGGGGGGTGAGTCCTCATTGTAGGAGCATGAGAGAGAGCACACACACCCTCACACCAGTCCAGACTTGCCTAAAGAAGCAACAAGGACACATGTTGCCCTCATAAGGTGCCTAAAGCCTATTGGTTGGCCTCTCAAGGGGTCTGATGATAATTAACTAATTTAATTAATTGTTTATGCATTTATCAAGTCCTCTCTCTCAAAGGGAAAAGGTGATACTTGTCTTAAGGCTAGCGTGGTTGCTTGATATGCACTCTGCATGTCATTGACTAGGCTTGAAGGGGTCCAATCAACTTCCTCATGAGCTACAAGGGAGGGTCGATCAAGGAAGCTAGGGGATAGTTGAGAAATCTTTTTTGACAGTTCACTTGTGTAGATTGTTCTTGATGCTTTGTCAGATTCTTACCAAACTTTTGCTAATACTTGGAGACTTATGACCCAAGGAAATCCTAAAATTGTCAAGTTTGATGCTATTATACACATTGCTATTGCAAGAATCACTTTTTACGAAAAAAAACAAGACTAGGTAGCGTGCGGTTGAACAAGCTTTTATTGCAGCTCAAAGGAAAGATGGGAACATCAATGTAACCACTTCTTATGGTTATCCTGCAAGTGGCAAAACTTCTATTCCTAATGCTTCTGCTGGCAGCACTTCGTCTGCCTTCTGGTGATAAGGGTAAAAAGAAGATGCATTGCCATTATTGTAAATCCAATGATCACTTGATCAAGCAGTGTCCAAAATTGAAGGCAAAAGAGGCTAAGAAGAAAGAGGCTGGATCCACTACATTGTCCAATACAAGTGCAGCGATTGTAGATTCTTCTATCAAAGGAGATTGTGATGTTGATGTTGATGCACAATGGGCATTTAGTGCAAAGTGCACTTATAATCATATTGTCCATGATGCATGTATGCCAGTTGTTGTAGATTCACATGCGTGGTATTTTGACAGTGGTGCTACATAGCACATTACCTCAAATCGTGATTTGTTTACCTCTATTGAGTCTGTCCCTCATGGGAATACAGTGACTTTGTGCCAACATTAGCTCTTATCCTATTCAAGGAGTTGAAAAGATTGTGCGTACTGCTGCAAGTGGCAGTTCTTTCACACTTGTTGATGCATTGTATGTACCTGGGATTAAAAAGAACCTTTTGTCTATATCTTCACTTGCTAGACTTGGTCTTATAGTCAAATTTATGGATGACAGATGTATAGTTCATGATCTCAATTTTGGTGATGAAATTGTTGCATTTGGCCTTTTGTGTTGTGGAATGTATAAGCTCACTTTCTATAACAAGTGTGGACAAAATTTTGCAAATGAGTTGCAGATTCAAGGGCTGTTTCAGATGCAAAAACAATTTGGGCATCTATATTTTACCAGTTTGCTGCGTTTGCAAAAATCTAATATAGTTGCTTCTTTGCCTCCTCTTGAAGCACCTTTCAAACATGTTTGTGAAGGCTATATTTTGGGTAAAATGCAGTGTGCTAAGTTTCCAAAGGATGCTACATGCAGATTGCAGCTTATGCATAGTACATTTCATAGTACACACTTTGTGTGATAGTAAATTGGATTCACCTTTGTCTAGTCGTACTCGTTCAGGTTCTCACCACGCCTCTTATGCATCAGATTGTTATGCTTTGGCTGTGTCTAGCCTATGTGATATAGAGGAACCTCTATCTTTTGATGAAGCACAGAATTCAAAAAATTGGATGGCTGCCATGCAATCAGAATATGATGCACTTATGGAAAATGACACATGGACTTTATGTAATTTGCCTCCTGGAAAAAAGGCCATTGGTATAAAGTGGGTTTACAAGTTGAAAACGCAACCCGAATCGTGAGGTTGATTGCCATAAGACTCGACTTGTTGCAAAAGACTTTATGTAATTTGCCTCCTGGAAAAAAGGCCATTGGTATAAAGTGGGTTTACAAGTTGAAAACGCAACCCGAATCGTGAGGTTGATTGCCATAAGACTCGACTTGTTGCAAAAGGCTATGCATAGCAGAAAGGCATAGATTATGAAGAAACTTTTGCTCCCACTTGTCATATGACTATTGTTTGTTTTCTATGTGCATTGGCAAGTCATTTTGGTTGGTATGTACATCAATCCGATATTGTTACTGCTTTCTTGAATGGTGACATTTTGAGGAAGTCTATGTAACGCAGCCTTACAGTTTTGTCAAGAAAGGTCAAGAGGAAAAAGTGTGCATATGTAAGAAGGCTTTGTATGGGTTGAAGCAATCTCCTCGTGCTTGGTATGAGAAAGCTGGCACTCATTTGGTCAAACGAGGATTTTGTATAACAGTCCAACAGAAAGCACATTGTATGTCGAGCGTGAGGGCGATGTACTTCTCATTGTTGTTCTTTATGTGGATGATTTGCTGATCACTGGTCCCAATGAGGCACATATTGCTGAATTTAAGGCTTATTTGAATGCTACTTTCAAGATGAAATATTTGGGGTTGTTGCATCATTACTTGGGCATACAGTTTAAGCAATGTGATGGTGGTATTGCCTTGCGTCAGAAAAGTTACATAGAGACACAACGCACTCCCATGAAAACAGGTTTGAAGTTTGGACTTGAGGATTGCAAACCTATTGACACTACCATGGAAACAGGTTTGAAGTTTAGTCTACATGATGATGCTGGTGATCCTGTTGATATCACTCTTTACCAAACTGTTGTTGGCTGCCTCATTTATGTATGCAACACGAGGCCGGATATTCAGTTTGCAGTCTCACAGGTCAACAAATTTATGCATAGCCCAGGGTCTAAGCATTGGCAGGTTGTCAAGAGGATTTTTTGCTACTTAAGTGGCACTTTGCATCTTGGCTTATTTTATCCCAAGGGGGGATCATTGCCACCAGATTTACATGCTTTTTTAGACTCAAAATTGGCTGGTCGTTATGACACGCGAGTGTCCACAAGTGGTTTTTGTTTTATGCTTGGTAGTTCATGTATTTCATGGTTGAGCAAGAAGCAACCTACTATGGCCACTTCCAGTTGTGGGGTTGAGTACATGGCAATCTTCACAGCTATGGTTGAGTGTGTATGGCTCAGATGCCTTATGGTGGCTGATTTGGGTGTTGGACAAGACATTGCCAACATCATCTACACTAACAGTCAAGGCGCATTGGTAGTTGCAAGGAACCCAATTTTTCATGCTCGCACAAAGCACATTGAGGTGCATTACCACTATGTGGCTTATGTGCCAACACAGGACAACCTTGCAGGTCTTTTCACAAAGGCATTGTCTCATGAGAAGTTTGAAGCTTTTTGCAAAGCTTTGGGCCTGCTCCCCTTTGTGGACTAATCCTGTCTCAGGGCATGGCACTTTCCTTTACTCTTTGTGCCAGCCCTCGTTCACCGCATCACTCCCAGGGGGGATTTGCTACCATATACATGTGTTAGTGATGTGTGTGAACTCACTAGGACCTCCGGGTCATTTTTTCCCTCTTTAGGAGGTTTTCCCCCCCCATGGATTGTATTAATGACCATCACTCTAGGGCTATTTATCTTTCCATTGCACACTAAGTAATACACTCTTTGTTGTGTGCCTTGATCTTCCTTCGTCTTCTCCAAGCTATGTGTGTTTTTTCGCAACCCTAATTCCAACAAGTGTGGCATTGGGTGTCCAAAAATATGTGATAAAAGAGCCAGGGTAGAGGGGTTGATTATCATGGGCACCTCCAATTCTTGCTCCTTGTGCACAAAGAGTGGGTGTTGCAAAGGAGAAGAGCAAGAGGAGGGCGGACCAGCCGGATAGCTTAATTTGCAAGGACATAGCCAATTGTGTGTGTGTGTGTGTGTGTGTGTGTGTGTGTGTGTGTGTGTGTGTGTGTGTGTGTGTGTGTGTGTGTGTGTGTGTGTGTGTGTGTGTGTGTGTACGCGCTTCACCAGGGGCACTTTTCTCCCACTGGGTTTTTCCCCCTGGACATTCGGTGTGAAAGGACACCTTATCTCTTAGGGTTTCATATAAGCTTTGTAGCTCTGAGTTTGTATACTCTATTATTCTAATACAGAGAGAGAGACTACAGAGATCTCGTACGCAAGCTCTGTGTCTTCTTCTTCTCCATCTTCTTCCTTCTCTGAGTTGTTGTCTTCCTTCTGTTTCCTGTTTCATCATCTTCAACAATTGGTATCAGAGCTTGGTGATTTCCAGAGCCTCTACTTGCGTTTTCGCGTCCGCGCGCGCAATCGCAGTTTTCGGAAAATTTGCTCGAGGGAGCATCCTCGACGTTTCGAGAGTATTCTGAGTAGGCGACCTGAAGTTTTACCCCCCTTTCGAAGCCGTTCGAGCCCTCAGAATTTTGTTTTGAGCAGCGTAGCAGAAGTTACTTTTCGGAGGCGTTTAGATCAAGAGGGTGTGCTTTTTGACATATTTTCTTCAGGTAAACAGTTCTTTTGGGAAGCAGATTGTCTTAGCTTTGTGCTGAGATTTTGTGTAGAGTTTTGCTTGCATTGGAGAGGAGATTTTTGAATCTCTTGGAGGTTCTTTTGCTCTCTTGTGTGCATCCACAGTATGGCTCAATCTACGGAGAAAGAGATTTTTGGTGCGTTTACATCCGAAGACAAATTGGATGGTACCAACTATTCTCTTTGGTCTTTTATGGACAAAAATGTTTTGGTTGGTAAAGGATTGTGGGATTATGTATCTGGAGATGAAGTTCGTCCAGGTAGCATTGCACCTGCCACGCCTGTTCGTGGTGCAGCTGTTGGTGCAGGACCCTCACAAGTCACTCCAGAGCAAAAGAAATGGGATACTAAAGATGCACAAGCTATGGCTGTGATTGCCTTAACCATAAAGAGGACAATCACACCACATATCAGATCTTGCACAACTTCTGAGGATGCTTGGAACACTCTGCAAGCTATGTTTGGAGGAAGAAACGCTGCCAGAATAGAGTTTTTGAAGAAACAACTTGACAAAATACAGATGGACGAAGGTGATGATATTGTCGAGCATCTTACAAAAATCAGGGATCTTAAAGAGCAATTTCTTAGCATTGATGAAGTGATTCCAGAGAAGGACTTGGTTTCCAAAACACTCAATTCACTACCACCATCTTATTTGACTTTTCAGACTTCTTTGACTCTGTCTTTGCGAGCTAATCCTGAGCCTCTTCATTTTGAAGAGTTAGTGGCTTTGCTATTGCAGGAGGATCAATCACGTAAGAACAAGTCTTTACAAGTGGATGGTATGGATCATGCTCTTGTTGTACAGAACAAAAACAAGGGTAAAGAGAGTGCTCATTACTCCAAGTCTAGTGCAGGACAATCTTCAGAGAAGTCTAAAGGTGATTCCGACAAGTCCAAGAAGAAAGGTAAATGTCACTACTACAAGAAACCTGGTCACTACATTAGTGAGTGTAAAAAGCGAATTGCTAAAGAAAAGAAGAAAGAGTCAAGTTTGGTTGTTTTAGCTTCTGGTGATTCTTCTACAACTAAAGAAGAGTCTGCAAACTTTGTGCAGGATTCTTATGCTTTCGTAGTATGTTCAGATTTTTCTGCTTACAGTGTTGACAAGACACAAATGATTTGGTACTTTGATAGTGGTGCATCCATGCATATTACTTCAAGGAAGGATTTGTTTTGTTCATTGGATGCAACTCCAGCAGGAAAGAAGGTGACATGTGCAAATAATGCTTCTTATCCAATCAAAGGCGTTGGTAAGATTTTGATTACCATTTCAGATGGTTCAGATTTATGCTTGCCAGATGTCTTATATGTTCCAGGGATCAAGAAGAATTTGTTGTCTGTATCCTCTCTTGCAAAAAGTGGTCTTCGAGTCATTTTTGAGAATGACAGATGTGTTGTACGAGATCGAGAGAATGGTTATTCTCTTATCACTACAGGTACGCTGGAAAATGGACTATTTGTGCTAGATCGTTATGAAAAGCAGATTCAGGTATGTATTGCAGAAACAAAGACTCAGGCCATGCAGGATGCTAAGTTGTGGCATGCTAGATTCGGGCATGTTAGTTATGGCAGTTTGATGACTTTACAACGTCATAATATGGTGCATGATTTTTCTTTATTGGAGATGCCACCAAGACATGTATGTGAAGGTTGCGTTCTTGGAAAGATGCACAGATTTGCATTTTCGCAGGATGGTTCAGTTAGAGCGACACGAAAGTTGCAGCTTGTACACAGTGATGTATGTGGTCCTATGAGTACGCCATCTTTGTGAAACAGCCTTTATTTTGTGACCTTCATTGATGACTTTTCCAGGTTTTGTTGGGTGTATCCACTCAAAGCAAAGTCAGACGTGTTTGCAATTTTTCAATATTATGTCGCCATGGTTGAAAATGAAACAGGTTGCAAAGTACAGACTCTTCGTACCGATCGAGGAGGTGAATACATGTCAGGTGCATTTAAGGATTTTTTTGGGAAAGAAATGCATTAAACACCAATGCACTATGCCATACACACCACAACAGAATGGTGTTGCAGAAAGGAAGAACAGGTCTTTAATGGAGACGGCTAGATGTATGCTCAAGGCTAAGAGTTTGCCTCATAAGCTATGGATGGAGGCAGTTGCTTGTGCAGCACATGTTTTGAACAGGTGTCCTACTCGTGCCTTGAAGACCATTACTCCATATGAAGCTTGGTATGACAGAAAACCTTCAGTCGGTTATCTTCGTGTTTTTGGTTGTCTTGCTTATGCTCACATCCCTCAGCAGTTACGTGGGAAGCTTGATGATAAGACAATAAATGTATATTTGTGGGGTACAGTAGTGGAAGTAAAGGTTATAGACTTTTCAATCCTGCTACAAACAAGATTTTTGAAAGTCGTGATGTAATTTTTGTAGAAACTACTGCTCAACCTATGGTTGCTTTTGATGTACCTCATATGCAGACACATGATGTATTTGAAGGTTTGCTTCCTTCTTTTGTGGAGAATCAAGAAACACAACAGGTTGATAATCTTGATCAATCTTTTGATCAGCATGTGACACCTCATGATGTAGAGGAAATTGTGCGTGAAGAGCAAGAAGTTCTCAGGGAAGAAAGAATCTTGCCTAAATGGGTTCAAAAAACTTTGCAGGATAGCAAGTTGGATGCACCGTTGCCACGAAAAACACGTGCTGGTACTACTTTTGGCAGAGAGCAAGTAGATTTGGCTTGCTTTAGTACTCTTTGTGATGCAGATGAGCCTGATTCATTTGAACAAGCTTTAGAGTGTGTTCAGTGGAAAGATGCTATGCAGCAAGAAATTGATTCTATTCATAAGAATCATACATGGGATCTAGTGGACTTGCCTACAGGTAAAAAGCCTATTGGTACAAAGTGGGTTTTTAAGGTAAAAAGGAAACAAGATGGTACTGTTGACAGGTACAAAGCAAGGCTTGTGGCAAAAGGCTATGCGCAACAGAAAGGCATAGATTATGATGAAACCTTTGCTCCTACTTCTCGTGCGTCCACAATTAGATCACTAGTTGCAATTGCTGCTCATCATGGTTGGAAAGTGCATCATTTGGATATCAAAACTGCTTTTTTGAATGGTGATTTGTAGGAAGAAGTTTATGTAAGTCAACCAAGTGGTTTTATTGTAAAAGGTCAAGAGCAAAATGTATGTAGATTGCGTAAAGCTTTGTATGGTCTCAAACAGGCTCCAAGAGCATGGTATGAGAAGATACATACTTATTTGATTGGCCAGGGATTTCAGAATAGTCCAACAGAAAGTACTTTGTATGTCAAAAAGAGAGATGGAGTTCTCATTATGCTAACACTTTATGTGGATGATATGCTTCTTACAGGCAATACTGCAGATGAAATTGAAGCGTTTAAAGATGCTTTGAGAAAAACCTTTGAGATGTCTGATCTTGGTTTGCTACATTATTACTTGGGTATTCAGTTTGTGCAATCAAAGGATGGCATATACATGTTGCAGGCAAAATATTTGCATAAAATTTTGGACAAGTTTGGTATGCAAAATTGTAAACCAATCTCTACACCTGTAGAAACTGGATCAAAGTTGAGCATGCACGATGCTGGAGAACCTTTTGATGTACATACTTATGCAGCAGCGGTTGGTTACTTGATATATTTGGCAGGCAACACTCGTCTAGACATTCAATTTGGGGTTTCACAAGCAAGCAGATTTATGCACAGCCCAGGTATGCATCATTGGCAGGCTGTGAAGCGCATACTTCGTTACCTTTCAGGTACCCCTAATCTTTCCATGTTCTTTCCAAGGGGGGATATGTATGGAAAGCACAGTTCTATGCAGCTTCTTGGTTACAGCGATTCAGATTGGGCTGGTGATTTTGACACACGACATTCCACAAGTGGCAATTGTTTTTTCTTGGGAAATGCATGTATATCTTGGCTAAGCAAGAAGCAACCCACAGTGGCTACTTAAACTTGTGAAGCTGAGTACAGGGCAACTTTCACGGCAACAGTTGATTGTGTATGGATACGCAGGTTATTGGCAGATCTTTGTGAGTGTCAACAGGCACCCACTACCATTTTCACTGACAGTCAGAGTGCTATGGCAGTTGCAAGGAATCCAGTATTTCATGCAAGAACAAAGCACATAGAGGTTCACTACCACTATGTCACGGAAAGGCTACATGCAGGGGAGATCACACTAACTTACTGTCCTACACAGGATAACATTGCAGATCTATTTACGAAGGCATTATCACGAGAAAAGTTTGAAGCTTTCTGAAAAGCTTTGGGCTTACTCTCATACACATGATGATCTGCTACCTTGTACAGATTCACACTATCACTACAGGGGGGATTTGTAGACATGTAGTAGTGTTAGTGTGTATACGCGCTTCACCAGGGGCACTTTTCTCCCACTGGGTTTTTCCCCCTGGACATCCGGTGTGAAAGGACACCTTATCTCTTAGGGTTTCATATAAGCTTTGTAGCTCTGAGTTTGTATACTCTATTATTCAAATACAGAGAGAGAGACTACAGAGATCTCGTACGCAAGCTCTGTGTCTTCTTCTTCTCCATCTTCTTCCTACTCTGAGTTGTTGTCTTCCTTCTATTTCCTGTTTCATCATCTTCAACATGTGTGTGTGTGTGTGTGTGTGTGTGTGTGTGTGTGTGTGTGTGTGTGTGTGTGTGTGTGTGTGTGTGTGTGTGTGTGTGTGTGTGTGTGTGTGAGAGAGAGAGAGAGAGAGAGAGAGAGAGCTTGCAAGGCTATAACTGTAATGACCCACAAGACAATACAACCTTCATCTGCACCATCCATAGCATGGTCTAGATATTATGTCTCCACTCAAAGTTAACCTTCAAAGAAAATTAATATGCCCAATGGATTGTGCAATTTTTCTATGTTGTTGATTACACCTTTGCCACAGTGCTAATGATGATTTTGCCACATGATAGTGTGGGTAGCACCACAACTAGCACATGACAATGGCCAATAAGACTTTGTAGCACAACAACAATAACAAACATCATGGCAGGTAGCATAAGAGCACAATAAGACCTATGAAACAACTTGTAATAGGCCATCAACAAATGTCTTTTGGGTTATGAAGATAATGCAAACCTGCAATGCGGAGTGCCAATGCTTGCAGCTATCACCCATGGCCATAATAGCGAGAGATAAGCATCTCATGCGAGAGGTGAGATGGTTGTACTTGGCAATGTTCTTGTCACTTGCCTTTTCTGGGCTACATGCCATAAGGTTGCCAGTCCCACCATCAAACTCACTTGAGCTCCTTTACGCATGGCGCTAACATTTGGCCTTGCTATCTGTTCCCTCTGCTAATTTAGACAATCCCAACAATACCGGTCAGCTCTTTGATGTTAGCTATGTTTTCAAAAGAAGATAGTTGCTAATAACCAAGATATGTAAACTTTGCAATTTATGAGATGGCTCGTTTGGAAGCAATGTGCTTCACTAGGTTCTAGTGGGGCTTTTGAACTGAGAACTCATCACTACAATGAACCCTACACCATCTATGAAGTACAATATAAAGTTACCTCTACCTCTCTTTAAGCTTAATCAATATCATGTATCTTTTGTATTTGTTTTGTGTCTGCTGAAAGAGAGGACATATATTCACAACAGTGCATGTTTTGACTGCACAAGCATGACCCCAGCTCAACAACATTGCAAGATCTATTATCTGTATCCAATTCCCTCTACATAGATGTTTGCTTGGCGCAACACATAAATGCTATGAGGCAGGGCACTACTTTCATTTCTTATAATTTTTGGACAGACCATAGTGCCAACTCTCTACCATACTTTTGTATTGCACTTTTGCATGGCGTGCCCTGTATATTTAGCATTTTCACTTTGTGCCTACGTGCAAAACAAATTGTTTAACTACTCACATTGCTTTTATGTAGCTTGATTCAAACATTGTCCTCCGGATTGCATAGTTGGACGACACATGTACACGATTACAAGGTCGATAGTGCATTCGAATTTTTAGTCTATTGATGTTTTCTATATTTTTTGAGTTTGCCAATGATTCCTAAAGTTTAGTTTAGCCACATGTTTTCCTCACTAGTGCATGCTCAATCTCGATCATTGAATCTATATATCAGATAGACACACATTTCTTTCCTCAGAGTTTGGCAATTTAAGTTATGTATTATAGTACTCAATGCACTCTGCACATGTTTACTTTATTCCTAGGTGGTTGATGTGAATCTACATACGCCCTTGTTTGACAATGCATCTTATATATTGCAGCCCAACGTTCTCCTTTGCATAATTGTTCTATAGCACGAGGAAAACCCTTTGTCCTAGTGTTTTCCTCCTCAAATATGTTTTTGCACTAAGTTTTGTGATTGACAGTCAAGACTCCTTGCTCCCTCTGACTGCGATAACATGTAACTCTCTCTCTCTCTCTCTCTCTCTCTCTCTCTCTCTCTCTCTCTCTCTCTCTCAGGTTCTATGAGAAACAAGAGAAAATTGACTATGGTTGATTTGGTTCTTTCTCTCAACTTTGGTCAATTTAGTTTCTCCAAACTCGTCTAGTTTTGGTTCTTTTGTTTTCTTGGGTTTGTCTCAGTTTTAGACTTTTGAGTCTGTTTTTCAGGTTTCTTATGTTGTTTCGTGTCTTTGGATCTTGAGCTCTAGAGAATATCCCTAAAACTTTGTCTTTAACACAATCTTCAGCTTTTGCAAACATAAAAAATTGTGTTTTGCCTCTTATTCTAGGCATCGGATTCTCTCTAGCCCTCTTGCTCTTATAGCATTGTTGGTGTCTAGGTTTTTGATTTGGAAATTCATAGAACCTGACATCCGCTATGGTTTCCTCTCGTTCACTAGGATTGTCAGAGCATTCATTATCTGTGTCCTCATCTAGCTCAAGATGCTCTGAAGAGTCATAGAAACACTCCTCTTAAGCCGCTTCCATCGGTTTGTCTTTTCTGGGTTGTTCAAAGATTAGTTCCTCATCTTCCCCTTTTACCACGCTAAACAGTTAGTATGAGACCACATCATAGCCATCTTTGTCACAAAACTTTGTCGCAGGACCATCCAAAATAGCACACATACCTAGGGTAGCTAGAATATGCATCCATTTTAAAGGCTCTAGAATTTCTTTGGTCAGGAAAGTATTCCTTGTTTGCAATTTCCCTTTCCATAATACACTCTTCTCATTTTAAGATTCTGTAGTGAGAAGCTCCACACATCCACAGCTCCTTTGACTTACATAACCAAGCTGGAAGCTCATATCCTGCTAATGTAGCTAAATCAAACTCCTTAACTGGGGGCTTGATTCACATCTTTGTAACCATGGTCTTTAAGGTTTATGAATGTAGTGGTTTCCATGTGTCTAAGGTATATATAGTCATATCCTTAGTCTTGGACCATCTTCAATTGTCGCATGAATGGTCGTTTAAGTATTATATTGTAGTTATTCTTCTTTCCAAAATCTACTATAGCAAAGGTATGCTCATACTCAATGCCGCAAGAAGTAACAATTACCTTCTCTAGAAGCCATAGAGGTTTCTCCATATAACCATTTGCTAATTGCAATTTCATCCTTGTGGCTCTCAAGGAAGGTTTTCCCCATTTCTTCCATATCTCTTTGGTTGCAATGGCCACACCTGCTCCATGGTCAAGAATTGCCATGGTTGTTACACCTTTGAACTCAATGGGAAGTGTAGTAATGCCATCCTTGCCTTCAATACTCCCCTACCTTGTTTTATGGTATTGGTTGCATGGTTAACTGAGGCTTTTCAAGCTCTCTGATCCCCTCTTGTATCTGTGAAGTCGGATCCTTTATACCAAACTTTTCTAAGAATTTTCCAACTAGCGGTCCGCATGTTTGGTCATATTGAAGAAGCTCAACTAGCATAATGGTGCAAGTCACAGGTGCAAACAATATGTCTATCAATCCTTTTGAGTCCACCACCTTTTCTGAGGAGAGTCTTTGTGACAGTACTGCCTACTTTGCTTCATACTCTCCCATATAAGAGGGTAAGGTTCTCAAGGATTGAGGTTGGCTATCCGAAGATCTTACAGATCATCTATCCCCTAAATATGAGCAAATATCTAGACCTTCTTGAGATCCTGCCTCAAATTCCTCAATAGGAGGAAGAAAAACATCCCTCCCATTACTGGTTTGGTTCACTCTCTGATGTAGCTCATTTGCCATGTCTGCTTCTTGTATTTGTTTCCAAAGTTCATCTAAGTTGTCGTCTCTTCTGTATATCTCAAGTATGATAGGATGGAAACCATCAGATGCTTGATCTGTGGTATTCATCACTACTCTTGGATTTTCAATTAACTTTGTGGGTTCTAACTCAGTTGCAGGAATTGCTCAACACTTCAAATTTTTATCTTCAACCATCACTTAGACCGTAATAGCATTAGTGCCATCGTGAAAATCCCAAGGTGGGCCAAATTATGACAATCTCAACCATCGAAATCATATCTTCTCCATTCGGACTCCAACTCAACAATTGTAAAGCCCGATTCGAAGAACATGCTCAACACTTCAAATTCATAACTTCAACCATAAATTTGACATAATAGCATTAGTGCCATCATGAAAATCCCAAGGTGGGCCAAATCATGACAATCTTAGCCCTCGAAAAAACTATAATCAACCATATCTTCTCTATTTGGACTTCAATTCAAGAGTTGTAAATCCCAACCTAGTGGTCAACCAAAAAGTCTGGCCCTTATGCAAGATGGTAGACGCACATGTTTATTATCTGTAATGGGTTTTCAAGGTGCCATTACAACCCAAAGAGGAAGTGGGAGCCAAGTAGGTGTTGCATGAGAATAAGTGGATGATGGTTGACTTCTTTAAAATGGCCACTATTTTGGATATGCTTTGGAAGGCCACAAGTAGAAAGAGAAAATATATGGGAAATATTGGAGAGGCACGCGATTTTGAAGCATATTCTCTTCATGGTTTGGACTAGGTTTTTTTTTGGAAGATCTCTCTCATGGAGAATCGAGGAGGAGGATATTTTTCATGTGATCTTGACAACAAAGAAGGAGAAGATTATGAGGGATCTTTCAAGGGGCTTTCTCTGATTCTCTCTCCCTTGGCTTTCTCTCTCTTGAGGCAAAAGTGGAGAGGACAACCATGGTGTATAGTTTTTGAAGAGCTCTCTAATGGAGAGTTGAACAAGAACGGGATTACTTTATGCTTGAACAGTTTGGGGATAGGGAGGCTCCTTATATGAGCTTTGTCTCTTGTTATCTCTCTCTTGGATGTTAGGACAAAGATCGACACGTAAAAGGATAGCTTTTATGGTACTCATGGGAAGAAAATGAAGCCAAGCTCTCTCAAGGAACCCGGAAGAGAAGAGGAAGGGAGAATGCTCTCTCTGTTGAAGAACTAAGAGGTGCAGAAGAAGCGAGGTTTGATTGGATTTTTTTGAGAGGTTGTGGCACATGTTAGCTCTAGTGTGTGTTGCCATGTTTAAGCAGACATAGAACCTTTTTTATGGACACCTATCTATCACCAATTTATACAATATTTCAAAGGGATACTTGTTTTCATGATTGTTAGAGCTTGAGTTGAACATTTTTTGTATAGATTATCAACAATTCAATAGTTTCATCATGAATTTGACACCTATCATTGTTTTGTCTCCATTTGTTCTCCTCTTTCACATCTCTCACAACCAAAGGCCCAGCGCATTTCTGGTCTCCTCTAGAGAACAACGCACTCCAACATTGTTTTGGTGAACACGACATGAAGTTGGCCGGGGTGAGAGTCCACAAATGGAGACTCAAGAGGATATGAAGCAACTTATGCAAGCGGTGTTAGCATCCAACTTGAGATGAAGCCTAAAGAGTTTCAAAAAATACCCAAATTTATATAAATGGTGGAAATGCTTCAAAGTTATTTGCTTATAGAAGAAGTTATTTGGTTATAGAAGAAGCACACAAAATGAAGCAGAAGAGAAGATAGATGGATGAAGCTTTTTGGACAAGTGGAATATTTTCCAAGGGCATGATCCACAAGGTTATCTTGCACATGCTATGAGACAAAGATGAAGTTTTTAGTAGTTCCACATGATCAAATGATTACAGCTTTTTACCAGTTAATGGGTTCAAATGGTAATGATCGAGTACAAGAGCTTGCAAGGGAACATGGAGACAATTGACATGATTTTGCATGTGTTTTTACATAAAACATGGAGAGTCATGCAGAGATGAGGCAACTTATGCAAGGGATTTTAGAATCCAGCTTGAGATGCATGCCTAAAGAGGTTTGAAAAACTATCCGAATTTATAAAAAAGGTGGAAATGCTTCAAAGTTATTTGGTGACAAAGAACCACACGATGAAGCAAAAGCAAATGGACCAAGGCTTTTGGGCATGGGATTAGATGTCGTATATAGCAAGTGGAATATTTATTAAGGGCATGATCCACAAGGTTATCTTGCATGCTATGAGACAAAGATGAAGTCTTTAGAAGTTCCAGATGATCGAACAATTACAGCTTTTTACTGATTAATGGGTTCAAATACTAGTGATTAAGTAAAAAATCTTGCAAGGGAACAAGGGGACAATTGGGATGATTTTGCAAAGAAAGATTTGAAGACATAGACATGGACATGAAGCAAATATCATATTATTAAAATATTTGTGAGTATGTCTGTACAAATCCAAAAGAACCTATGCATGCTATACAAAAAGAAATGAAATCAAAGTATGAAGCCGAAGTGGCTACACAATTGTATATGTATGCAACAGAGGTACAAGAACATGCAATCAAAGTTTTTTTTGAGCCAAATGGTATACAAGTGGATACAAATCAAGTTGCTCAACAGGAGCATAGCAAAGCATTAGGAAGAGGTTGGGATTTAAGAGGGTCTCTTTATTTCCATGAGCTTATGATTAACATTTTGACGAATAGATGTATGACATGTGTGGAAGAATGGTGGGTGTATAAGAGATGTGTAAGAGTGGTCAAAGGTGGACAATTTTATGACTTTTGGCCTTCCATAACTTGCACATATGATCTCCAATTTGAGCAAAGATCATAGATGTGCAATCTACGTGTCGAGCTCTTTCCATAGATATATTGCTTGATATGGCTTTACTTGCAAGATTTTAAACTTAATTTTGGGGGGAAACTATTGAATTCAAATAAACTAACTACTTTACTTGTTTGAATTCAAAAAAGCTATCTTTCAATTATTCTCTTAATTCTAAAGATTTGGCTTCTTTAAAATGCCAAATAAAAAGGCCCTCCTTCACCCCATTCTCTTCCTAATTGTCCAACGATTTTGTTCGAGAAAGTGGCTTTAAGTGAGGATAAAATGATGCAAGTGTATGGATGCAACCATATTTTGCGTGAGGATTTGGATATAATTCATGCTTCTAATATTGACTCAGACTCCCGATTTCACTTTGCAAGAGCTCTTTGAAGAATAAATGTAGAGACTTTACCTTATGAGAAGCTAGCTTCAATTCATAAAGAAGATTTTGATGGTCTTGACTATCACCTACAAATTTGTGGTCTTGATGCCTTGATCTATAAGGAAAACTTAAGAGCATAGTACAATCTATTCAAAGGAGGTGAAGGTTGATTTGTCATTATCCACACATACTTATGAAGATGAGGATGACTTGGATAGACATAAAGATGGAATTTCTATAAAGAAAAGGTTGCAAGATACTTGGGACGCATAGGAAGAGCAACACTATTCCTGAAGAGCATATAGATGCAAGAAAATGTGCATATAGTACTTAGTGTGAGGGTCTGTTATAGGAGGTTCTGGGTTAACTTTACCATTTGATCTTGGTGGTTGTATGGACCAAGGAGCAACTCATGTTGATAGTGTGCTATATAAACCTTCTCTTATGCCATATGATCTAGGCGGATGTTATTGAAGAGTGCATGGGAGCGTGTCATGGACAAGAAGACGAGACAGATTTTGGATGGAGCTCGTGCAGTATGCTACACTCTTGATTCTATTAGTATGATATGGATAAGTGTTAGTGGTGGATGGGTTAGTTGGTCAACCGGCCTCTCACTTGGCCGTTACCCTAAACAACCTTCAACTTAGCGGCCAATGTGGCACGTGGTATAGCGAGTATGGTACACTGTCAAATATGTCAACAAGAAAACTAAGTAACCTCATATGATTGATTGAAAGAGCAACACCTAGTTCCTCTTTTTTGAACTGCTGGAAAAAATAGCATTTCACCCTACACATCCACAGGAAAGTTGGCTCAGATTTCCAAAGAATTAAAAAATGATACATTAAGAATTCTCATACTCTTAAAACGATCAAGACAAAATAAGAATTGGAAAGACATATGTGAGAGCAGCCTAAATGTGTACACTGTTGGAGGTATCCCTTTGCAGCTTGCTACTGTCTGGGAGGTTATTTCTGCTTTCGATGAATAAGTGGAAACATTCCAGGACATTTTAATCGACTTTTGGGTCTTGAGATTGAGCTCCTGTACATCTCCATGCGGACCTCATGAAGACCCGGATGAGTTTCGTGCTCCTCTCAACTGATCGAATAATGCTCTGGTTCGGTAGGTACTCCATGGTCGGGGAAGTGCCCATCTTTGCCTATGGGTTCTCCGCCTGAACTATATACATGAACATACAAATATAAAAGGAACCAAGGCTTGAACCCAATCAGGACCCATATAAACAAAGAGAGAAGCTTGCAGAATAGGCAAGCCATGCTGCTATCAACATACATGCCTCCATACTTGATAATTTATTATCTCCTTAAATCATTGTCTTGAACTCGAAGGGTCCCTTCTTTCACTAACTTGTCACTAAGACTGTTTAGCCTCTCCCTTGAGTAGTGCCTCGAGACCTTCCTCCAATCTATTCCAGCTTGCATCATTTTGGTGAATTCATCATAGCTTATCCGTCCATCCTGCAGTTTGAAACACTTTTTTACCCCTGATATTCCAATTCTGGAGCTTTTCTTGCTACTTGTTTTCAGAGTAGAATAGCTAAGAGCAGAGTCAGCCAGAATAGCACACAAGGGAAAATGTGTGTGTGTGTGTGTGTGTGTGTGTGTGTGTGTGTGTGTGTGTGTGTGTGTGTGTGAGAGAGAGAGAGAGAGAGAGAAAGAGAGAGAGAGAGAGAGAGCCAGACTCCATTGCACAAAAAAGCTACACACCTTATCAGTGTCCACCTCCTTCATGATATCAAAAATAACATTCTGATCATTAGGACCCACATCATCACTCAAAGCTAGCTTAAGCTCGTTCATGTCAATAAACCCGTTTCCATCCCTATCAAAATAAGAGAAGGCCTTGTGCAGGTACTCATCATTGTTCACCTTCTGAAGCTGCAACGTTAATGCAGCAAATTTTCCATAATCAAGAGTTCCTTTCTTGTCTACATCTCCCTGCAGTTCAGCATCTCTCTCTCTCTCTCTCTCTCTCTCTCTCTCTCTCTAAAAGGAGGGCTTGGTACCCTTTGAATTATGTAATCAAATTACAAGCCCATAGGCATAACAAAGTATAAACGGATCTGGTAGTGAAAATAACCGTAGGATATACAATAACCACAAACCACGGGGGAAAAGCTAAGAGTAACAAAAGATGGGTGATACATCAAAAATTAGGAACAAGGGAGTAAGGGATGAAAGTAGCACCAAAGAATCTCCGATATCAGACTCTAAATCTCCAAAGCCACATGGCGCATCCTAGCCGAATAAGCATCACCACTGCAAAAGACTCTGCACCAAACTCCAGGAGAGAGACAACCTCAAAACCATCCCTGGTGTTAGCGAGTGCTACATCAGTTGATAGAGCAAGAGCCTTCTGTGTCCAATGTCTTGGGTTCAAACCCCCTTGATAGCTCATGTGACATGAAGCCCTTAGGGGCTGTTCTTCAAGTCTATATGATGGGCTGGCCTACCTTATCCGGCACGAATGCTTCACCTCACGAAGTCGGGTGTGTGAGTTGTAATTTCAAGTTGTAGGTATCTCACTAAATTTTAATTTATTCATTTTTCTTAAAAAAGCATACCTGGCAATAACCCACAGGGCTATGGCCCTCTTCAACCAACAAGAGAAAAAGCATGAAAGAAACCAAGACAAAGAAGAGGCTAGAGACCCCAACCGCAAGACCATTCCACCATCCAACCCGACCCCTTAAAGCCATGACCTGACTATTTAATAAGAGGAAACAAAACAGAAAAGACAAGCAGCAAATAGGCAGCATGCAAATAGACATACACACACACACGCACGCCACCCGCAGACAGACAAGCAATCTCATGCAAAGCACACTAGCAAGAAAACCACATGCACACAAACATAAAGCAACATTGAACAGAAAAACACAGAAACGAAGGGAGAAACCTGCGTATGTCACGTGCGCACTTCACTTGCGCCACGTGGACACGCTTCTGCCATGGTTTAGCATCAGTCATAGCCTAGCTTAGGACTGAACCTGGCACTTTGTGAGCCTCTAGTAGGACATGCATGCCCAGGCCGCTCGCAATTACATACCCTCTCTTGCACAATCAGTTAGCATAAGCATTTTTCAGAGCATTGACTCTTTTTGCCAAAGTAAACATTTTTCACTTATTTATTAACAAGTGACTTTTGTTGGAAAAGTAGGTAGGGAAAATTGCTAAAGAACTTTTAAAGAAAACCATTAGGCACTCAGTAGAGACAGAAGAAGCAAGGGGACAGAAAGGGTAGGCACCGCACCAGACCGGCAGGCACCCTCAGGCTCTCCAATGTTTCTCAGCAGTTCAGCCCAACATTTTTCAGCAGCAGCAAATCAGCGTTTTCAGCCATCAGCCACCAGCGTTTTCAGTTCAGCCCTTGGCTTCGCGGATCCTCCCAATTCCGTCGTATATCCTCGCCGTATCGGCCAAGCAAAACCCAAATCAGCCTAGCGTTTTCAGTTTCAGCCAGATCAGCCTAGCGTTTTGCAGATCCAGCCAAGACAGCCTGACGTTTTTGCATTTCAGCATTAGTGCGACTCGGCGGTTGCAAATCCAAGCCACAGTGCCGCAGCAGTAGCAGATCCCCACCAGGAAGTCTAGCGTTTTCAGTTTTCAGCCTTGACGCCGTCGTCATCGACACCATCGTCGCCGTTGTCATCGCAATCCATATCTTGACGACAACACCTTCGTCATCGTCATCACAGATCCCTATCTTGACGACGACACCTTCGTCATCGTCATCGCAGATCCCGGACTTGACGACGACATCATCGTCGTCATCATTACAGTCTCCATCATTGTCGTCAACACCGTCGTCGACATAGTCGTCATTAAGTACCACAGCATCATTACCCCTTAGCATCAATATCTCAGCATTTAGTCATTGTATCAGCATTGTGCAAGAATAAAGAAAGTACTTGCTTTGGCCACAGAGCAAGGGGGCCCTTGAGGATTGGAACCCGACATCCCTGGGTCGTCTCTTTTCTCTCTCTTGTCTCTCTCTTTCTTTCAATTCAGTTCCGTTCTTTCAAGAGAAGTGAAGTGTCCCTTGTGTTGCGGAGTACTAGATCCGAGCAAATCCTTATTCTCTTCCGAAGCACGCACAGAGCTCTGATACCAATGTCAGGTGCATCGAAAGAGAATAAGGATTTGCTCAGATCTAGTACTCCGCACACAAACACAAGGGTTGCTTTACTTCACTTGAAAGAACTAAACTGAAAGAAAGAGAGAGAAAAGAGACGACACAGGGGTGTCGGGTCCCAACCCTCAAGGGTCCCCTTGCTCTGTGGCCAGAGCAAGTACTTTCTTTATTCTTGCACAATGCTGATACAATGACTAAATGCTAAGATGTTGATGCTAAGGGGTACATGCTGTGGTACTTGATGACGACTCTGTCGACGACGACAATGATGACTGTGACGATGACGACAATGATGTCAGCGTCAAGTCAGGGATCTGCGATGACAATGACAAAGGTGTCATCGTCAAGATAGGGATCTGCGATGAAAATGTCGAAGGTGTCGTTGTCAAGATAGGGACTGCGATGATGATGTCAACGACGACGATGGTGTCAATGACAACGGCATCAAGGCTGAAAACTGAAAACGCTACACTTCCTGCTGGGGATCTCCTACTACTGCGGCACTACAGCTTGGCTCTGCAACCGCCGAGTCGCACTAATGATGAAATGCAAAAACGCTAGGCTGTCTTGGCTGGATCTGCAAAACACTAGGCCTATCTGGGTTTTGCTTGGCCAATGCGGCGAGGATTTGCAACGGAATGGGGAGGATCCGCGAAGCTAAGGGCTAAACTGAAAATGGCTGATGGCTGAAAACGCTGATTTGCTGCTGCTGAAAAAAGGTGGGGAGACTGAGGGTGCCTGCCAGTCTGCTGTGGTGCCTGCCCTTTCCGTGTCCCTGCTTCTTCTACCTCTTCCGAGTGCCCACTTCTTTTCATTTGAAGTTCTTTAGCAATTTGCCCTTGGCAGAAGCGTGTCCACGTGGCGCAAGTGAAGTGCGCACGTGACATCCCCCCTGTTAAAAGTGAAGCACAACTACCGAGCTTCTTTCTGTACTTCTGATGCTGACTAATGAATGCTTCCGATACTGTGGATGCACAAACCAATGTAGATTCCTCCAAAACCAAGGACTGATGGTACTACGGGTGCTGTGGGTACTGCTGGTGATGCAAAGACTGTGTAAGGGTCTTACTACGATTGCTGAATATCAGACTGGGCTCTATACCATATAGTGCTGACTCTGCCTGCTATAGCAAGAGCTATTCCCCAAACACTGACTGTGGTGAAAACATTACCGGTGCTGATGGACTGAGGCTTGGTTCTGGAGTCCTTTTCAAAGGTTCAATGATGAGGGAAATGGATGCACACTACATGGGAATGCGAATGCAAAAGAGGTTAGGGATCCTCTCTCCAACTCCTTCCATATCCGCATACAAGGCTAGGAGATCTTGGTACTCAACATCTGGGTTTTCGTGCATCCAATGTCGATCTTCCTTCAAAGACATGGCAATGAAGATGGGATATGGTAAGTCCATGGTTGGGACTCAAAGATTCTTCACGAAAAAAAAATTGAGAGATTCTTTGGGTTCTTGGGTACTTGGGTTCTCTAGGTTCTTTGGTTCTTCCCTTGAGTTTGCGAAATCGAAGCACGCACAGAGCTCTGATACCAATTTCAGGTGCAGCGGAAGAGAACAAGGATTTGCTCGGATCTAGTACTCCGCACACAAACACAAGGGTTGCTTTACTTCACTTGAAAGAACTGAACTGAAAGGAGGAGGAAGACAAGAGAGAGAAAAGAGACGACACAGGAATGTCGAGTCTCAACCCTCAAGGGCCCCCTTGCTCTGTTGCCAGAGCAAGTACTTTCTTTATTCTTGCACAATGCTGATACAATGACTAAATGCTGAGATGTTGATGCTAAGGGGTACTGATGCTCTGGTAGAAGACGACTCTGTCGACAACGACGATGGTGACTATGACGATGACAACGATGATGTCGTCGTCGAGTCCGGGATCTGCGATGACGATGAGGAAGGTGTCGTCGTCAAGATAGGGATCTACGATGACAATGGCGAAGGTGTCGTCGTCCAGATAGGGACTCTGATGACGATGTCGACGACGACGATGGTGTCGATGATGACAATGTCAAGGCTGAAAACTGAAAACGCTAGACTTCCTGCTCTGGATCTGCTACTGCTATAGCACAGCGGTTTGAATCTGCAACCGTCGAGTTGCACTAATGGTGAAATGTAAAAACACCAGGCTATCTTGGCTGATCTGGCTGAAACTAAAAACGCTAGGCTGATATGGGTTCTGCTTGGCCGATGCGACGAGGATGTGCATCGGAATGGGGAGGATCCGCGCAGCTAAGGGCTGAACTGAAAACACTGGTGGCTGATGGCTGAAAACTGCTGCTGAAAAACGCTGGGCTGAACTACTGAGAAAATGCTAGGGAGCCTGAGGGTGCCTACCCTTTCTGTGTCCCTGCTTCTTCTGCCTCTACCAAGTGCCACTTACTTTTCCAACAAAAGTCGCTTATTAATAAATAAGTGAAAAATGTGTACTTTGGCAAAAAGGGTTCAATGCTCTGAAAAATGCTCATGCTATAAGAGAGGGTACGCAACTGAGACCGGCCTGGGCATGCACGTCTTGCTAGAGGCTCACAAAGTGTCAGGCTGAGTCCTAAGCTAGGCTATGACTGATGCTAAACCATGGTAGAAGCGTGTCTAAGTGGAGCAAGTGAAGTGTGCACGTGACAGCGTAGAAGAAAGACGAAATCACAGTAGGCCAAAGAACAGCAAGCACGACCTGGAAAAGGGATTGGGGGGAAGGGTGGCAGACCACGGGCCGTGGGAGCATTGGGTGAGAAAAGCAGTCTTTGTTGCGGGGGCGGGCTGCAACAAGAAGCCGTGAGCTGCACATGGAAACCAGCGAGCGTGCATAGAGGAGGGAGCCGCAGATCAACATAGATTCGGCAACGAAGGACAAATTCGGCACAAACCCCCCCCCCCCTTCCCTCTCTCTCTCTCTCTCTCTCTCTCTCTCTCTCTCTCTCTCTCTCTCTCTCTCTCTCTCTCTCTCTCTCTAATTAAAAGAGGAAAATGGTATGACCTTTCTGTCACCCAAGTGTGGTAGATTGGTTATGCCATTTCCCTCTTAAATAACAGGTCTTGAGTTCAACTTTCCTCGTCGGATAGATGTTTAAGGTCTCTTGGAATAGTTTTCTACGACGTTAAAATTCTCTTCTTCTTGAGGGGCAGGGGGGGGGGGGGGGGGGGGGTTTGCTAATAAAAAGAGGAAAATGGTATAACCTTTCTATCACCCAAATGTGGTAGATTGGTTATGCCATTTCCCTCTTGAATAAAAAGTCTTGAGTTCAACTCTCCTCGTCGCATAGATCTATAAGGTCTCCTGGGATAGTTTTCTATGACGTTTGTGTGTGGGTGGTGGGTGGATGGGTGGGTGTGTGCTAATAAAGAGAGGAGAATGGTATCCTTTCTATCACCCAAGTGTGGTAGATTGGTTATGTCATTTCCCTCTTGAATAACAGGTCTTGAATTCTAGAATAGTTTTCTACTACTTTAAAATTAAAATTTTCTTCTTCTCAGGTGTGTGTGTGTGTGGGTGTGTGTGCGTGCGCGCTAATAAAAAGAGGAAAATGGTATAACCTTTCTATCACCCAAGTGTAGTAGATTGGTTATGCCATTTGCCATTTCCCTCTTGAATAACAGGTCTTCAGTTCAACTCTCCTCGTCGTATAGATCTTTAAGGTCTCTTGGGATAGTATTCTAAGACGTTAAAATTCTCTTATTCTCCTCCTCCTCCTCTCTCTCTCTCTCTCTCAAGATCTTTGAGGTCTCTTGGGATTGTTCCTACGATGTTAAAAGCTTCTTTTATTCTTTTCTTCTCTCTCTCTTTGCAGCAAGAAAAGGAGGGCTTGAACCCTTTTGTTTTACATAAGCAAGTTACATAGCCTATACTGATCACATAATCCCATAGACCGGAACTGGTGGAAGAAAAGTCGGGCAGCAGACCATCCTGGGTCAAAAATCTACCTTTGAGGTCGCCAGTACACCAAAGAAACGTGTTCAATTTGAGGGTGATTCCAAGTCGTCGTCCTCCTCTTCTGACAGTTCGGAGAGTTCTTCCTCTAGCTCCAACGATGAGGATAGAAAGAAGTTGGAACAAGAAGAGGAGAAAGACTCAGAGATATAGTAAAGGCAAGAATAAAGCAAAAAAGAGCATGAGATGTGTTCATAAGACCTCTGCCAAGGTGGGTAGAAGTATAGATTCTCTGACAATGATGGCGAGGGAGTAAGTAGAAGGTTCAAAGAGTAAAGGTGATGCAAATGTAGTTCTTGCTCCCATATATACCGGTCATTGCTAACAATTAGAGTGTGTAATGACTATCAATTTACAGCTATCCGAAAGGAGTATCCGAAAGGAGTAAAGAAGCTCTTGAACATGCATGTGTCCATTGTCTATATGTGCGTGTGTATTTTGTGTCATAAAATATAATGTCTAACTAACCCAAATGATTTTCTTATTTTAAACTGATCATTTAATGTGGGCAAATAAACGGGAACAAAAGTTAGAATATAGAAATGTGCTTATGGATCTATCTTAGCGTAGCCCACGGGACCGAAGTCAATGGGTCCAAATGAGAGATGGTATGTCAAAGATGCTAGCTAATGGAGCTTGAAATTAGCTTCATTAAAGACCTCCAAAGGTTAGTGCTAAAAGTCTTTAGACCTAGGACCTTAGGGCCTAGGCAAGCTAGGGCTGAGCTTGAGGTGGGAACCCCGACCCAAGCTTGAGATGCTTGTCGACTAAGGTGCTTGAGGTGCTTGTCATGCTTTATGACTAAGGTGCTTAAGGTGCTTGTCATGCTTGATGATTGAGGTGCTTGAAATGCTGAAGGTACTTGGGGGCCAAGATGCTTGAGGTACTTGAAGTCAAAGCACTACAAGGAGGGGGCGAGCCCCAAGAGTAGGGGGTGGGGTTGAATGGTCTTTCCCTCACCCAAGGGACACCCCTTGCTCAAAGAGGCAAATAGGACACATGTCAAGGCCCTAGCTAGGTTGCCCCCATAGTGTGTCTAAAGCCTATTGGATGCCTTTGAGAGAGGTCCAATGAGAATTTAGTTGAATTCATTAATTGTTTAAGCTTTATTCAAGCCCTCTCTCCCAAAGGGGTAAGGACACTTGTCCTAATGCTACCCTTGTTGCTTGTTACAAAGCTTGTGATTGGCCAGGCTTGAAGAGGTCCAACCATCTCCAAGCTAGAGCTAGAAGAGGAGGTCGACCCAAGCAAGGAGGGGGTGTGCTTGACCATATACCCTCTCTCATTCACTCACACACTCTCATTCTCATAGTGTGTTGTGCAAGAACACCATCTTCTTCTTAAAGCTTGAGAAGTTGAGAGCCTACACCAACAAGTCTTGGCTATGGAATGCTCTATGAGTAATGGTATGAGAGGACACTACGTCTTTCTCATAAGAATACTTCTTCTTCCTCTTCCCTACCCTCATTCCCTGCTAGCTCTCTCCACCTTCGAAGGTGTTTGAGGTCTTGGGACTGAGGCCGGGACAAGTTAATGCTTTCATTTAGCTAAGTTACGGACATAATTGTGGTGCATGAAGCTCTCTATCTTCATTGCACCATCAAGGTCTCAAGGAACACAAAGCTTGTATTGTACCAAGTCTCTCTTTATAGGAGAAACTATAATACAAAAGCCTTATGGAGGGGGGACCGGATCCACATAAATCCAACCCTCAATTGTTGTCAAGTTCTCTAATTCTCTCTCTTGCAAAGTATTGCTCATGCCCAAGTTAATTAAGTATAATGGCTATGTTGCTACCTCTAATCAAGTCCACCCTCTATTTTCTCAAAGTATTCTCATAAAAATGCTCACTATAATTTCCTTAATTCCGCTATTCTCAATGCTAATAGTCCATTTTCATTACATTGGTATCAGAGTTATTGGTTTCTCTTTTCTTGCTTAAAAAGAGAGATCCTTAAGTTGTCCATGAAAGGTTGGACCAGTTCATTGCAAGAGGGTAAGTGGGACAGGGATCTATTATCTTGGTTGAAAAGGACTTAGTTCGAGGTACACCGTTGCGAACTATAGACTTAATAAGGGAGTCTCTCGTGGCTTGCCTTTGGCTTAACCATTATTGAGCTACTAGCAAGTTCAACAAGAACCATAATCAACCGAGCAATGTTAGACCCTCTCCACTATTCTTTGCAATCAACAGTCTCTAAACCATGGGTGTGGCTGCTTGAGAGCTAATTTTCAAAGGTAAAGAAGAGTAGCAACTAAGGTTTTTGAGGGTACCATAGCACAAAGTAGCATACACGTAAGTTTAATTAGCATGGATGACAATAATCAAGAGAGTAGAATGAATATTGACAACTTTGATTTTGCACATGAAGGTGATACTGATGATGCCCCAATGTTTGTAAACTATCTTGTTACTAGGTTGCAACAAGTTATGGGCAACCTTGCCTTGCAAGCCGAAGTTACCCAACAACTTCGTGCTTAAGGGATTTCCCTACCTCTCCAAGAAGAGAGAGAGCTTAAGAAGCCTCTTGTTGAGACTTCCAAAAGAAGACTCTCTCCGATAAAAGAAGAGGAGGAATCCAATGAACAAGAAAGAAGTGAATCTCCGAATTCCTCTAAAGAAGTGGCTCCATGAAGACGGCAGTCTCGACGATCCCCAACTCCTCCCAAGAGGAAAAAGATCATCCCATAGTCCTTCTCCTCGTCACTCCGAAAGGGAAGAGAGGAAACAAAGGAAGAAAAAGGCAAGAAAGAGGTCACCCTCTTCTCCTTCTTCTTCACCTTCCTCCTCTTCCGACGAAAGCAACGGTGGATAGCTGACAAGTCATCACACACAATCCCAGTCGTCGCAGAGTAGCTGAGTCTATGCCACATCAACACACAGAATTTTCAGCAGGAGCTGATAGTGACAGTAGGGCTGTCGTGTAGCTGACACATCAGGCTGCAAAAAATATAGGCATGGCCCCCCTCCCCTGGACCTTGATGGCCAGGAAAGGTCATTCAATGACCTTTCCCGTAATCTGTGCTCCCAGCCTCCGCCGGTCGCCAGCTGGTCACCCAGATTACATGAAAAGGTCACTCAGCGCCCAGATTACATAGAAAGGCACTGAGCGACCTTTTCCTACCCCATAATAGCACATTCGGGTATAGAAGACAATTAAGAATTGAACAAGATTGGCTTGTGGTCCAAAAGCAGCAGCCAGCGACCCACCTCGGTGAGGCAACAGGTCGGCTTGGCCTCACCTTAAGCAAAAGGGTATGTCACGTGCATACGGGCTTGATGTGCCATGAGTACATGCTACAACAAAGAGCCAACCCATAGACAAGAAAAGCTTAAGGGATCTCCTATAGGCACTTTTGAGCCTGACCATACAACCTGCATGTCCGAAGATATCCCTTCTATAAGCAGCCCTCTTTGCACAACTAATTGTACAAGGTGCAGTCGGGCAACCACCAGCGCTTGTAAGTAGTTAGGACTACTAGACTAATAGTCACGTAGTTGCAGGCTTGTATCAGAGCATGATGTGTGTCAGCATGTGCATGCCTCAGGAACCATGTTTTGCACGTAATTTTGGTGGAGATTACCAGATGGTGACTTGCCATGATTTATAAGAGCAATTATAACTTCTTAATTGGTTCCTTACCATATTGGATGTGAAACATCCTGTGAATTCAAAGGGTCCACAGTGAAAAGGGTTCACAGCGAAAACAATGCAAAAATTCCAAAAATTCAGATCCCCTTCTCCTACTCCAATGTATTCATATATCATATTACCGATAACACTTTGCCCATTTGGGGGAAAGACAGCCTTATAAGTTGTAATGGACTCTCTTGATACAGTCACATACTTTATCCAGAAAAAGTAATTCAGATAAATTACCACATCCATCAGCTGTCGAATTTCGTGTTCAGCAAGGTGAGACCCAAGCTTGCGAAGACCCGTTTTGAACTCCTCAAAAGTCAACACCCCATTTTTGTTTGTGTCCATCATGTTAAACATTGCTTTCAGCCCCTCAACTTCTTCACCTGAGATGAGCTCTGCTATAACCTGCAAAAAAATAATTAGTTAAACTGATAAAATATGAATTTCTTTTGAAAACCCTCAAAACTACCATAACACATACTCGCAAGGCCTTTTTCTTGAGCTTATTCATGGCTGAAAAGTGTTTCAGCCTTGAGCGCACCACCTCTCCGAGAGGAACTTCAGGAGCCCGCTTGAAATTTTGCAGCCATGGATGTTCTGTACTTATCAAAATATGGAAGGAACTCAATTAGCTTAATGCTTCTTTTCTCTTGCAAAGAACCGAAAGCATTAATGATAAATTTTACCAAGGACTTGTTGTGCAGTAAACCTGCGCTTTGGATCTGATTCTAGCATCTTCCTTACAAGAGACTTGGCCCCTTCAGATACTCTAGGCCACGGATCTCTGCTGAAGTCAACAACACCACGCAAAATAGCATTTGCTACCCCTTGCTCTGTCTCTGTAAGTACAAAAAAACAACCGCATTTATTCTCTGTCACCACGCCCATGCCCGGGCATGAACTGCCAATACGAAAACACGCCAACCTGCCCAAAAAGGGGGTACACCACATAGAAGAATGTATATCATTACACCTGCACTCCAGACATCTACCTCTGGTCCATAATTACGTTTCAAAACCTCAGGAGCCATATAATAAGGACTGCCCACAATCTCAGAGAACCTTTCACCTGCATTGTAAGGCCAGATAAGTGCTAGATCTGGTGACAAAGGAAATCACTGAGCACGAAGATAAAAAATCTGATGATTTTATATTATATTAAAGAAAGGAAAAAGAGATATTCACCACATAGCAAGTGTGTACAGAGAAAGAAGTGTAACATTTTAGTGTTTAAAAAAAATGGAATGTATACCTGCAATAAAGCTTACCAGGTTTGAACATAACAGATAGGCCAAAATCTATAGCCTTAAGCGGAGAATTTTCGTGCTTATTTGCAAATAGGAAATTCTCTGGCTTCAAGTCCCGATGCATGACCCCATGCTTGTGACAAGCCTGCCATATGCATTCCATAAGGGATCCAAATCATTGCAAAATCAGTGCACTAAAATATGCTTCATCAGTTTAAACTTATGAAGTTCATTGAAGTATTGAGCACCTGCACGACCTCTACTATAGTGCGTGCAATATTAGCAGCAGATCTCTCATTGTAATGCCCACGGGCCACGATTCTATCAAAAAGCTCCCCTCCTTCACATAGCTCCATCACCAAGTGCACCGCATTGTCATCTTCATAGACACCTTTAAGAGTAACAATATTGGGATGAGGAGGCAAATGGTGCATGATGAGAACCTCACGTCTCACATCTTCTACATCCACGGCAGTTCGTAACTTGCGTTTGGATATGGATTTGCATGCCATTACCTGCTTTGTAACTCGGTCTGTGCAGAGATATGTAATGCCAAACTCTCCTCTCCCGAGCTCCTTACCAAAGAGAAACTTGTCAGTGATAATAACCCCTTCTTGTACCAAAAGCCCATTGGTCAGTTTCTGCAGGACCGTGAACTGTGGAGCACCAGCAACATGCGATGCTTCAATGTCGAACAGGTTAGTGGGTTTCCTGGCCCTTTTTCGAGGGGGGTTCCGACTTTGCAATTGAGGGCCCGCACTACAGCAGATGCCCATGATGCTTGGGAAAGAAAGAGGGAAGCTATGCAACTGTAGAGGGAACCAAAACTGCCTAACTTACAGCAGGGAAGACGATGATAGTGCGCAGAAACACAAAAATCTTCTTCTGCGTAATCAAAGGAAATGGCTGGGATTGAGATGGACGGAAGGACCTGTTCTATGTCTTCTACGATGCGCGCATCAGCAGGCAAGCGCGGAGAGACAGAACCCAAAAGATTAGAGAGAAGGCAATGCTGGTTTATAGAGAGTGCTGTGCGGCGGAGAGCTTCGTCAATGCAAATCCGTCGACCGTGTAGAATGGGTTTGTGTAGGTTAGAGTTGCTGGTCTTCTGCGCTGCTTGCGATCGGAGCTTGCTTGACCTCCTCTTCCGCATTCAAATATTTGTTATTGTCATCGCTGAATAGACCCTTTCATGGTTTTGCATTTTATTTTCCCCCATTTGCACAGGATCTACCTTACATTCAAAAGTAGAGCCATTCCCTGCCTCGATCAATTTATCCCGATTCAAGTTGTGCATCAGAAAAGTCAATACTTGACCTCTTAAGACCCAACCATCTTATCTTATATTATATCATATTATATTATACTGATATTAAAAAGACAGATTATACTTATATTAAAAAGATAGGCCTCAGATCCACGTGGTTGGACCTAAGGTCTGATTCGGCTGCTCATGTGCCATTCAGGAGCCATATGCGCTATTCAGCCGCCTACGTGGAATGCGGCTCTATGTAGCTAGCAAAAGACGCGGACTCTGGAGGTGCCACCAGGCTTGCCTCGGACTGTAGGCAAGAAAGAGCTCGAGTCACGGGCTGAGAGAGCATGAGTGGGAAAAGCCTCGGGATCCAACGTGGCTTGCCGCCTCCTCTTCCACCCAAGAATGCCAGCACAACACGCAAACCTCTTCCATTCGTGAACAACTGGCACCAACTGGCACATTCAAACTGCATATCGTGGAGCCTTGAGCTGCGGGAAATCCCTGTTCCATTGCCACCCTTGAAGTGCGGGACCCGGCAAATTATATAAGCCTCACTAACCTCAATGTCTATATGGCCGCCCAAAGAAATGAAGGCATCCTCAGCAGCAACCCAAACCTTTGCAATGCTACGCTATCCCTACTGTGCAACCGGCCACCATTTTCATTCTGTATTTTCTTCCTCTTGCTCATAGCTTTATGGAATGCTCACCCACTGATCTCTCTCTCTCTCTCTCTCTCTCTCTCTCTCTCTCTCTCTCTCTCTCTCTCTCTCTGTAATGGAATTGGCCTATTTAACTTGAGAGTAGCGGAAATTTAATGAGAGTACTTTTGAGAAATAACTTTGTGGGCATAACGGGTGAACATAATTGAAGATAACAACATAATCATAGCAATTAGTTAACTTGGCATGAACAATACTTTTGCAAGAGAGAGAATTTAGAGAACATGACAACAGTTGAGGACCGGATTTATGTGGAGCCGGTCCCCCCTCCAATAGGCATTTGTATTATGATTTCTCCCATAAAGAGAGACTTGTTACAATACAGTCTTTGTGTTCCTTGTGACCTAGGTGATGCAATGAAGATGGAAAGCTTCATGCATCACAAACATAACATAAACTTGAAGAAAGCTTTAACTATCCCAAGCCTCAGTCCCAAGACCTCAAACACCTTCGAAGGTGGAGAGAGCTAGCAGGGAATGAGGGTAGGGAAGAGGAAGAAGAAACATTTCGTAGGAGAAAGAATTAGTTCCTCACTTATCATAACTCTTGTTGCTAGCATACATAATAGCATAGTAATGAAGAAGAAGGAGATGGCAAGCTTAAGCATGGAAGCATGGCTCTTGGTTGGATTTGCACTCCATAGCCAAGAGTGTTGGTGTAGGCTCTCAACCTCTACTTGCTTGGAGAGGGAGCTCTTGCACTTTGCATAGCACACAATGAGAGTGTTTGTGAGTGTGTGTGGGTGAGTATACCCCCTAAGCAACCCCCTAGCTTGCTTGGGTCGACCCCCCCATGTAGCTCATGCTTGAAGCTCATTGGACTCCTCCAGGCCTAGCCAATCATAAGTAGGAGGCATTACAAGCAGTAGGGGTCTCAAGGCATCAAGCATGGCAATGCACTTGAAGCACGACAAGCACCTCGAGCTTGGGCCAGGTTCCCGCCTCAAGTTTAGCCCTAGCTTACCTAAGGTCAAAGGACTTTTACACACATTATTGGAGGTCTTTAATGAAGCTAACCCTAAGGTCTTATGCTCCATTGGTTGGCCTTGCTCTTTGATAGACCATCTCTCATTTGGGCCTCTTTACCATTGGCCCCGTGTTGAGATAGATCTATAAGCACATATCTATATCTTAACACTTGTTCCCGTTTATTCTCCCACATTAAGTGATCAATTTAATATGAGAAAATCATTTGGGTTGGTTAGATATTAGATTTTATGACACTCCCTCTCTCTCTCTCTCTCTCTCTCTCTCTCTCTCTCTCTCTCTCTCTCTCTCTCTCTCTCTCTCTCTCGCTCTCTCGCCCAGGTAGGTGGCAGATACAACTAGGAGAAGAATGCAAGAAGCTGATGCGCCATCATGACTCTCTCCTTGGTTACCTTGGAGGAGCGAGTTGAAGTATTGCATTACCTACGAAGAGCATGCAACAGCTAATCTGTCGACATATCGAGAGTTGTCTTGGAAGGCTCTGAATGCATGCGACAAGCGTTCCATTTCATCAGTAATGGCGGTGAATACTGCCTCAGCATCACATATTTGAATGCACACAAGAAGACCCAACTATTGATTCAAAGGGGGTTCAAAGGTTGTAGTCTGAACCATGCCCTCCTCGAGTGCTCCCTCCATATGATACATCCTATTCAGGTAGTCGACACCCTCCTCATGCCAGGTCGTGCGTCTGTACCTTGCGACGGTAAAAATTCTTTGAAGTATATCTCTATTGATTAATACTTGAAATTTTCCCATGATGTTAGTGCATGCTAAAATGTAGGATGCTCTCTCTCTCTCTCTCTCTCTCTCTCTCTCTCTCTCTCTCTCTCTCTCTCTCTCTCTCTCTCTCTCTCTCTCTCTCTCTCTCAAGCAAAGAGGTTTTTATTCGGTTTTGAGTTTGTGTCGATCATACCCAGGTTTAAGTTATATTCAATCCTATTATATGAAATTGTCAATTTTACTGTGGAAAACAGAAGTGATAAATTGGTGAAATGTTTAAAGTTTCTCATAGCGCTCTCTCTCTCTCTCTCTCTCTCTCTCTCTCTCTCTCTCTCTCTCTCTCTCTCTCTCTCTCTCTCTCTCTCACACACACACACACACACACACACACACACACACACACACACACACACGTAGAGAGCATTCATGTGTTCAAAGCTTTGGTAATGGTAGATGGACTCACAAAGGTTGTACCTATGACAAGGTAATAGGTTATTCCAGTGTCCTTCATCTATGCATGAGAGAGAGAAAGAGAGATAGACTCACATATCCATGAGAAGATATATTTGAGAATGAATTGGGCTAACCAATCTACTACACTTGGGCGATAGGAAGGTTATTCTAGTTCTCTCTCCTACCCACTGTCCACTGTTCCAGCTGCTCTCTCTCTCTCTCTCTGTGTGTGTGTGTGTGTGTGTGTGTGTGTGTGCGCGTGCGTGTGTTTGCTGACGAGTTTGCATTGGCCGACGATTGCAAGAGAGAGAGAGAGAGGCCGCCGGAGGCGGCCGGCCATACTAGTGCCCAATATAGAGACAAACCTAGTCTCAGAACCCCGTCTCGCGCCTCATCCTCACAATTAATATGCATAAACAAACAATAGTGCTAATCAACATGTTGAGAGCACTTACAAGTGCAATGTTGATTTCAAGGTTGATTGATGGATACACAACCAATAGAGAACTAGTCATCATCCATATGAAAGAGCACTCACAATCGGAGTGATCATTCAAGGGACACTTACACGTAAGGGGTAACTGTTATGAGTTACCCCTCCCCTCTGTCCAAATATTATAAGGATGCTTTAAAATATTAACCAAGTTAGTCCCCCTTTTTGATGTGCCATGGCTCAAGTTGCGATATGAGAATATGATGACCAAACTATGCTAATAGATAATGGGGGAGGGGATTCCGGTTCCCCCCCCACCACATGTCAACCTGTGAGGGCTCAAGCGCTTCCAAAAAAACTCAGCCGGGCTCAGTTCAAAAAGGCGCTTCCAAAAAACCTCAGCCGGGCTTAGTTCCAAAAAATGTTTTAAAAAAAACACCGCCGCCGCCTCTTGAGTAGGCGCGCTTGGCGAGGAGGTGATCAAAGCGGGGCAAGGGAGAGAGAGAGAGAGAGAGGGGGGGGGGAGGTCTTGCAGCTCCAAATCACCTGCATGACACTCAAGAGAGAGAGAGAGAGAGAGAGAGAGAGAGAGACGCCATCCTCATCGCGGAGAGAGACAGAGACGTCCTCATCGCCATCGCGGCAGTCCGAGAGAGAGAGAGAGAGAGAGAGAGAGAGAGAGAGAGAGAGACCTCAGCGGCTTCTGCTGCCTCCACACACTTCTCACAACCTGCGGCTACTGCCTGCGCTAGAAGGTCTCAGCTGCGTCGTCATCCTCAAGAGAGAGACCTCAGCGGCTTCTGCTGCTGCTCACAACCTGCGGCTACTTCCTGCGCTGGAAGGTCTCAGCTGCGTTGTCATCCTCAAGAGAGAGACCTCAGCGGCTTCTGTTGCCTCCACGCACTGCTTACAGCCTACGGCTACTGCCTGCGCTGGAAGGTCTCACCGGCAAGGGCTCCACACACTCCTCATCACCTGCGGCCATCCTTAGCGGGTGGCAAGGGTCTGTTCTTCAGCTCAGCGGATGATCCTCAACCTGCGGCCATCCTCAACCTGCGCGTCGGCTCCAAACCTCACCGACAAGGGCTCTGTTTTTCAGCTCAGTGGCTCGGCTTCGTCGTCACCTGCGGCTCGGCTTTGTCACCCTCACCTCAGCAGCGGCTGCTTCGAACCTGCGTGTCGGTATTGTGCAACTCTCTCTCTCTCTCTCTCTCTCTCTCTCTCTCTCTCTCTCTCTCTCTCTCTCTCTCTCTCTCTCTCTCTCTCTCGCTTTGCTAAAGCCCGCCATTGCCGGCGACAGCCCTATGGTGGTGAAGGAGGGACAGGGTGGTGAAGAGAGAGAGAGAGAGAGAGAGAGAGAGAGAGAGAGAGAGAGAGAGAGAGAGAGAGAGAGAGAAATGAAATGAAATGTTATATTGAACGAATGCTACGTCTCTGTGAGAGAGAGAGAGAGAGAATGAAATGAATGTTATGTCTCTGTTTTAGCGTCTCTGTGTGAGAGAGAGAAATGAAATGAAATATTTAGCATCTGTGTGTGTGTGTGTGTGTGTGTGTGTGTGTGTGTGTGTGAGAGAGAGAGAGAGAGAGAGAGAGAGAGAGAGGAGAAATGAAATGAAATGAATGTGTGTGTGTGTGTGTGTGAGAGAGAGAGAGAGAGAGAGAAATGAAATGAAATGCTATATTAAATGAAATGAAATAAACGTGTGTGGGTGTGTGTGTGTGTGTGTGTGTGTGTGAGAGAGAGAGAGAGAGAGAGAGAGAGAGAGAGAGAGAGAAATGAGATGAAATGAATGTCTGTGTGTGTGTGTGTGTGTGTGTGAGAGAGAGAGAGAGAGAGAGAAATGAAATGAAATGCTATATTAAATGAAATGAAATAAACGTGTGTGTGTGTGTGTGTGGGTGTGTGTGTGTGAGAGAGAGAGAGAGAGAGATAGAGAGAAATGAAATGAAATGAAATGAATGTGTGTGTGTGTGTGAGAGAGAGAGAGAGAGAGAGAGAAATGAAAATGAAATGCTATATATAAATAAACGTGTGTGTGTGTGTGGGTGAGAGAGAGAGAGAGAGAGAAATGAAATTATCAAAATGAAGCTTAAAATAGCGTGTCTGTGTACAAAAAGAAAAGAGAAAAGGGGTAGGTTTTGAAAAGTGAAATGAAATGTTATATAAAACGTCCTCGGAAGAAGGCCAAAATCGATACCATCATTGGACGTTGCTCGAGAAAATATTGTGCCAACAAATGTTATATTAAACGTCTTTGGAAGGACAAAATGACCTATGTGACCAGCTTAAGGGTCGCACGGCCGGTGCGAAGCTCAATTTCAAAAATTCCAGTTGAAGGTAAGGGAAAAAGGAGAAATTCCGCCCCGAAATATAGAAAAATAGTGTAAAAACTCAAATGATGGAGCTGATGGACAAGAAGCATTAGGTGGGGCAGCCACTCTCTTGGCCCTAACCGAGTTAGGCATATCCCACAATCAGTGCATTCCAAGAGACAACATCCTACACAGGAAGCTTCTCAAGCACTTTTTGTGCTTTCCGAAATGCACAACAAAGCGGCAAATGTCCTGGCCCTTGAGCGCACTCCCCAGTGCCCACATGCCTAAAGACTGTCACGCATCATCGCGTATGCGAATTAGCACCGAAATAGAGAGAGAGTGTGTAAAAACCGGTAGGGGCTCAACAAATTGGTACTATTCAAAGCACCAAAGTTTGGGAAAAATGTGTCTCGGTCGGAGTCAGCTTAATATCGTGCTGTTTTCAATTTCAAAAATGCCGATTGAAGGCAAGGGGAAAAGGAGAAATTACACCCTGAAATATAGAAAAATAGTGTAAAAACTCAAATGATGGAGCTGATAGACAAGAAGCATTAGGTGGGGCAGCCGCTCTCTTGGCCCTAACCAAGTTAGGCACGTATCCCACAATCAGTGCATTCCAAGAGATGACATCCTACACAGGAAGCTTCTCGAGCACTTTTAAATGCACAACAAAACGGCAAATGTCTTGGCCCTTGAGCGCACTTCCCAATGCCCACATGCCTAAAGACTGTCACGCATCGTCGCGCATGCGAATTAGTGCCGAAATATGAAGGCAAGGGAAAAAGGAGAAATTCCGCCCCAAAATATAGAAAAATAGTGTAAAAACTCAAATGATGGAGCTGATGGATAAGAAGCATTAGGTGGGGCAGCCGCTCTCTTGGCCCTAACCAAGTTAGGCACATATCCCACAATGAGTGCATTCCAAGAGACGACATCCTACACAGGAAGCTTCTCGAGCACTTTTAAATGCACAACAAAACGGCAAATGTCCTGGCCCTTGAGCGCACTCCCCAATGCCCACATGCCTAAAGACTATCACGCATCGTCGCGCATGCGAATTAGCACCGAAATATGATTAACCGAGTTAGGCATATCCCACAATCAGTGCATTCCAAGAGACGACATCCTACACAGGAAGCTTCTCAAGCACTTTTTGTGCTTTCCGAAATGCACAACATTTGGCATGAGAGAGAGAGAGAGAGAGAGAGATAGATAGATAGATAGATAGTTCTATTATCGTCCTAGGAGGTCAAATATGACCTATGGGACCAAATGAACATGTCACGTGGTGTGAGTGGAGTTCATAAGTGACTCTCGATGCTCAAAAATGGCTGAAATGAGCGTCGCAATAGAGAGTCCACATCGCGGTTGGGAGAGGAAGGTATGTAGGGAGAGATCATGGCTGAATATATGGGGAAAAGAGGACCTAATGTGGTCAAAAGCTGAGCACTCAAGTAGTGTGTGGTACTCACTCTCTCGCACTTGACGAGGGCATAAGGTGCAAAGTCGATGACACTCCTCGCCAGTGCCCCAACGTCCTGTCTCGCAGCGTAGAGAATGGGAGCTAAGACGAATGGAGGCAATGGTGCGGATCGCACTCAACGGGATGGGCTCAAGGATGTAGGAATGGGTTCGGCTACCTCGTTCCGAGAAGAAGAGAGATTTGTAGTTTGGGGCAACGTGTGTGGTGTAATGGTTGAAGCGAGAACCTCCGGATTTCTCCCAAGCCGTGATACATTGGCGTTGTAAGAAGGCCTCATTAACTTGGGAGTCGATCGACGCATCCTTGACCAAGTGACATGCATTCCATCTTCCAAACCATTTCTTGATATCAAGCATCCACCCCGAACTTAGTATTTTGCTCTTGCATGTCTTTTGAACCATTTGACTTGCTTCATATGCGATTCTAGGAAGTCGATGCAAAGGGCTACGTTGTGTCTTACGCATGTACTCCACAACCCTTTGCATGCCCAAGACCTCAATGGGAAGCAATCCGGACTCAAGAAGTAAGAGCATGTAGGGTGTTTGTGTCTTGACTTGGAGAAAGTTGGTGAGAAAACGCTTTTGGACATTCTCAAACTCTTTCCAAGTAGACTTCCCGATGCTTCCACCCCACACCTCCACTCCATAAAGAAGCACCGGTGTCACCAATGTGTCAAAGAGGTACTTTTTGAGAGCCCAACACTTGATCTCTCCTGCATTGCACATGTTCTCAAATGCATAATAGGCCCTCTTTCCGGCTTCCAAGCGACGCATTGCACAATCCTTCCATTTATGATTGGATGGAACCTCAAGGCCAAGGTACTTGAAGTGATCTACCACTTCAAGTTTCTCATTGTTATATACAATGCATGGATTTTCATCATTGAGGGTCTTTACAAGCATAACCTTGGTTTTGGATCCATTCACGATCAGCCCGCTATGTAGGCAAAAGCGTTCCAAGACACTCATAAGCTTTTGTGCATCTTCTAATGTATGTGCCAAGAGCACTACATCATCGGCATAAAGCAAAAGCATGATCACCGCATTTCCAATCTTAACCTCTTCTATGCCTTCTTGCTGCATAAAGTCAAGAACCATGCATTCCAATTCATCAATGAGTAGCCCAAAGAGGGTTGGGGAAAGTGGGCATCCTTGTTTGACACCAATAGTGCTTGCAAAAAATTCTGAAATTCCATCTTCCATACGTAATCGACATATCACTTTTTGGTAGATGCGAAAGACTGCATGCATAAATTCTCTCGGCACTTGAAGGCTTTGCATACGTCTCCAAAGATTTCCTCGCGGTACCATGTCAAAAGCTTTCTTGAAATCCACAAAGCAACAATACAACTTTTTTCCTTTTAATCGAGACGCTTCCATAAGAACTCGAAGAGTGACAAGGTGATCAATAGTGCTATGATGCTTTCGAAAACCTGCTTGGCCAAGTGCACGTTTGCCATTCTTTTCAGCCCATTCACTTATCTTCATCTCCATGATACATCCAAATAACTTTGCCATTAAAGAACCAACCATTATAGTGCGATAGTTGTTCACATTGTTTACATCTCCTCCTTTGTGCAAAGGTTTGATCCAATTTGCACTCCAATCATGAGGCATGCCATACTGAAGTGCAAGGTTAAACATATCGCATATCCAATATCGTGTTTTCTTGCTTGTCCATTTAATCATTTCAGCCTTGACACCTTGAAGGTCACTTGCCTTACGAGTAGCAAGTTTCTCAAGCGCGCGGCATACATCTTCAATGGTAAAGAAGGGAGACATAAACGGAAGGGAGCTACAACACTCCATCTTATCAACATTGGGTTGCTCATAGAGATTCTTACAATGCATATACATATCCTCAAGAGTCAAGTCACCAAAGCTCTCAACGCGCTTGCCTTTTAGATTTTTCCAAAACTTGCCACATGCATGTGCTTTCTCTTGTGCTAAAAGAAATTGTTTTTCGACTTCCCACCTTCTCCTCTTCTTTTGAACAAGTGCTTTGTATGTGTGTGAACATTCCAAGTAAACTTCCTTGTCTTTGATTGCATCCAATCTTAGCAAGTGTTTTCGGGCTTGACTACATTCCATGTCAAACCATTTCTTCTTGGCGCTACCCTTCTTAGACCTTTTGCAAGACATGTGTTTCACCGAAAAGCATTCCTTCGCACAAGAGAAAATTACTTCTTTGAAAACTTTCCACTTGCATTCTAATGTTGGGCTCTCTTGATGCTCTATCATGCTTAACATTTGGTCCACCATATCAGCATATATAAGTGCTCGTTTGAAGTCTAGACGTAGGTACAAATGATTCACATCATGATTGGAGGCTACATGCTCGGGCCGTTTACCACACTTGAGGTCAATACATAACATCCTATGATCCGATTCCGGATTCCATTCACCAAGTGTAAAGCTTTGTATGCATTCTAGAGTGGCTTCCGAGAACAACATATAGTCAATCACGCTAGCACCGTTGTGCTTTCTACATGTAAAGTCATTGGTGCCTTGCCATAGAGATACACCATTTGCAATGAGCATTCCGGTACTATTGCACATATGTAGAAGTGACTTTCCATAGTGATCCACTTCTTTTGCATCATTAGAACTTCAATTATACATGTATGAGTCATCCATTCTTCTTGAGACATGCGGCATGTCTACTTGTTGTGTGTCGTGTTGTAACATATTTGTGCGAGCATTCATGTCTCCAAAAACAATGACTTCACCTTGATCCTTGTAATGAGCAATGTCTTCCTCTAGTTCAACAAATGGCTGATCTCTATCCATATTCAAGCAAGCATAAAAGTTGGAGTCATAGTGAGGAATGTAGCAACCGGCCACAAACATGACTTGACCATTTGGTGGGCTGATTTTCAGCCATAAGTAGCGTTTATACTTATCTTCTTTGACAATGGAAACATCTTTCAAACCCTTTTTGGTCATACATGCTACGCCTCCTTGGCCTCTTCGTTGCTTTGCATTTTTGGCCCACATCAAAGAATGCACATCGTATTTGTCAAATCCAAGAATTCGTTGCGCATCATGCTCCCATGTTTCGACAAGAAGTATCACATCGGAGTCATTGGTAAGCTCATCAATGCCAATTCCCGCATTCCATGGATACCCGTTACAATTCCAAAAGCTTATTCGCAAGTGTGAGTTGGTCTCATAGATCATGTGTCCCTATTTTTTGGGTGGACTTGCATCCTCCTTAAGTGGCGGAGAGAGAGAGAGAGAGAGAGAGAGAGAGAGCCTTTTCAATGAGCTTAATCAATGAGCTCTGATAATGGTGGGGCTCGCAGAGCTAGAAAAAAACCTAGGTTTGATGTAATCCCACATGACAAAAACAATCTACTGACGGGGAAGAACTAGGCTTGAAGCCAAGAAACACGTGGCTAACTCAGTTTCAAAAGCCAGGAGGAGGAGGAATTGAGTCATTGCTCATTATCGACGGATCAACAGACAAATAAACAGGGCGGGAGAGGAGCTTATATGCGCTATTTTGCATTGATATGGAGCTGTGATGATGGTGGGGCTCGCAGAGCTAGAATTTTCCCTTAGCACATTCAAGGAAAGGAATTTTGTATGTTTAAAAAAATAATTTTTTCCGAATCTTGAACCCTAGCATTTCATAAAGCACTTCATAAAGCACAAAAAGTGCTTTGAATGAGCTTAAGCAATGAGCTCTGATCCCACTTACAAATTTTGGTATTTACCTTTAAATTTAAATTTGAACTTGAGAAAACCTACAACCTGTAGAGAAATTTAGTGCTTGAATTCTAGCATTGCCTTGGTCAACATGTATGCCAAATGCCATGCACTTCATTAAGCACAAAAGGTGCTTTCAATGAGCTTATTCTATGGGATGTCGTCTCTTGGAGTGCACTCATTGTGGGATATGCCTACACATGAGTAAGGGAGAGACGAAGAGAGAGAGAGAGAGAGAGAGAGAGAGAGAGGAGAGAGAGAGAGAGAGAGAGAGAGGGATGGAGCTCATGGACAAGAAGCATTAGGTGGGGCAGCCGCTCTCTTGGCCCTAAACAAGTTAGGCATATCCCACAATCAGTGCATTCCAAGAGACCATCCTACACAGGAAGCTTCTCAAGCACTTTTTTTGCTTTCTGAAATGCACAACTTTTGGCATGAGAGAGAGAGAGAGAGAGAGAGAGAGAGAGAGAGAGAGAGCCTTTGTGTGTGTGTGTGTGTGTGTCTGTGCGGAAGCCCGCTCGATTTTACATTATGCCCATAGGAAGGTCAACAACCTTTTGCTATGGCCATAGGATGCACACAGGCTTTGGCTATTGCCACCTTGCGCCATAGAGAGGGAGGTATAGAGAGGTGGATAGGGGAAAAATAGAGAGAGAAAAAAACATGTATAACCCGGTGGTAAATATATATCTTATTCTTACAGTAATGGAGCACGTGCTTACCTTTGGAGGAGATTCGTCAGAGGTGATATTTTCTACACGAGAGAGAGACCCAGGCAACAATTTACGAAATGCCAAGCGTGTTGCCCGAGGCGGGGATGGACCTACAAAGAAGCAAATTGTAGATGGATTAGGTATCATCCACATAGTATGCTCCAAAATTCAAGCCTCATGTGAGAGAGCGGAGGCATCACAGGTTTCCTATAGAGAGAGCATTCACTAGTTGAGCCATTCACAATATGAGCAAGGGGTTTATCTTCATCGTCTAGAGGAGCAGATGTAGCTACAGATCAATGGTATTTTGCAGCAGCAGAGCTCAGTGCAAGGACAACTTTCTCGCATAGAAAGCAACCAGGCAAAAATCATGAGTCTCTTGGAGAGGTCCCTTCTTGACAAGGATAGCATGGATTTCAAAAGCATTGTGCCTGAATTACAAAGCACTAGCAACAAATTGACCGTCGTAGCAGTACAACATACTACAGGTGTCTCCGAAGTTAGATCTATCTCAAACAAGCTCCATGCATTGGTAACGACCCATTGGCCCAAGAAGGGGATTAATGCCGTTGGAGATGTTCCATCCAGCTCAAAGCAGGGCAACCCTTGCAAGAAGTGAATTATGTAATCGATAGTAATACTCACTTCTTTCTCATTTATAGGCTTAGCGGATCTATATTTTGGTGGCTTTGGGGATATTGACTACATTTTGGGGGAGGCTTATGTATGTAGTGGATACCAATTTGCTCACAACTCTTGGTTGTCTTCTTTGGATACTACATTCTCAGAGGATCTCAAAAAAACATACTCGCTTCTTTCCCATTTATAGGCTTAGCGGATCTATATTTTGGTGGCTTTGGGGATATTGACTACATCTTGGTGGAGGGTGGAGGCTTATGTATGTAGTGGATACCAATTTACTCACGACTCTTGGTTGTCTTCTTTGGATACTACATTCTCAGAGGATCCCCCCCCCCCCCCCCCCCCCCCCCCCCCCCCCCCCCCCCCCCCCCCCCCCCCCCCCCCCCCCTCTCGCCCTCTCTCCCTCTCTCTCAAGTTATGCTGCAATGAATCTCTCTCTCTCTCTCTCTCTCTCTCTCTCTCTCTCTTCAAGTCATGTTGTAGTGAATCTCTCTCTCCCTCTCTCTCTCTCTCTCTCTCTCTCTCTCTCTCTCTCTCTCTCTCTCTCTCTCTCTCACACACACACACACACACACACACACACACAAAGTATTCTAGGTGTGTGCAATGTCTGACTTCTTTCTAGGTATGAAAAATGTGAAGCACTTCATAAAGCACAAAAAGTGGAAGAGAGCTTCCTATATAGGATGCCGTCTCTTTGAATGCATTGATTGCTACATTCTCAGAGGATCTCCATAATTGTAGTATTTTTGTTGGCACTGTGTCTTTTGAGTCACACCTCCCGTTCCCCGCCCCCCCTTGCCCTCTCTCTCTCTCTCTCTCTCTCTCTCTCTCTCTCTCTCTCTCTCTCTCAAGTTATGTTGCAGTGAATCTCTCTCTCTCTCTCTCTCTCTCTCTCTCTCACACACACACACACACACACACACACAAAGTATTCTAGGTGTGTGCAATGTCTGACTTCTTTCTAGCTATGACAAATGTGAAGCACTTCATAAAGCACAAAAAGTGGGAGAGACCTTCCTATATAGGAGGCCGTCTCTTTGAATGCATTGATTGCCATATATGCCCAATTTGGGTAGGGTCAAGAAGCTGTGGTCTATTTTTGGCAGATGCAAAGTGAGAGTGTCTCTCCCAATGCAATCACATGCACACCATTGCCGATGTGGTATTTGCTTTTGATTGCGTAAACGGAATGTACACAACAATTCAAGCCTCAATAACTCTACCAACTCAAATGGGGACCTGTCACCATGGTAACTCTTCATAATGAAGCACCTCGGGGCTAATTTGGATGCACCTTTGAATCCGTCTTGATGTGGGTTGCCAATGGCCAATAATGGGTTGACCAATAATAAGTTAACTTGGCACATCTGCATCGACTGTGAGAATCCGAATGACGTGCAGACTGGCATGTTGTAACCATAGTGGAAAGAATGTACCACATTGTTCCCAATGCTGGAGTTTTGTACTATTTGCGTATGTTACTCAACATGTGCAAAGGATGTAAGTCTTTTGAGGATATTAGAACCTTCAATGGACAAGTATATGACACATTTAAAGAAACATGTAATGCACGAGGATTACTGCAAGTTGATGATGAATGGTTTCTTTGTTTGGAAGAAGCTTCTTTTCAACAAACAGGGAAACAATTGCGCCTACTGTTTGTAGTCATTTTGGTTTTTTGTGATCCAATACATCCTGGTGCATTGTGGAATCGCTTCTATAAGAAGCTTTCTGAGGACCATGTATATCATATGAGGGTTCGCACAAATGATGCGAATATCTGTGAACACATGGCTCAAAACCAAGCTTTATCAAACTTAGAGACAATGCTTCAACACTATGGAAAGAGACTCTCGGATTATTCTGGAATGCCCCAGGTGGATCACACACTGCAAACTATGAGTGAGCATGGAGTGCTTGCTGAAGAGTTCATGTATAATAGAGAGGAACAAAGAGTATTGTCTGCTCGAATGGAATCATCTTTCAATGTTGGGCAAAGGGAAGCTTACAATCGGGTTTTACAAGCAACTGGCATGATCAGAGGGACTATTTTTTTCTTGGATGGGCCAGGTGGAACGGGAAAGACTTATCTCTACAATGCATTGCTCTCTCGGATACGTGGAGAGTCCAAAGTTGCTTTGGCATGTGCATCGTCCGGGATTGCAGCACAACTTCTCAACAACGGAAGGACTGCACACTCTAGATTCAAGATCCCTATTGATATAGCTTCTGAGTCCACATGTAACATTAAAGTAAACAGCCAGCTTGCTGAGCTGTTGCAAATGAGTTCACTGATCATATGGGATGAAGCCCCCATGGCTCATAGACATGCTTTTGAGGCTCTTCATAAGACACTAAGAGATGTCATGAAAAATGACATGTTGTTTGGTGGAAAGGTTCTCCTCCTTGGTGGTGATTTCAGACAGATATTACCTGTTGTGCGTAAAGGGGGAAGAGAAGACATTGTCAATGCATCTTTGTGCCACTCATACATTTGGCAACGTACAGAAATCATGCATCTAACACAGAATATGCTAGTGGTCAATGGTTTTAGTAATGTTATTGAAAGAGAGTTTGTGCAGTGGACACTTGATATTGGTAATGGCCATGTTTGTGATGGGGGCATACTTGATAATGTGGCTTTGCCGGCCTACATGATGCTACCACAAAATAATTTGCAAGCATTGGTTGCTTGCATATATAGAGACCTTGAAACACAGACTTGCCATGCAACCTTTTTCAAGGATAGAGCAATTTTGGCTCCACGGAACAAGGAGGTGGATGCTATAAACAATTTGGGCTTGCAGCAATTTCCTGGTACTTATAAGGAATATGTCAGTGCAGACTTAGTGTGTGAATCAGATTGTGAAGGCATTTTATTCACAAGTGAGTTTGTAAATAGTTTAGATCTTGGGGGAGGTTTTCCACCGCATGTTTTACAATTGAAACAGAATGCTCCAGTTATGTTGCTTCGCAATTTGGATCCAAGAAGTGGTCTTTGTAATGGGACACGCTTGATTTGTAAGCAATTCCATAGCAAAGTGATTGAAGCAGAAATCATTACAGGGTCACATGCAGGAAATGCAGTGTTCATTCCAAGGATTGATTTTCTCATGGGATCTAGAGAAGATCTCCCTTTTGATTTGAGACGTCGCCAATTTTCCCTACGTTGTGCTTTTGGGATGACAATCAACAAGGCGCAAGGCCAAACATTGGAAGTTCTTGGATTGTATCTCCCAACACCTGTTTTCACCCATGGTCAACTGATGTGGCAATGTCTCGCGTGAGATCCTCTTCTGCCATCAAGGTTGTGGTTGATGATAGTCACTTAACAAGCGTTAGTAGACATGGAGATCAAAGAACATACACTTCTAACATTGTCTACAAAGAGGTGTTGCAATTGACCTCCCCCCTGCCACCCCCTTGCCATGGGGGTTTAACGTGGTTGGATATGTTTCATCCAATAAAAAAGCACGGTGACTCTCACAACTATTTCTTTGTCATTTATAAGCTTAGTATATCTTCTTATGAAACATGGTGTATTAGTTGAAACAATTGACTAAGATTTATTAGTGCTGAGAGATTTATATTCATGTGCTTTTTGATGAATTTCTAATCCTTTATGTATATGTATATGTATGAATGAAGATGGATCCTAACGCCTCTGTGACTTATACACTAGGGAGACGACCTCGACACGTCCGAGGTAAAATATTATATATGTGTGTTTGTGACATTTTGATACTTTAAAGAATTTAAATCTCACAGTCAACGATTATGTATTAGATCCACCATTATGGAGGGGTCCAATCACAGCCATGCAGGTGATTCATCTACTCGAGGACTTGGATGTAGCAAGGTAACAATGTTGATGTTGATATAGTAAAGTAATAGCTTTTGTGTATCAAAATATCTATCTATATTAATAGCTTTTTGTTTGGCTATAGATCACAATATTACCCAGAATTCTTGATGGTGGGTATATATCATGCTTCATATGATCCGAGCTTGCTGTGCTACATTCAAGTTGCTATTCAGAGAGGATTCAGAACACGTGTCACCATTGCAAATTTGGCAGAACCCGTCCAATTAATGCTATTTTTGGTCAAAATCTTAGTCTCGGTGTTTGGTTCCTACATGTTTTTGTGTTAGGATCTCTTCCTCCAGTGATTGGTAGATGTGTTTTACATCGTGGGCCATGGGTGGTTCGATACCGCAGCAGGGCATGTCGTAGGCTACACTTTTGAGCGTATAAATCTTAAGTCTCTATGGATGTTATATTTTTTGGCATGGAAAATATCACTTACTCTATATATGTTGGTGCAAAGTTAGTTTGAAAATATGTTGTGATGACTTTTGCAAAGATTCAAATGTTGTCCATCTTATAAATTTCAAACACATACAATACCTCTCTCTCTCTCTCTCTCTCTCTCTCTCTCTCTCTCTCTTTGTTGTCCATGTACTGGGCTCTCTCTCTCTTACATGGACAACAAAGAGAGAAAGAGAGAGAGCCCAGTACATGGACAACAAAGAGAGAGAGAGAGAGAGAGAGAGAGAGAGAGAGAGAGAGAGAGAGAGAATCCACCCAGTATGTAGACAAAGAAAAATGCTCGAAAAACACCAAGGTTTAGTGTAATCCCACCTACAAATTTTGGGATTTACCTCTGCATTTTACATTTGAAGGAGGACTGATGAAAGAGTGCCCTATAGCCTTGATGACTGCGAGAGAGAGAGAGAGAGAGAGAGAGAGAGAGAGAGAGAGAGAGAGAGAGAGAGAGAGAGAGAGAGAGAGAGAGAGAGAGAGAGAGAGAGAGAGAGTAAGTAAATGTTCATCTCTTTTTATGAGATTTGCCAAGAGCAAAGAGCTTGAGGGTAATAGAGGCCATGCCGCCGCTGAAGGCGGCGCCGTTTTACTAGTATGACTTAGAAATGTTCCTTAATGTATGTAGATCACTTTTGGTGTGTTTGGTTTCAAAATTTCTTTAGAAGAATCTTGTTGTTTAATAGATCGCTTTTTATCGTGAGTAGCACATGTTGGCATGTGGCATCTCATCTTGAAAGTTCTGTAGTTGTATTGAGTGAAGGCAAGATTGCAACTTCAAAAACGGCCTTGATTTTTAAGCGCAAGCAATTAAACAGCTAGGACTTATGGAAATTTCTGAGCTTTCTACCTAGATTGATTAATTATGCTGCCCAAATTTTCGTTCGATGAAAATATAACTGGGATTTGCATTTTTGACATGAAATTTACATTACAAATTGGGATATGTGTGCACTAGACAGGATGAATAATTTGCATGGGAGTCAGTGTTCGGGAAAAATGTGTCTCGACTTAATATTGTGCCGTTTTCAATTTCTGAAATGCCGGTTGAGCACAAGGGGAAAAGGAGAAATTCCACCCCAAAATAGAGAAAAATAGTGTATAAAACCTAAAAAAGTAACCTAATTTTTAAATTTTCCTCCTGGCAAATTCAAGGAAAGACATTTTGTATGTTTGGGGAAATGATTTTTCCCGAACACAATGGGAGTTTATTGATGTGAGGGGGTAGGTAATGAATACAAGGGGACAATAAAGAAATCGCACCACAATCAATCCCTCAAATTGAAGTTGACAATGATCTTGTTTTTAGGAGCTCACTTTTTTTTTGCGGGACAACTTACATTCTTTTTACCCATAAAAAATTAGGAATAATAGTCCAAACGGATAGAAATGTGAGCTACCTTGCAAAAAATACACTAGATTAGCCTAACAAATGTAAAATATCTAAAATTAGAACTGCAAGGGTGGCCGTCAAAACTCGATTGTGGGTCTAGACTCCAACCACTATGCTCTTGTGGGTCTAGATTCCAACAACTATGCTCTTGTGGATTTGTAAGTCAACTTCCTGATTTAGCTAGATAAGGCCGTGGTCACGCGAGGCTTAGTTACCCGTAAGCTTGGCGAGCGTCTGACAGGAGTGCAGAGTGAAGACCGGGAGCAGCAAGTAGAGAAAGGGAGAGCCGGGCACAGGCAAGAGAGAGAAACTCAATGCGAAGATGTGGCGACCGGAATTGTTTTTGCAACTATGCCTTTTTAGGCATAGTTGAGCTACTAACTAAGCAAGTCAAAAGCTGCAGTGTGTCAGAGCTTGTGACAGAAACTAAGCTTCGCGTGACCATAGCCTAAGCACGAGCAAAGACACTTTTTGGGCAATGGCAAATGCCACAGTCCACTACGTGCAAAAATAAAAGGGATGTAGGAGTTTGCGCCACATCAACCATGTTTGTGCTGTTTATTCAAAAGCGTGTATTGAAGGGGGAGAGAAAGCAAAAGCATAAACGTTTTGATTCTTGGAAGTTGGCCTTATTACACATTGTGGGGAGTCTATAGGACCTAGGTGGGCGCTCTCTCTCTCTCTCTCTCACACACACACACACAGCATAAGCCAAAGTGCACATGCTTTGACACGCTGCATCTTCTCACTTATTTTGATGTAAGTTTTTGCTTGTACCAAGAAATTTGGAATGCTCTCTTCGAGGTCAAGATCAAGCAAGGCAATGGCAAAGACACTAAGACTAAGAGGAACAAAGAGGCATGCATCCAATGCACCCATGGCCAATTACAAACCATCAAACTAGGCGACACAACATCCCCCCATGCAAACTAGGCACCCATGATGTAGGTCTCCCTACCACTTCATGCAAAACATGGATGACATGAGCTAATACTATGCCACCCTCATAGCCAGTTGTCTCACTATTCAACAGATCTTCATTGCTAGACAGCTATTTCACTCGTTTTAAGCATGCTCTATTGCATTTTTTGCAATTTGGTGAAAGTCATAGCTAAAGAAAAAGAGGGCTTTGCCATCACCCTTGTCTCGACTCTAAATTGAGCTACACATATCTTGAAGCCAAAATCCCCTTTCATTATATCAAGACTACACTGAAGTTGTTTTTCTTTTTTTGGTTGTGTGTGTGTGTGTTTGGTTGGGGTCTCACTCCAATAAGAGTGCGTGATGATTATAATGTATATTGACATAAGATAGTGTTATAAGCCTGCTCTGTTCGTTGGGAGGTTGCGCCAGCTCTGGCGATCGCGCACCGAGGGGAGGGGCCTCATAGGCGGGCCATCTAGGGGCCGCATACTCACAATGCTTGGGCGTTCGACGGATCTGCACGTCGGACACGCTAGCTATGGAAGCTCGGCCTGTGGTCGATGGACAGGGGTGGTCCATGGAGTGGGCCCCCGGCTGCTCTTTCTTGCATGGTCAGTGGTCTGCTCTCTCAGATGTGGCTCTATTTTTGTGCCAAGGGTGCGGTGGCAATCCTACTCCTACCTGGAGTTAATCTGCTCGCCATGGAGGGTTTGAGATGGGAAAGCTGGAATCTGGTTGGCTGTTGTGGGAGGTGTTCGAAGGCAACTTGGTGGCTCGGCGACAAGAGGTACAGGGTGGGAGGCTACTGCTTCTTGGTGGCATCGTCGGGTCTGTCGACTGAAGGTGCAAGGCTCTACCTGGAAATCCTGTTCGGTTGGTGCGATGCTGTACTTTTGGTCTCGGCTGTGCCCGGGTGGTGGATGCTATGCGGCTTCGGCCCCGTTTGGTGATGGAGCTTCCAGGCTCCCCCCATGTAATATCTTCTCTTCGTGTGATGTCGACTCCTGGTTGTTTAGGGTATGCTAAGGGTCATCTTGAGGGAGGTTCCGGTTGGGGGTGGCAACCCTACTAGTGTCTATGGCATCTTCAAGATGTGCTTTGTAGCTTGGTATGCTGATTTAGTCTGTCTCCTTGCTGGTGATGGTGGTGTATGGGTTGTATATTGGGTAAGGGCTCCTGTGTTGGGTATGTTGATGGATTCCATGGCTTGGTATGAGCATGGACTGTATTGTAATGTTTGGTTTTTCTTTTTTTAAAAGAAAAACTCACAATTGTGAGTGGATTGTATTGAGCAACCCAAAAAATTACAAGACCCCGCCTCCACATCCTTGATACACAAAGCCCATGCTCTTGTCATTCTGAGATCTTTTATTTACCGATGGCCAAGATTTTCCCCCATCCTAGGCATTCCATCTGCTGACAACAAGGCACAAGTAGTCCTAGACCAATCCTCCGAGTGATGCTTTCTAATATGGGCATTGTAATTTTTGGTTTTAATTCAATCTACTCACAGATTGTGAGTTTAACAAAAAAAAAAAAGAGCGAGTGATGATTGAAGTAAAAGACCATATACATAACCCCTAGATGCTCTAAATGAGCCATGGAGGCACCAAAAAGAATACCATGTTCACTGGCTTGAGAAGGAGCCACCCCAACATTAATGGAGAGCATCCCAAAATTATAGTAACACACATTGTTTTTTTTTTTTGCAAAACCCACAATAGGTGGGTGAATAGATTAGATAACCCAAAAAGAATACATGATAGTTCGTGCTCGCCACGAGTCACTACCAGTACCAAGAATACACATGTTAAACAAGAACCACCCAACATAAGAAGGCAACACCTACCAAATAATGTTGCATAAGGGGGGACCTCCTGCATGATCACCTTGCACAAGGACTTCGCCATCAACTATTGTGGACAGCATGAGCCACAGACTTTTTCAGAGAGCCAAGCACCGTTGAACCAATCCACCGCCGCCAAGAGAAATTCAATAGCACAACAAGCAAGAAGGAGAGACCACCCTTTTGACAAAGGGCAGCAAGTGCCACCACACAACATAAAACCTACCACGATCCATGCTTTATGCCAGAGACCCGCAAGAGTGTTGGTCGTTGTTGTCTCCCTAGGGGAGATGAGAGGGTGATCTCTCCCACTTCCAAAGATAAAGGGTGACAATAGATCGTGTTGGAGCTACCCAAGTCGAGGTGACTAGGCCCCCCTCACCGGGACAAACCCATAGGCCCGCGGTCTCCTAGGTCCTCCTTGAAATGTGCCAATCCCACTTGATCTCCTGCCGTAGAAAACACACAAAGCACCCCAACTCTTGGTCTCTCGCAAACAAGACCACAACAGAGCAGACGCGATCGCGAACACGAACGCTCCAAAATCCTAGTGCTTGAGAGAAAGGCCCTTGTATCTTTAGTGACAAGGGCTTAAGTGCTCAAAGAATCAATAATATGTTGTGACCGCAAGAGTGTTGGTCGTTGTTGTCTCCCTAGGGGAGATGAGAGGGTGATCTCTCCCACTTCCAAAGATAAAGGGTGACAATAGATCGTGTTGGAGCTACCCAAGTCGAGGTGACTAGGCCCCCCTCACCGGGACAAACCCATAGGCCCGCGGTCTCCTAGGTCCTCCTTGAAATGTGCCAATCCCACTTGATCTCCTGCCGTAGAAAACACACAAAGCACCCCAACTCTTGGTCTCTCGCAAACAAGACCACAACAGAGCAGACGCGATCGCGAACACGAACGCTCCAAAATCCTAGTGCTTGAGAGAAAGGCCCTTGTATCTTTAGTGGCAAGGGCTTAAGTGCTCAAAGAATCAATAATATATTGTGACCCTTCATGATTCTAACATCCATTGCATCATCTATATCTATACTATATATAATTGAGCTTAAAATTTTCAAGGAAAGAGAGGGCATCCATGTGTCACTCTCTCCTTCGTTTCAAGAGCCTTAACAAACATTTGGTTTGAAATGTAAAAGTGAATGGTAGGTTTGAAATGTAAAAGTGAAGGGTAATAAGTAACAAGTACTATGATGGTAGAAAATGAAAAGACCTAGTTTTGACTTCTTTGCTATGTAAAAAAGCAATACTTAGTAGTGTATATATATTTATATTATGCAAACTTTTTAGCAAGCCCGCCTTCAATTTTGAAGGGTGATTAATTTTGTTTTTGTAAAGGGTGACTCTACTTTGGAGCTTGAAAAAATAGAGAGCAATGAGCAATATCACACGTCACGATAAGTTGGTCCATCTCAAACATGTGTGTGCGTGTGTGCATGTGTATGTGTGTGTGTGTGAGAGAGAGAGATTATGTTTCATTTTCTATGGCATTGTCGTGTGGGTCGCATGTCTTAGAGAGAGAGAGACGTCTTCGTTATTTGCTGTAGTTGTGTGTGTGTGTGTGTGTGTGTGTGTGTGTGTGTGTGAGAGAGAGAGAGAGAGAGAGAGAGAGAGAGAGAGAGAGAGGGCCAATCCCATTTAGTCATGCTGAGGAGTGTGTGTGTCTATTTTTGTTCGAAAGAGAGAGAGGGTATCATTGATTGTCCTTGGCGCTTGACAGAGAATGTCCTCCCCCCCTTCCCCAAACTCGATCATGAACACAACCCACCACTTACTTCATGTACAACTTCTCAAATGTTGTTGCAACAAGCCCCATGTAGTCTCCTTTATCAAAACCCCTGCCTGCCAACAGTTGATCCACCACAAGCCCCACACCCTTATACAACCTCAATCCTTTGATGGCCAGGACACCAAGAGTTTAGATCCAATACATGTCCCACTCGCCACAAGCGCTTGCTGAGCCACCTACTCCTCTACCGCTGCCTGTCCGCCACCCTTGATCCCGACGGACTCCATTTTTGTATAGTTGCGGCCCTCCACACCACGAGAGAGAGAGAGAGAGAGAGAGAGAGTCCCACGAGAGAGAGAGAGAGAGAGAGAGAGAGAGTCCCACATCCGTCTCCACACTTTCTTCGTCTTTTTTGGCGAGTTAGCGGACGCAACTATGTTGAGAGCTCTAACGTGAACATCCAAGCTTTTTAGCTTTCCCAAGTTTTGACATCTCAAACTCTCGACATAGGCAAGAAAAAAGGGGTTCTGCAAGGGGACAGGTGGCATTGCTTGCTGCTACAATGCTCACGGCAACGGTCGTGCAAGGCGGATCTTCAATTCAGTGTTTGGGAAAAATGTGTCTCAGCTTCATATCATGCCGTTTTTAATTTAAAAAATACCGGTTGACGGTAAGGGGAAAAGGAGAAATTCTGCCCCAAAATAGAGAAAAATAGTGTTAAAATTTGCAAAATAAACCTAATTTTCAAAATTTCCTCTTGGAAAATTAAAGGAAATCAATTTTGTATGTTTGAAAATTTATTTTTCCAAAACATAATGTGATTGCATTGGAGGATAATCATTGCCAGTCGAGGATATTGGCCTTGGTCTTGGAGTTAGCAATCCTTTACTCATTTAATTCCTCCTTGGTGTTTGCATACCTAATGTGAGCCCTTTGCCTCCCCCTAGAAATGATGACTCGAGTCTCTTATTGTAGGGCTGCCTCCATGCATGTGCCTCTATTGTAGGACTGTCTCCATATCATTTTGCTTTCATTTAGAGCCTGGTCACTTTGGAACGGCTAAATAGCCTTCCAGTTTTGTTTGCAAGTCAAGAAAATCGGTGGCTTCAAATATAAATGCTTGATTTGACTGAGTGATAAGATAGATCTTGAGCAGGTTCGTGCTAGCCGAGAGGGCCTCAAAAGTCAACCAAGTCAACCGTGTGAAAGGCTATGCCCCTGTCGAGGCTCTTAACTACCACGATTAGATAGGTAGAGAGAGAAGGCCCGGCTCCTGTCCGGGCAAAAAGCAGGCTCGCTGGTACATGCGACCAGGCTCTTAGCCTCTCACATGCTTCATTTTAATACTACAAATTAGACATGCAGCCTGAGACACAGAGAGAGAGAGAGAGAGAGAGAGAGAGAGAGAGAGAGAGAGAGAGAGAGAGAGAGAGAGAGAGAGAGAGAGAGAGAGAGAGAGAGAGAGAGAGAGAAAGATTTTTCTTCATAGTGACGTGGTTTGAGACCCGTTAATCTTGAGACCGACTAATCCCGACTCTCAGCTATTAAGTTTAGGCAAACCTTATCCAATCCAAACATTGTTGGCAACAAGTCGTCATGTTGCACAGAGAGAGAGAGAGAGAGAGAGAGAGAGAGAGAGAGAGAGAGAGAGAGAGAGAGAGAGAAGAGAAGAAGAATATCACAAGAGACTTAAAAATTTTAGCCGATGAACGTTGATTCTTGAACTCAAGGGCTTGCGTGCTCACATACTTATACAAGGAAAGGGGGACATAAATTTTAATATCATAGAAACAATCACAGTGACCTCATGGGGAGAGAGAGAGAGAGAGAGAGATTGTCCTTAAAGGTCAGATTGACCTATGGGACCAAGTACAATATGTAAATTGCTTGAAGACTATGGATATAAGGGTGGCCACTAACAAGTTAAATCCATGAGGTGGCTAGGAGAAAAAGGTATGTAGGCCATGGTATGGGCTAAAATGTGGGTAAAGCAAGCACTCATGTAGGGTGTGATGATCGCACTCTCAAATAGTTAAGGGATATAATTTGCGTACAAAAAGAGACTCTCCTCCATGTAGTGCCTCAATGCTCTGTCTCACATTTAAGGGAGTGGGAGCTAAGCCAAATGGCTGCTATGGTATAAAAGATGGGTAAGGACAAGTATGTGAATGGTTGAATACAGTCTTCTCGTTCAAAGAAGAACATGCATGTGTGCTCCATGTGTGTATATGTGTGTGTGTGTGTGTGTATTTTGCAGCACGGCCTTTCTTTTAGCATGATGCCCAAAACTCTTGCAAGAGAAACGATTGAGTGAACTTTTTTGCTTTCATTGCCCTCACTTAAGGTGCCAATGGTGCCCAAATGTACACAAACAAACAATATGCGTCTTACATGCTAGCTAGATTGAGTGCAATCCAACCTTAAATTTTGAAATTTATCCACGTATAGAGACAAAGTTGCTATAGCCATGCAATCACCCCCAGGTCACACACCCATCATGAATATTTCCTTTGAGAAGCAAACGACACACTGCTCACCAAATTAGTTGTGCATACCAATGGCAAAGTTTCTTCTACTACTATGTGGTGTAATGTTGGCATGTTGGTTCATGGCTGGTACATGCATCCTAAGTGCCAACAAATCGCAATTGATGATTTAGTTGAATGTGATGCCCCAAATGCAAGACCAAAACTACATGAGAGAAGCATGGAAGAGTTGCTATTATGACCAATGCCTTGATTGGTAAGGATGGTGAGAGGGGATGCGAATGCATCTAAAGAATTCATCGTTCAATGCAAACACTATTATCATAGAAGGATACCAGCTCTCTATTAGTCTATTTAGAGGGCCACTACCACTCAGCAGGGTCCCATATCAATTGTGTGAGGGGGACGTCTCTAGCCTAATCGCAAATTCGCTGCCTCCTTAGAGAGAAACATAGGATGTTAAAACAAGACATCATGCGAAGGGAGCCCATTACTTAATTCATTCCCAAGAGACCTCAAATTGACTTGATGATTCTTGAACACATACACATAGATAGAGACAAGGGGGGAGGGGGAAAAACTCGCCATGACTAGGAGGAGAATGTTGGAGCTGGGCATGATCAACTAGAAGGAGATTTGTCCGTGGTCATTCCACAAGAATGTGGAGAGTAACTACACTTCATTAGTTGTTCGATCTTACACTTGAAAAGGTAGACATATTGTTGATCCAAAAGATAGATTTGTGCTTGGTTTATGTGAATGTGGAGGGCACTTAGACCTTGTGTGTTGTCATAGATTGTTATCTAGAAAGTAGTTATACTGGTGGTTGATGCACAAGTGTATTAAAGAGCTATAAAAGCTCACATGAGAATCATAGGCATTTGCCCTCCCTGTGAAGGGAAGGAGAACAATGGTTGCTTCAATTGATGCACATGTAGCCGCGGCAACGCGCGGGTCACATACTAGTGGTGATTATGTGACATGCATTTTATCAATCATACATGATCCTCATTGATCACTAGAGTAAACTAGTCACCAATCATGTTGTGTTCAATAATAACAAAGCAAAGCCTACTCGGTCCACATTCTCAAAACATATTGGGTCAATATAACATTATTTTCGGGTCTATTCACCACCTCATTGATTAATTTCTTTAAAAGATTCGCCTACACCTTAACGATCAAACACAATCTCTCAATTGCATCCGGTGCACACGCCTATAAGCGATCCCCTCGGCTCTCTCTGGCTCCGACCTTTGCCCCTTGCGCCCCCTTGGTCATCTCCATCGTCCCCTTCTGCAGTAGCTAGCAGTCGCCTCCAAGGAGAAACCTTGCATGCCACCTTTGTGAATTCCCACATCATGTCCCTTGCAGGCAACCCTCCTCGCTACCTGTCGCATTGGCCCCTCTTCGTGCTGGGGCTCCGACTCTACGACCTCTGCCATATTCTAGATGCTCTCGCCCATGCCTCATCCAACAAACCCATCCGCTATTGTCCACAGTCTATGTGACCGCACCCCTTCGACCCTGCGTATGTTGCCCTCAGCACCTCCCTAGCAGAAAAACAGGCGAACAATATGATTGTAGTCCCGCCTTGCATCTCCGTGCTCGTCCTCCTCTCCCTCAAATGTGTCGGGACAGAGATTTTTCTTGCCATGCATGAGGAGAAAGAGAGAGGAAATTTTCGCTTGTCCTCGTTGGCGTGCGGAATCCTCTGCCAGCCCCTCGCGTTCACACACACACACACACAGAGAGAGAGAGAGAGAGAGAGAGAGAGAGAGAGAGAGAGAGAGAGAGAGAGAGAGAGAGAGAGAGAGAGAGAGATGGGAGCTCTTGCGCCTGCGTGAGGTCCTCCTCCTAGTGAACCTGTGTGCATGCACACATCAGAAATTGTCGTTCCCTTCCGCCCTCGTCCTGAGAGCATGGCATCTGTGACTCTCTTTCTTTATCTCATTTTGTTTGAAACATCGTTGTCGTCTCTCTCTCTCTCTCTCTCTCTCTGTATCTCATTTCTTTTGCAATGCTGACAGATGTATAACAAGAGTTGCTCACGTAGACTTTGAATAAAGGAATAAAGGTCTCCACCTTTTTTCTCTCAACTTAAACAACATCTCGTTTGATTCCCATTAAAAGAAATGGAAAAAAGATTGCAACGACATTTTTGTCCACATTCTCAAAACCTATTAGTTTCTCTTCGAGATTTCGAAGGAATCTTCTCATTCAAAGGCAAAACTCCCAGTGAGCTATCATTGTCATCACCATCCTCCCCCGCGCAATGATTGGCTCTACGCCGTGCTCTCATACCACACCTTCTTTCTCTCTGTACGCGTATGCTCTCAAAGCCTTTGCGCCACTAAAAGCTGCTCTTGCTACGGCTGTGCCTTTGGACTTGCTTGCACACGTGCCTTTGGACCTGCCTGAGAGAGAGAGAGAGAGAGAGAGAGAGAGAGAGAGAGAGAGAGAGAGAGAGAAGAGAGAGAGGAGAGGGGGGGGGGGGGGGGGGGGGGGGGGATCACAACAAAACTACATCAACCTCGCTTCACTCGCAACACTCACGAACTTGCCCCAGCTTGCATCGCAACACTTGCTTATGCCCTTGGCTCGCTTCACTTGCACCATCGTACACTGGCAAGGGGAGGGAAGAAAGGAAGGAGAGACAAAGTCTCTTCGTTTGAGAGAGAGAGAGAGAGAGAGAGAGAGAGAGGGTGAGACTCTGTCGGTTTGACGCACACGAGCCTAGCTGCCTCCCACCTTGGGAACCCTGCCCTGGTCCACAAACAAACCTTGCTTGCCTTGCGATAACCAGGTTGTATTCCTCCTTTTCGCTACGCCTCCCTGCAATGCCGACAACATCGACCTTAACAACTAAAAAATAATATGCTCCTTTGATCACCTTCGCATTGACACACGTCATCGCAATGGATCTTTTTCTCTCTCTTTGGTTTGGTCCAGATGACCCAAAAGATCTCTCTCTCTCTCTCTCTCCTCCACATTTCGAGCATTGGCCTTTTACTTCAACTTTCCTGAGGGTATCTGTTGAGATACCCTCTAATTGAGCACATTAAACAAAATTGGCCATACCTATTTTATTAGCATATTGGGTCTATTCACCACCTCATTACTTAATTTATTTAAAAGATTCGCCTACACCTTAACGATCAAACACAATCTCTCAATTGCATCCAGTGCACACACCTGTAAGCGATCCCCCCCCCGCTCTCTCTGGCTTTGACCTTTGCTCCTTGCGCCCCCTGGGTCATCTCCATCGTCCCCTTCTGCAGTAGCTAGCAGTCACCTCCAAGGAGAAACCCTGCATGCCACCTTTGCGAATTCCCCCATCATGTCCCTTGCAGGCAACCCTCCTCGCTACCTATCGCATTGGCCCCTCTTCGTGCTGGGGCTCCGACTCTGCGACCTCTGTCATATTCTGGATGCTCTCGCCATCCAACAAACCCAACCGCTATTGTCCACAGTCTGTGACCGCACCCCTTCGACCCTGCGTATGTTGCCCTCAACACCTCTCCAACAGAAAAATAGGCGAACAATATGATTATAGTCCCGCCTTGCATCTCTGTGCTCGTCCTCCTCTCCCTCGACTGTGTCAGGACGGAGACTTTTCTTGCCATGCGTGCGGAGAAAGAGAGAGGAAAATTTCGCCTGTCCTCGTTGGCTTGCGGAATCCTTTGCCGCCCCCTCGCGTTCAGATGCCTGCACACACACACACACACACACACACACACACACACACACACACACAGAAAGAGATGGGAGCTCCTGCGCTTGCGTGAGGTCCTCCTTCTAGTGGACCTGTGTGCGTGCACACATCAGAAACTGTCGTTCCCTTCCGCCCTCGTCCTGAGAGCATGGCATCTGTGACTCTCTTTCTTTATCTCGTTTGTTTGAAATGTCACCGTCTCTCTCTCTCTCTTTCTCTCTCTCTCTCTCTATCTCATTTCTTTTGCAATGCTGACAGATGTATAACAAGAGTTGCTCACGTAGACTTTGAATAAAGGAATAAAGGTCTTTTCTCTCAACTCAAACAACATCTCGTTTGATTCTTATTAAAAGAAATGGAAAAAAGATTGAAGCGACATTATTAGCAATCTTTTATTTTTTTGGGCAAAGCTCACAACTGTGAGTATATTGAATTCAAACAAAAAAGAAAAAAGCTCCTATTCAAACTGAGCCACGAGGATCCCAACTCATCCGATCCATAAGCACATCATAACGGCTTTACACGGAGTGACCCTCACAAATACATCTATCTATAGATTCTATACTATATATTATGCAGCTTAAAATTTTCAAGGAAGGAGAGACCCTCCACATGTCATGATGTCACTCAGTGCTTCAATTCAAAGGAACCCTTACAAAATGTCCCATTTCTTTAATCCTTAGAATCTTGGAACTTGTGAAACTTTTCAAGCCTTCAATTTTTAACCTTCCAAAGTATAAGGAAAAGGTTTGACTGTACTTTTCCAACTTTACTTTTCCTTGATTGAAGGGTGGCTCAACTTTGCTTTTGGAAAGCAAATGGCCATAAAATTTTAGAATTTAAGAAATTGTTCGTATGCACACTAGCAAAATTTTGCCGATTTATTTCAAGGTGAACTTGAAATCTAACTATGATTTTTTGATTAATACACTAAATCCCAATTAATACACTAACTATGATCTCAAATAGCCTCAAAATGGAAGGGTGTATGTATGTGTGTGTGTGTGTGTGTGAGAGAGAGAGAGAGAGAGAGAGAGAGAGGTCTCAAAGAGTGTTAATTTATTTTCTTGATCAAAATAATTTTAAAGTAAACCTATACATATATAATGGAGCTTAAATTTTCCAAGTAAGGAGAGGCCTTCCACATGTCATTCATTGCAGCTTGCACAAATATCCATGTTTTGAACTCCACGATATAACGTGCAGCCTGACGATCTCAATGCTTGAAGGTCTCGAATAGCTCCAAAATGGAAGGGCATGTGTGTGTGTGTGTGTGTGTGTGTGTGTGTGTGTGTGTGTGTGAGAGAGAGAGAGAGAGAGAGAGAGAGAGAGAGAGAGAGAGGTTTCAAAGAGAGTGCCAAAAGAATTTTCTTGATCAAAATAATCTTAAAGTAAATCTATACATATATAATGAAGCTTAAATTTTCCAAGCAAGGAGAGGCCTTCCACGTGTCATCCATTGGAGCTTGCACAAATGTCCACGTTGGGAACTCCATGAAATAACCTGCAGTCTGACGACCTAAGTGCTTGAAGTTATCAGTCCAATCTCCACCTGCAAAACAACTGCTCATGCATGCATTCGCGTCCATGATGTGTGTATGTGGTGTTCATGTGTTACTGTGTGTGTGTGTGTGTGTGTGTATGTAAGAGAGGGAGAGAGAGAGAGAGAGAAGAAGAAGAAGAAGAAGAAGCAGAAATGCAATTGGCCGTTGGCTATGTGTGCGTATGAGACTCGAATCTCAACCTACAGTGTGACTGGGCATTCTTGGTGGTGTGTGTGTGAGAGAGTCCAATCTAGCTGAGCGAACCTATGCGCACACCCAAGTTTGTTTGTTTGTTTGTTTGTGTGTGTGTGTTTTTGTGTGTGTGTGTGTGTGTGTGTGTGTGTGAGAGAGAGAGAGAGAGAGAGAGAGAGAGAGAGAGAGAGAGAGAGAGAGAGAGAGAGAGAATGTGAGATCACAATTGTCTGTAGACTCTATGCGTGTGTGTGTGTGGGGGGGGGACACACACAGAGAGAGAGAGAGAGAGAGAGAGAGAGAGAGAGAGAGAGAGAGAGAGAGAGAGAGAATGTGAGATCACAATTGTCCGCATCCTGTGTGTGTGTGTGTGTTTGAGAGAGAGAGAGAGAGAGACTCTTACTCAGTGGTGAGAGAGAATGACAAAATATGTGGGGATTTAATGGCAAGAGAGAAAATAGTGAGTACTTTGGCACACACAGAGAGAGAGAGAGAGAGAGAGAGAGAGAGAGAGGATGCAATTGGTCCCATAGCCAATGACAAACAAAATCGAGTAAGCCCAAGATAACGAATCTAGGACATGGAAAAAATGTAGGACGGGTGGCGAGCAATTGCAAGTTGACAACAACAGAAGGCACAGTAAACTGTTGACTATGTTTTTATAAAAAAATTGTGCTAATTTTTTTTGAACTTTGTAGGTGTTCTAAATTTCAAATTAGAATTTTAAGATAAATCTCAAAATTTGTGGGTGGGATTACACTAAACCTTTGTTAAGCATTCTCACCTTGAAATTAGAATTTAGAGATAAATCTCAGATCTATAGGTGGAATTACACCAAACCTAAGTCTTTTTAGCACTTCGATACATAGTGCTTTTTTCCAAAAGCTTAGAAAATCTATAGATGAGTCTTGAGATTTTGTCTATTTGAGTGTTTTTACACTAAGCTTCGATAAACTTCATGGGTTTCCTCACCTTCAAATCTATAATTTAAAAGTTGTAGGTGGGATTACACTAGACCTAGCCTTTTTTCGAGTACTCGGATACATATTGCTCTGTTTCAGAAACTTGAAAAACTTACATGTGAGAAAATTATATTCAAAGGTCTTTACATGATTTTTCTAAAATTTGTCTATGAAATCTGGGGATTTGCCTTTAAATTTGAAGGTTCTTACTAAATTTGGAGGTTGCGATCAAGGGCTCTTAGAGAATTCCACAAAAGATTGAAATTTAAAACACCTACATGTGATAGAATTGTAAAGACAAATTTTTTATATTTGAATTTCTCAGATTGCATGTATGATGATTGTACGCCTCCCCTTTGATATATAATTCATCCCTACTAATTTCTCTGAGCTTTGTGTGTTTTCTCAACTACAAATCTAGAATTTAGAAGTAAACCTCAAAATTTGTCGGTGGGATTACACTTAATCTAGGATTTTTTTCGAGCACTTGGATATAGAGTGCGTTTCTCCATGTATCAATGTTTGTAGTGTAGGATGCCACATATGTTTGGAAGGAGAATGGTGAGGGCAAGGAAGCTCTAAGTAGTTTTCACATGAGGCATGAGGGCTTGTGTATGGATACAATGGTGTATCCTTATATCTCAAAGGCATATGGCATCATGCAAGCATTTGACATGAGCAAACTAAAATGGCTATTCAAGGGCTCTTTAAAAAAACCTTTTTGTTTGAAAAATGTTTTGGTCAACATGTACACCATATTTAAATGTAGCCTCTTGGAATGCACTTATGTGGCCCTTGGCACCCCCATTCTTAGGGCTTCTTGCTCTTTGGGGTCACTTTCCAAGGAGGCAAATTTACTATATTTACATTAAACTTAGATTTTCTTTGAGCACTCAGGTACGCAATGCTTTTTTCAAAATTCTGGAAAAACTACCTATGAGAATTTTTAGAGGCAAATTTATTGTATTTGATGGTTTTAACACTAAGTTTTTCTAAACTTTGTAGGAGTTCTTACCTTCAAATCTATTATTTAGAGGTAAATCTCAAAATTTGTAGGTTAGATTAGACTGAATGTAGGGTTTTTTTTAGCATTGAGATACACAATACTTTCTCCCAAAAACTTGGAAAACCTACATATGAGAATTTTTAGAGGCAAATTTACTATATTTGTAGGTTAGATTACACTGAATGTAGGTTTTTTTTCAGCACTGAGATACACAATACTTTCTCCCAAAAACTTGGAAAACCTACGTATAAGAAATTTTAGAGTCAAATTTACTATATTTGAAGGTTTTATTTTGCAGGTTAGATCACATTAAACCTATGTTTCTTTTTAGCACTTAAATACATAATATTTTTCCCAAAAAACTTGAAAAACCTACATATGATTACAGTAAGCGTACACTCAAATACATTTCTAGGTGGGATTGCACTAAACCTAGCCCTTTTTAGATTTTTAGTAGGGAGAGGAAGGTGTTTCAGTGCCTTATGCATTATTTATTGAAGGTGTCATTGATCCAAAATCTAATGATGATGGTGAAGAGGGAGAGGGAGATTATCCCTCATCTAGACCTTGCAAGATGTCTAACACATTAATGCTTTCTTAAAGTGTTGGTTTGCGTGAATGTGGGATGTGTATGGAGATGATCCATTGAAGGCTAACGGCCTAGCAACATGCTTCGATGTCCATAAACCATTCTTCATCTCTTTCTACATCAAGTTATGGGCCAATCCCATGGACTTGAGAATGTCGAGTCTAATGTATCAGTCATCCAATGAGCAAACATGAGCTATGCTTCTTTTCACCTCTTCTAAAGGCTTGGAACTATCCATCTTTAGCATACCAGCTCGATGTGAGTGCAATCAAGTGGTGATGGTACTCCTCACAAGATGGGCTCATTGGGTGGCAATGACACTACACATCTTCTTCACTTCCATGGCCAGCTGCATCTCTTAGACGTGGTACACATAGGTATGATCATCTTCCATCTTGACCAAAAATGTGCAGAAGCTCCTTTGAGCTAATTAAGGTTAAATTCTCAGTCATCATGGAGATAGCAGGCCCTCTGTAGCTCTCTTTTTTCTTAGACAATTATACTCTCTCTCTCTCTCTCTCTCTCTCTCTCTCTCTCTCTCTCTCTCTCTCTCTCTCTTTGTGTGTGTGTGTGTGTGTAGCATGCTGCTTAACAAGAAGCGACTTCTATTGTATGGCGAACACCAAAAGTTGGAGACTTCATGAATTGGGAGAAAAGCTCAAGGAAAAAGTGTAATGGCACCTACAAATTTTGAAACGTTACCTCTAAATTTTAAAATAGAAGGTAAGAAAACCTTCAAAATATGAAGGAATTTAGTATTTAAAGTTTTTTTGGGCACTGGGGAGGGAGAGTTTTTTTAAGCAACTACCACCAACCCAGAGAACTATCCAATTAAACAAAGAGAAGGGAGGAGGAGGAGGAGAATATAAATATTAATCTTTGTGTGTGTGTGTGTGTTCTCTTCAATAGCTACAAAGAACCTAGATCCATTGAATAAGGGCTAGAAAATCCTATGTAATTTGTGAGAACCTACCAAGCTTGGTATTAAAGGAATATTTGTTGCCTCTTGGATGTATATTTTCATTTGAGAATCCATAGAGAGATGTTGTGAATCATTTTAAAAAAAAATTAAAGAGAGTGTATACATGTAGAATGATGGAATCTATATAATTTTTCACCTTTGTAGTTGTAAGAATAGAAGACATGCATTTTCTAGCCGCAGCAACACGCGGGTCACATACTAGTAGCAATTACAATTCTTCGGCCTAGCTGCCACCGTGGGAGGCAAGCCCCTTGCCATAGGACAAACAACCCGCCAAGCAGAAAAACCAGACCATAGTAGACTATGAAAGCATAAACTAGCACACCTTATTTCCGCAAGAAGGAAGAACGGAGAACCAACGGTTGCACTCGAAAAATGAAGAACCCATTACCATCTACCGAGCACATCCACATGCTCAGTCACAAAGGACCCTATAGAGACTACACCCTCGAGACCAAACAGATCCACCATGCCAAAACCCCTCCAAGGTCCATCGAGAGACGGAGCAGAATGAACAGAACAGCTGACCCCATCAAAGAATCCCTTCACCACGGGGGTGGAGGTGCCACCAAGTAACTTTTGCTGCCACCGATAGACCCCTTGCCCCCCGACCGAACACCCCAACAGATCATCCCAAACCAAAACATGACGCCAGTCTCGTCTCCTAAATATCTTCCAAGTTGTACCTTATGAACAATTTGCCCTTGCATGAAGGGCGGGTAGCCGCACAGCTCAAGTGCAACAAAACAGACTTTTTTTGAGTTGTCCCTACTTGCCAAGGCGGGTAGGAGCAGTCGAAAAATCCATCCTTGAAGCTTCCCTGCTCTCGAACCCAACTGACCCTCGCTTGCCAGGCCTTGAACCTGGAGACCATTCAACGCCCTGCTACTAACACAACTTGATGATCCCCGATACAACCCACCTAAGGGTCCCCCAACCCATGTGGCATCGCTGTAGCTGCCCACGTGGCGTGCAAGCAAGACAGAGACAATATCCCTAAACCCTAGTCCGTAGGAAGAGGAGTATTGAGTTTGAAGCTATCTTCACTTTTTTTAAATGGCAATCTTTTAAAAAAAATTTGAAAGAAAGTCACATGAAGCCCTTACTTGAAGTGATCCAGTTACAAAGCAAAGAATTAAAATGATCCATTCATAAATTAAAAAATAAGCATTAAAAAATGATCCATTCATAAATAAAAAAATAAGCATAAAAAATTTTGTGCGCCTTTCTCCTTCTTCACTATTGCATGGAAGGTTGATTCTTGGGGGGCATCTTTGCCGTACAAATTTTCAAGATTTTATGATTTTTAAAGCAATTTAGTTTATTTTTTGTAAGATAACTCACATTTTCACCCTAAAAATATGATTAAAGTGCCCCAAAACAGAAAAAAAGCTTGGCAAAAAGCCACCCTAATTGCAAAAAGATGATGATGTGAGCCAAATCTGTATTGGCAAATGATTGTTCTCTCTAAAACCATTATTCTCTTTAGAAACATTCAAAGAGGGAACGGAAGGGTTCAACCATAATGCTAAAAGAGTTGAATGGATACGATATCTTTAGGAAAGTGACCTTTCTGTATCCGTTGACTTCCTCTGGCTACCTTCCTTTTATCCAATTTTTTTTGCTTGCAAGCTTTCTTTTTTAAAGCTAAGGGTATACATTTTGAGCTTGCTGGTCCACAAAGTGAGGAAAGAGCTTGACAATATAGTGAGTGATGCCTATCTGCGATTTGGAGTTTGACTGGAATGCTTGGAAATGGATCTTCACCCCCGTCGGTAGAGCACCCCAAATTACCTTCCACAAAAATATTTTGGCTTCCAGATGTTCTCCATTACTTGCTCCCACCTTTCCTCCGGCCATTGTTTTTTCCAGATGTTTGACGGCCGGAGGAAAGGTGGGAGCAAGTAATGGAGAACATCTGGAAGCCAAAGGTTCCGCAGCACATGAAGGTATTTTTGTGGAAGGTAATTTGAGGTGCTCTACCGACGGGGGTGAAGATTCAGGAAAGAGGGATTGGGTCAGGTCAATGCTTGGGATGCAGGTTGGCTAGTGAAGATCTGGCTCACCTCTTCATGGATTGCCCAACTATCAAAGGCCTCGCAGGGAAAATATGTAAGTGGGTCCAAAGAACATGAGACTGATCTTTTCCTTGGAGGGAAGAATTCAGGTGGTCTTGACATCCTCATCAGCAGTCAAATTGTCAGGTATGTCTTCTTACATAATGTATGGCAGACAAGGAACCGCCGTGTGTTTGAAGTAGGTCTTGAGGTGGCAAGCTTCGTAGAAATTATACAAGAAAGCAAAGTGCTAATATGGACGCTCGGATGCAAGCAACACTCGGAGGATTGGTCTAGGACTACTTGGGCTTTGTTGACAGCACAAGGCATGCCTAGGACGGGGGAAAATCTTGGCTATCGGTAATTAAAAGATCTCAGAAGAACATGATAAGGGACCCTATGTATCAAGGATAAGGGGACGAGTTGGGTGGGATGGCTGCCCTGATAGCCGTTGTAATTATGGTCCCTGGATGACGTCATGGCTCAACAGGAGCATGACAAGACCTTGTAATTATTTGGGTTGATAAATATAATTCACTCACAATTGTGAGTTTTGCTATTAAAAAAAAAAAGCTAAGGGTACACATTTTGAGCTTCACTAACATTTTCTTTTATACCTTACTTTAAGTGACACCCATATTTAAGAGGGGGAAGCAATGGGATCAAAGGCGAATAAGTTCACACGCAAAAGTCGAGAAGATCACAATTGTAATTATCAAATCAAAAACTAAACCTGGACAGCTTAAGTAATGCACGTTAACTTACAATATAATGTTATAAAAACGGATGTACACAATGCATGCGCAGTTGAGGTGGTTATCTATGTGATCTTAAAATCGAACGACGAGATCATGGATTCAACTCTTCTCGTCGCTTCTCGTTTTTTCCGTTGACCATGTTTAATACATCTCGCTTTTTTAGCAGCACACCTCGTTTTTTTCATTGGCCAAATTTAGTGCGCCTCGAGATCCCCCCCCCCCCCCCCCCCCCAATACCCTGTTGCTCCCATTACCCCTCCCCGCATTAAATATAGGTGTCACTTAGCGTCAAGGCTCACCTAGGTCTCTTTCATCAAATTATTTTCACAATGCCAACGTGACCCTTCAACTTTTTCCCACAATATGGCACTTAGCTAAATTTTTGGACTACATAACTAGTCCTTAGTTAGTAAAGCGTTGGATTATGAGTGCATCTCTTGGCGATCGAATAAAGCTTGCCAATTAGTGCCACTTAGCAAGCTAACGATGACAAACTTCTTTTTTTATTAATTTTCGTAGGTCCTTGTGAGAGGGTGCTGACATTTGTTTACCTTCTTCTTTAAGAAGGAGCATTAGGTATTGGGTTGGGTCACGCAGAATCTTTCCTATCCAATTTCACTTTGTTTTTTTTTATCAATTTCTTGCAATGCTTCCAAGTTTTTTTCATCCATTATTTTTTAATTTTTTGAAACATATTGTAATTTAAATAATTTATTGTTACATTAATTTTTAATAATCTAATACTTTGTTGTGACAAAAATTTTCTTAAAATGCTAGTGTCGCTGTCTCATTTTCTCCCCACAAAGAACTCTCTTATAATTAGTAAAGCCCTCTCAATAGCCTTATGTAGGCCATAGTGAACTTTCAAATGTTTTTTATAGTTTTGTTGAAATTTTATTTGATAGTTTGGTTTTTAAACAAGGTGAAGAATCACTATGGCCTGGCCTGGCCTGGCAAGGAAATGTAATGCAAAAGTAGATGAGAGTTGTAAAAGAGCATTTACATTATAGAAGGAAGATAATATTATGTAACCTTTCTTTTCAATCAAAGAGTACTTTGTCCACCTTCAAAAACCTCTATATCAACGGTTCAAAAGATGCACATTTTTTCAACCTTCCCCTACGGCTTTGTGCAGGCTAAAGAAGCTTTATTATTACATTGACTTCTCTAAGCTTTTATCACTTCACACCATGCTAACTTATCTAATCTATATAATCAAGTTTGGTAGCATTGCTAGACCAAGATAGACCAAAAACAAGACTCTCTCTCTCTCTCTCTCTCTCTCTCTACCTACCCCAATAGAAGTAGAGTACTCCTAAGTTTGTTGAACAAGGGCTAGCACCTCATGAAAAATAATGTCTATCAGAAGCTTCCAAGTTTGGTATCAAAGAATGCTTTGGAGTATCTTACATATATTTATGTTTGTTGAATCTTACATATGTTTATGTTTGTTAGAATATATCAAGAGGTTGTGTCATGCATCATTTTATAAAATGCAATAATAGAAAGAGAGTATTGATAGTGTTCCACTTGGAAAGGAAGATACCCTACAAAAATAGAGGCAATGTTTCTTTGGCAGCAGCAACGCGCGGGTCACATACTAGTACATATTGAAAAGCCAAAAACTTTCAAATGTTCCTAGACAAATACTCCCCATCGTGCATTTGTTTAGTTAGTGAATGGATCCTTCGTTAAATGAATTACTTGACAATTTGTTTTATTAATATAAAATGCATAAAGCACCTTTACTATTTTGTTTTATTATTATTTTTTATGAGATTAGCATTGACACAGACATATTATATAGTAGAAAGACAAAAGTTTGAAATGTTCAGAAACACGTCTCTCAATGTTAAACATGAAAGTAAATTCCAATGAGATTATCATCATGATTTTTCACTTTCAATCAAAAAGTTTAAGCAAGGTGAAAATTAACTATGGTCTAGTAAGGCTATTGATGGGTTTTCCATAATAAGAGGCTTCTTTGTGAGAGAGAAAAATAGAAATCGACACTAATATTTTAAAACATCTGGTATCACAATAAAATATTATATTATTTGGAAAAAAGTGTAACAATAAACTAATTAAATTACAATATATTCCAAAGCATAAATAAAGCATATCCAATTAACCATAAATCAAGCATCATTGTACAAACTGTCACAAAAGTGTAGATTTATGAGCATTAGCTTGTATTAAAGCTTGAACCTCTGACACCAAGTTAATGCTTAGCCATGGCAGCTTGAACAACGAAACCTTACTAGCACAACATTGTGATACTTACAATAACAATTACTTCATCATAATTTAGAAAGCAACAATGAGAAATAGAATCCTAAGCTCTAGCATATATTTAAACTTGGTTAGAAAAGAACACTCGAGGCTTGCCAAAGTTGTGTGATTGATCCATGTGTGGCACAAAAAATAAATTGTAGAGCTGTCACGGCACCTATCATTCTCAATCCTTCTTGGTTTTGTAACAACATTGTAGGAGAGCTATTAGGAGCTATTTGGCGGAAAGTTTGAGAAAATTGAGGCAGAAGTCAAAGTCCTCTTCCGAAAAATGGGATGCCCGAAAGAATTTGTGGAAGAGATATTGAGGTACATACAAAGGTTGGAATTGCGTTTTGTCATCAGTGCTGAGAGACTTATTGGCTCCTCGTCCCTCTTTGCATGCACAAAAGAGGGTCACATTTTTGGTTTTATGTGACCCTCTTTGGATGCAAGAGGGTCCGATCGTAGTTCAAACTCTGCATCCTTACATCCTGACTACTCTGCAAGGTTTTTAGATACAAAATAATGGCAACACAAAAAATAGGCTTCTTGTCAATAACAAAGACTATGCACAAGATTCATTCTCTAGACGACCAATACAACATGTGTTATATGCAGATGCCAATTGGTGGTTTTTTGAGAGACTTAATCATGGCTATTGTGCAACATGCATGCAACCACTTGTAAACCGCAGGCAATGTCCTTTACTGAAGAATTTGTGTGCGTGCATGTGCACGCGTATGTGTGTGTGTGTGTGTGTGTCCGCATGGGTGAATTTGCATGCTTGTGCTGTAAAGAATTGAGGTACAAGAACATTACTTGCAAATCAACAACTTTCTGTGAGGATGCTACTGCGTCAAGAATATGAAGGAGGAGGAGTGCATCTTCCCTAAAAGCATTTGTGCTGAAATCTCGCAACTTTTTGTTTGAAAATTGTGAGTATGGCAAAAAAAAAAGAAACGATAATGCTGCATTCGATGAAGGTTTGAGTGCTTTCTATGTGTTCTCTAACAAGAGCATGATAGCATGATAAGATTTTAAAGGTAAGTGGAGATGTTGTATTAACTCATTTTTAAAAAATATGTAAGGGAAAAAATATATCTGAGAATTAATTTCGCTTGGGTCAAATTGATAATTAGGGGTTTAGTTTTTTGTATATGAGTCGATTACCTTTGAAAACAAAGTCATAAAAACATCTCTAGATCTTTTAAGATTAATTGTTTTAAAAAGTTGTTCTTTCTTTTGGTTATGAGGTGTGTGTGTGTGTGTGTGTGTGTGTGTGTGTGAGAGAGAGAGAGAGAGAGAGAGAGAGAGAGAGAGAGAGAGAGAGAGAGAGGGGTTATTTGCTCAAAAAAATTTCTTCTCATTATTTATATTTATTTTTTCTTAATATAACAGATAGGCCTTATTAGTTTTTGTTTGAATTGTTAAAATTTCTTTTAGGTAATGGAAATTCACCCAGGTAAGGGAATATGGAAATACTGAGGGTGAGGTTGAGGCAAGGTTGCAGGGCAGCACTAAGTGTGCCTCATTGTTGGTGGTCCGTTGAGGCAACTGGTAGTGGGTTTGCAAAAGAGAGTTTGCAGGAGCATATCACTAGATCAAAGATGGACAAGATCTTGGCAAGTTAAGGCACTTATCTCACATTGTGAGCATGCAGCACTGAGTGCCTGAATGCGTCCCACCCTTTTACTCATTGGTTTGTGCGACATACAAAGTTTAGGGTGCTTATTTTCTCTTGATATAGGAACTTAGGAGAAACTTTTTAAGCGCCTTTGTTGGGTGACATAATAAGAGTTTTTTTTTTGTTTAGCAGTACCGAAAGGCTTCCCTGGCTTAGGGGTGGGGTGCACATGCTTGCCTCTTGCCATGTCCCAAGATATGGATGCCATGATGGGGGATATTGGTTTGCAGAGGGAGCTACGAGGGGGATCCTGGGTTGCTTGGGGATGAATGGCAAGTCATGGAGAATGATACCTCCATGATGCAAGATGTGAACTTTGTCTTCAATTCAAAGAGCAGAAAATGAGCTTGTGACATCAGATTTGATGCTAGCGGGCGGGCATGGAAAAATGTTGAAGCCCTCTTCTTTCGGAGTGCGCACTATGTTCAAGGAGATGCTCCATGGGGCTATTATGCTCAATCAAAACAAGGATCAGGACTGATATGTTATGTATGTTGACTTCAATCCGACGCAAGCTTTACATAGCTTGGAGACTTGTTAGATCTATGGTTTTGCATTTCATGGGCCGCTGGATAACATCTCAAGGCTTATGAGAGTGGATAGTTGTGGCGCTTAACATCGGCAGTCACTTTACCACTATGGGCAAAGGTTTTATGTAGAGGCGTGCACCTTTGATCAATCAGTTCAGGATCTGGTTATAAGAGGAGGTGTCAAGGGGGCTTCCTATTTCGGGCATGCCATACGGGACATCAAAGTTTTGTCCCAGTCAGGAGATGATGGCATTCTTCCATGTGTGTGGGTTACGCTGAAGAGCCTCCCTATTTGGCTACACAATCATGTTCCTGCCATTGCTTCCACGATGGGCCGAGTGTTGTTTGTCCTGAGGTTGCAGAGGATTAGATCCGGATTGGGTGTCAAGGTGTACATATTGTGGAACATGAGCAAACCTATTCCCAAATACGTGGATTTCAATATGTGAGATTCTGACACCTTCTGGCAAGAGCTGGTGTTTGCCTCCTTCCCCAATGCATATTACAAATGTTGCAGGATTGGTCACTTTGCAAGGAACTGCCTCGAGGCGGTGGTGACTAGTAGACATGCAATCAAGTCCACTTGGTGACGAGTCTCCAAAGACGTCCAAGCACCTATGGTAACAAATGAAAGCATACCGGAGGAAAAGGTTAGATCGAAAATGAGGAGACAACGAGAAAGATTGAGAGGGAGGAATTGGAAACCAAGTAGATAAGGGATATTGAAGCTAAACTTTTTTCGATGTTGCGAAATAATGGACATATACTGGGTCTATCTTACATTCATTAATTAATTAGGCAGCAAGATTCTATTTGAAACGAATGGAAAAATAAGGCACCCACTGTATCGCAAGGTTCACACTCGCGCATGGCGATGGAGATCTTTGCACTGGAATCGCCATCACACCCCATTAGCAGAAGCCGTGCCGCATGTTGATGGAGATCCCTGCACTCGAACTGCCATCAGCGCCCCTGCTGAGCCATAGCTCGCAGGTCGAGCAATGCTAGTACTTGGCCCGCTTGCAAAAGACGAAACTGCCCCAACCGCCTCCACGCCCTCGTGTTTGCTCCTGCTACTCACCCCATCTTGTCCTCCACCTGTCCCTCCAACACCGCCATATGGATCCTCACGCACTGTTGCCTTGCAGACCATGGGCAACCTTCTTGTCTTGCAAGTAATCAGAGACGCAGGCGATACAGAGAATGTGTGCGCACAACACCGCTCCCTATTTGCATTGGCAACAAGAGAGAGACGCAGAGAGATATCTACCTTGCTCTACTGCTGTGCTACGAACCTGTGTGTGCACCACCCTGATGTTCGGCTCTATTTCTTTGCCGCGTGCTCTCAACCAGCATTTTTGAAATTGAAAAAGAATCTCTCTCTCTTTCTCTCTCCTCCATGTGCCCTCCTTCGCTTGTTTTTCTCAAAAGGCTTCCTTTTTCTCCCGGCTCTTATGTTTTCCTTTAGTTGAAATGTCATCTTTTTTATGATTCCTACAGAAAGAAATGAAGAAAAGATTGGGAGGACATACTCGACCCAAGTGGCTTCATGGATGCATCCTTTCCGAAAGATGACATCCTTAAGAGGAAAGATAATTTGGTTCTTGATGTGGAATGTGCACGCTTTTTTTTAGCACTTTGTATGACAAGGGTGTAGATTATGTATTTTTAATTATTAGTTTTTATTTTGATGAGATGTTTCTCATTAGAGAAAATAATGGACAATTTTCAACTAATGTAGTTAACTCTAGTTGTGAACCTACATATAGGACAATTTTTTTAGCTATCCTTGAGTGTGTTTGGCTCATATGCCTTTTGGCTAATTTGGGTGTTGAAACCGCTATCTTTATTGACAATCAAATTGTAGTGGTAGTTGTGAGGAGCTCATTCTTTCATTCTAATGGTGACCCCTATGTTTCATATCAATCAAGACCCTTGAGGGCTATGTTTTCCCTCACTACGAGGCTATTCCCTTGGCTTGCATTTACACTCATAGACCTCGGGTATCTCATATCTTTGTACTAGAAAGCACACCTCACAAGTATACATGACTAGCTACATAGAAAATTTAGAGAAAATATCTTATATCTATATTAAGATGAGAGGTCTGCCTACCAGGTGGCAGCAAATGCTCCAAGCTCCAACCTCCAACCTCCACGATGTCGCTTCCCCTTCTAGCCGCTTCCCATCCACGCGGGCACTTAGCGTCGAGCTGACAATCCACCTCCATGGGCCTGTGCTTGCTTAGCTGGAAGCAACTCCCCCGCTGCCCGAGGTAGTGCAGGATAATAACCACACCCCGCAGCACGAGGGCGTAGTGTGCTCACTTAGCACGAGGCAATACTTCAGCCACCTTGAGTCGCGGGAAGAGCTGGCATTTCTCTCCCGATGCCCTCCTCTTGAGAGGCGCCCAGAGGAGAGGAGACGGAGAGTGTTGCAAGGTAGGGCACTGGCTGCCGAAGTCTGAAGCTGACCCTCTTTGCACATTTTTGCCGGCCTGCTCAGCTTTTTCTGCATCAGAACGTGGCTGGCCCTCTACACTCGCCGACCAAATCAGCTATGCATCTGCGGTCTCTCTCTTTCTCTCTCTCTCTCTCTCTCTCTCTCTCTCTCAAAGCTCGCCAGCACTGCCAATATCATCCAGCTTCGAGCCTTGGTCCTATTGTGGTAGAGAAGCATATTGTGGTCCGATTACCATAAGTCCCTTTTATGGAAGAGAAGGGGCCAAGGTGCAGAGCTAGACAAAACGAGCAAGCTGGCATTTGCGGCCATGCTGCGTGCTGGAGCTCCAAAGATGGTGCTACAGGGATGAGCATTAAGGCAGGCTAAAGTACGACACCGAGAGTACGTGCACCGATCAAGATCACGGAGGATACGACCAGCTAACTTGATCTGGAATGGGTCTGAGTCGGAGAGGACGAAGGTCGAGCTGTTATAAAGACGAGCTAAGATTCTCTCTGACAACGCCAACGCTGGGCATTCTATCTTTTATTTTACTGCATTTTATTTTGTACCGAGACATTGTATAAAAAGATTGCATTAGTTTGCTCGCATAGGTCATTTTGGCCTTTGAAGATGTTTAATATAACATTTCATTTCATTCTGTCTCTCTCTCTCTCTCTCTCTCTCTCTCTCACACACACACACACACACACACACACACACACACACACACACACACACACACACACACACACACACACACACACACACACACACACACACACACACACACACAAAGGCAGATAGGTCCCTTAGATTTTTCTCAGTAACGTTTAAAATTCTCTCTCTCTTTCTCTCTCTTTCTTTCTTTAGTTTTGAGATACGAGGCCGCTTCCCCTATCGATTCATAGACCGCTTTAGACCATTTGCTAGAGTCATGAGAGAGCTGCGCAGACACAAGGGAGAGTCTCTTGAACAATGAGAGACGTCCACAAAGGGAGATCAGTGACTTTGTTAGAGCAGAGACTTGACAATCATATGAGCAAGCTTCACAGCACCCAAGCGCGCTCTCTTACTACTGTGGTGCCTCTAATGTGCCCACCCAAGCGCGCTCTCTTACTACTGTGGTGCCTCTAATGTGCCCACCCAAGCACGCTCTCTTACTATAGTGGAGTTCCATAAAATCACATCGTTGACAAGTGATACAAGCTACCACACTTGTTGTACATCTTGATAAGTGCACTTCTAATCATGGCATCCAGAACAAGCCCAAACCGTTCAATGTTCAATGACAATTCCCTCTTTCTGCATTTGAATGAAGAGGTGAACGGAGTTGTTTCCTTGCCCATGTTGTGCGAACACAGAGATCATGGTTGATGGGAGCTTTTGCGAGTTGATGAGGCCATCAGGCCATCACGTGAGGCTTACCTATTAGGAGTGAGGCATGTAGAAATTGACTGGATGAGCCCATTATGGCCACCTCTTCATGGGACAAGGAGGGAGAGAGAAAGAGAGAGAGAGAGAGAGAGGGCGCCGAAGGCGGCCGGCCGTACTAGTATATGGGAAAGAGCAAAGAGTTCTTTACCCTAACAAAGATCCTCTGTAAGTCTTAATGAGTGAAAACACGAGAGGACAATCAACATGACACATGACAATGTCCCTTGAGACAAATAACAATACCTCCCCTCAAACAAAAGCTATCAAACATTTGGATTGTCTACAGTGTTGGGGAGAATTCATTTTCACAAACATACAAAATCCTTCCAAGACAAATCCGAACCTGAAATTTTACAATACTAGCCAGTATTTTTGCAAAATTACACTTTTTTTCATATATTTTAAGCGGAATTTTCTCCTTCTTGCCCTCCCCTCAACCGGCTACTTTAATTTTGTAACCGGCTCAAGGCTAAGCTGAGGCACACTTTTTCGAACTCTGATTGTCTAACATTACAACTTTTTTCTTTGTATAAATCCCCTTCCTCGCACTCACATGTTATCTTATGGTAGTTCTCTATGGATCTTTTGAGCTTGACACAACCCCTCATCTCAGATATACACATCAAATGGGCTGATTTTGTTCAATCTTTTCAACCTTTGACGAACATGAAAATGTGGGTGATGCACTTAGTAGAAGTCCTTTAGTCGATAATATTTTGATCACTAATGTTAGGAAATATGACGTAGCTAAGTAGATAATTGAGTAGATTACTTAATGGAGAGAGATAATTTTGCAGACACAAGAGATTAGAGAGAGAGAGAGAGTACACATGATATACGTGGTTCACCCAATGTGGGCTACATCCACAGGAAAGCAGCCACTTAATGGCTTTAGTACTTCAAACAAAAAGTAGGTTACAAAGGGATTATACCCTTAATAGGCCACCTTGCTTCACTCTCAGCACCTCACCCACCTTGTTACATTAACTTCACACTAATGTGTGTAGAAATGGCCTTCTTTTATAGGCCAAAAGGGCTGCCCTCTCTCATGAGAGGCAACCATGTGTAGCCGTCCTTGTGTAGATAAGTTCAAATCGGACCCTCCAATCCACTCATGTGTGTCCGTCTTTGAGAAGACACGTCCTCCTTTGAAATCGGCCATCGGCCATTGAATTCGACCACCGGCCACCTGCCATTGACTATGAGCCACCCAATTGGCCAAATGACCGACCTTTTCGACCACTTTCCGGCCGCCGTCTGGCCATAATATTTTGGCGAAAAGGAATATTCCACTACAAGAGGCTATTCATATTAGCGACGCTCACACAGCGACGCTCAAAAAAAAAATCCCCGGTGTCGCTATGAGCGTCGCAAATTTACTTGTAAATTTGCGACGCTCATAGCGACGCCGGCTGGGCTAAAAAAATAACAGAGAGCGCCCAAAAACTCAGATCTCAGATCTGAGTTTTTCGGCGCCCTCAAGCAAGGAGCAGGTAACGCTCTCCCTCTCTCTCTCTCTCTCTCTCTCTCTTTCTTCTCCACACACACACACACACACACACACACACACACACACACACATACACACACACACACGAGGAGAGGAAGGAGAGCCAGGTATGCTCCTTCCCTCTCCTCACTCTCATGTTCCCTTCCCCTCTTTCTCTCTCCCTCTCTCTCTCTCTCTCACACACACACACACATAGTGTTTTTGAGAGAGAGAGAGAGAGAGAGAGAGAGAGAGAGAGAGAGAGTACAAACATAAACAAAAACGCACACACACATACATAAACAAAGAATGCACACACACATTGAGAGAGGAAAAGAGAGAGAGAGCATGCATAAACAAAAAACGCACACATTGAGAGAGGAGAAGAGAGAGAGAACATGCATAAACAAAAAACACACACATTGAGAGAGGAAAAGAGAGAGAAAACATGCATAAACAAAAAAACGCACACACATTGAGAGAGAAAGAGAGAGAAACTAATTTAACGTCGTAGAAAACTAATTAAAATTAAAAGACCTAAAGATCTAGCCGACGAGGAGTTGAACTCAAGACCTATTATTCAAGAGGGAAATGGCATAACCAATCTATCATACTTGGCATGGGTGATATAAAGGTTATACCATTTATCTCTTTTTATTGGCACACACATCCACACACGCACACACACACAAGAAGAAGAGAGTTATAACGTCGTAGGAAACTATCCTAAAAGACGTTAAAGATTAGGTTAGATGTAGACTCACGTTAAATTAGATTTAGGTTTATTTAAGTTAAATTAGATTAGATTTAGGTCTCCATAGACTGCGATGCATGAAGCGGGTGAAGAAAGCCCTCAATGGAATATAGGGTATTGCTGCCTTCACTCATGGTAGGCTCCGTCGATCCAAAAGTACTGGTGAAATGTCTTCAGAAGATAGGGAAGAAGGTGGATCTTCAGGGCGGCAAGAGTCACTACATCCCCGACACAATGACCATCTAGACAACCTCTAGTCATTCAACAACAACTTCAAAGTTAGTAACAAGAGCAAGAACGGTCTAAAGGGCCAATTGCTGTCGTCAGATGTGGATGGAGATGAGGGAGCGTCACCGCCGGAAGTTAACTCTCACATCTTTAGTGATGAGAATGCCAACTCTTGCCGAGTTATGTGAAAAATTATGTGTTAAATAAGTTTTAAGGTTCTTATAATCCCTGTTAGTTTAGTTCTTTGTTTTTAATATAACATAATTTAGGTTAGATTTAGATTTATGTTATATTAGATTAGACTTAGGTTTATTTAGGTTTACACACACACACACACACACACACACACACACACACACACACACACACACACACATACAAGAAGAAGAGAGTTTTAACGTCGTAGGAAACTATCCCAAAAGACGTTAAAGATTAGGTTAGATGTAGACTTACGTTAAATTAGATTTAGGTTTATTTTTAGTTAGATTTACGTTTATTTAGATTTACGCTTATTTACGTTAGATCGAGTCTACGCAAGAATTACTTACGGGTTTAGAGTTAGACGAACAGTGAAAAGATCTACTGTGAAAAGATGTTAAGATGCTGTGAAGTGCTACAGGTAGAGAAGAGGCAAAGGGGTTTTGTCCACTACATGCAGTATCATGTAGACGTGGGTCTGTAGATTTCTTGTACCCACAAATATAGGTATTGACCAATAAAGACGAGATTATAACCCGGTGGTTCTGATCTCCGTGCACCTCTAGACCGAGGTGTGCGGGGATTGGACATGACTAGAGAATGTGAGGTAGAGAGAGAGAGAGAGAGAGAGAGAGAGAGAGAGAGAGAGAGAGAGAGAGAGAGAGAGAGAGAGAGAGAGAGAGAGAGAGAGAGAAGACGAAGAATGCCAATAGAATATTAAATTTGTTGTCCAGGTTATAAGATTTTTATCCTCATTATGAGTAGTGACGAGGATGTGGGACCGTCCAACCGAAACACCTATCTCTCAACGAGGGTCTTATGTCCTTGTAATCAATGCAAGCATGCTGTGCGACGGACAAGACGTGTTTCTTTGCAGCACGTTCACGAATTTGGGGAGTTCGATCCATCTATTATAGATCGAGTTGTTGCAAATTATAACTCGTCGGACTCTGACGCTGGCCAACAAGCAGCAATCTTGTAACCCAATAGACATGTTCGCAGGCGCTTTGGTCAAGCAGCATATGTGAGGCCACAAGATGTAGCCTCTGACAGCTCGGGGGATGATCATGCAGAGCACATTCCCAACGAGGCAATGTTTGAGCCCGAGATTGATGAAATGATCGAGACGATCATGGATTCAGAAAGGCTTATCTATGATGATATGAAAAGTGAAGCTGATACGCCATTGTATAATGGAGCACGTATGTCTAGATTGAAAGCACTCCTGGTTTTTCTCAACATGCAGGCAAAGTTTGGATGGAGTGACACTAGCGTCAAACGCTTTTCAGGTGATCTATTACAATTAGTTTACTTTAATAAAACTCTAAATGTATAATGATCTGATAGATTTTTACACGACTGTATCGTATTTTTATGTTGTGTAGATTGCTTAAAGAGCACATACTACCAGCTGACAATGTGATGCCAGATTCCCGAGATGAAGCAAGAAAGATTTTGCGAAACTTGGGGATGGATTACAATTCTATCCACGCTTGTCCTAATGACTGCATTCTTTTCTGAGGGGAATACATAGACATGGAGAAGTGTCCGAAATGTGATTCCGAAAGATATCGAGTAGATCTCCACGGGACAAAAATTCCACAAAAGGTTTTGCGACATTTTCCTCTGCTTCCTCGCATCAAGCATTTCTTCGAATGTAAGTCCATGGCCGCCCTAGCATCATGGCATGAGGAGAATAAATCTTCGGATGGTGTGCTACGAATTCCTGCAGATTGCGCAGCCTGAAAACATATAGATGGAACATGGTCGGATTTTGCCAGGGAAGCTCGAAATTTGCGCTTAGGCCTGGCTATGGATGGCGTAAATCCATTTGGTCAAAGATCAACATCTTACAGTGTATGGCCCGTTGTCATCGTCAACTACAACATTCCCCCGTGGTTGACTACGAAGAAGGGGCACCTATGGCTAAGCTTGATTGTGCCAGGGCGATATAAAGTGGAGAATATGGATGTGTATCTTCGTCCACTATTGGAAGAGCTACAACAATTGTGGATTGGCATAGAGGTGGTGGATATGAGCCGACACACAGGACGACGGAATGCTTTGATCAGAGGCATTCTAATGTGGACCATGCATGACTATCCCGGGCTAACAGAATGCTTAGGTGATCTATTGACACTCCTCACTCAGACACTATAAATCTTGTTTTTTCCCATAGTTGATCTATTATCATGTGTATACATGCAGGGCTTCAAACAAGCGGATACAGAGCATGTGTCACATGTGGACCTAGACTGAATGCACGTAGGGCGCCCTCACTGAAGAAGCAAATCTACGAAGGTCATCAAGTGTATCTTCCAGAGAATCATGTGTTACGTGACGGCTTTTTGGGAAGAGAGCCACCAAGGATGTCTACACAAGCATGGTCAGAGCGATGACGGATTGCCTCCAGGGATGAAGAGACTATCTCTATGGTACGAGTTACCATACTGGCCCCGACTCATGATCAATCACTTGCTCGATCCAATGCACATATTCAAGAATGTGGGTAATCTACTATGGGACCATCTGACCGGCAAGAAAGATACTTTGGGAGCCAGAGTTGACCTTAGAAATGTGGATCGTATGGAGCAATATTGGCCGCAAACAGCGTCTGATGGATCGATAAAACTCCCTAAAGCACCATGGATTTTCACAGGAGCCCAAGAACGCAAAGTAAAAGAGACCATTCGATCTTTGCGGACCCCCACTGGCGTAATGCACTTGCTCCGAACGTGTTTTACTAAAGAAGGAAAGCTTACCGGTTTGAAGTCACACGATTGGCATAAAATGTGTCAGGTACGTTCACAGTGGACTTTAATATCATTGCATAAAATGTGGACTTTAATATCATTGCTGCACATACTTTACAGTTTATTTTACCGGTTGCCATTGAGGGATGTTTGTCTCTCGACATCCGTAACACAATCTACAAACTTGCAAAGCTGGTGCAATGGATCTCACAAAAGGAGATCAACGTAGACTCCATACCATTCGCCAAACTAAATGCTGCGGAGCTTGTGTGCATGTTTGAGAAATATTTTCCTACTACCATGCTAACCATTCAGGTGCATCTTCTTGTTCACATAGTTGATGAGGTGGAAATAGCTGGCACAGTTCATTCCAGATGGATGTTCTTCTTAGAACGTTTCATGAAAACGCTTAAGGGATATGTGCGTCATAAGGCACGTCCGGAGGGTAGCATGGCAGAAGGTTGGTTGGTATCAGAGTCCCTAGTGTACATTGGAGAGTGGCTAGACGGATTTGATAAAGCCCGGGACACGCTATGGCGAACCATAGATGATGAGTGCATATCTGGGATTGTCATGTGCAATCTCGGTGTTGAGAAGAAGATGACGGAAGATCTAGAGGCTAAAATCAACCGATTTTGCATGCTTCACAATCCAATGATGCAAAAGTGGATTTCACAATATGAGGATGCAAAGCAAGAGCGACAAAGGGCACGAATCGAGTGGAGATGGGGAAGACGACCACCGATACACTATCCGACGGTTCTGGAGAGCCTACCAACCTTCATGAGCTTAAGATGGTTGCACAACCAATTGAAAAGCGCACAACAATGCGGTGACGAAGTGACTGAGGAAGAGTGGGAGTACTCTCGGGGTTGCGCGACCAAGGTAAGTTTGCAATGTATGACTAGCTAGTGACTTTATTTCTAAACGTTTGAACGGCCACTCATAATCTTTGTTCGTTGTAGTATAAGTCATACACAGCAGCATGGTGTAAAGGTCGACATTTTAGGGTGGAACGAATCGACAAAAAGCGTTTTACTCAAGATTGTGGAATCATGGCAAAATTTGAACAGTCTAGTCGACGACGTTCCTCTGATGCAGATCCTGTGGTGGCGGAACTCACTTACTTCGGCACGCTGCAAGAGATTTTGAGGATCGATTACAGAGGATTTTTTGTCGACTTGTTTGACGTGCAATGGTTCAAGATAATCATGGAGGGTCGCAACGCTACTATGCGTAGAGGAGAGTCTGGTTTTCTTGAGGTGGATTCTACTAAGAAATGGACTGACCTAAGAGACACTTTCGTACTACTCGAGCATTGTGAACAAGTAAGTATGTAAATAGTTAACATCCCCCTTTTACAAGTTATGTGCTTGAAAGCTCTCATGTAAGTTATGTGGCTCTGGCAGGTAATATTTCATCCTACAAAGTCTACATCAAACTGGTGGTACGTCATAGAGGTAGCCCCTCGTAGTGCAAGGACGTATGAAGGCTACCATGTGCCAATCACAACGGCATCAATGGAGGAGATCAGAGAAGATGCTCAATCAGAAGCCGCTGCGGTGGTGCCAAACGAGCATCAAGATGCTACTACTCTATATGGGGTGCATGCAGAGGAGCTACAAAATGAAACAGAGGATATGTGTTTAAACGGAGAGCTCTATATAGATATAGGAAGTTATGCTGAGTTATGCGAGGATGAGAGAGAGATCTCTTAAAGCCACAAATATTGTATTTGAATAATTTTGCTCCGTGTTGTAAAAGCTCTGCCTCTCTAAGTACCTTCCATGGTGTATAACGCTCTTTTCTACTCGCGCTCACATCTTTTGATTGAAAATTCTGAGTTTTCGACTTGCCTCTTCTATCACTCAATTCATTGCGTCATTGTATTTATATGCGTCATTACGTCATTGTATTTAATGGTCTTTGCGTCATTGTCTACTCTATTCATTCAATATTAAGTTTAAATATTCGTGTGTTTAATGCAGGTATGGATGATGAGGAGTTTCTTTCTTCTTTGTCACCGCAGCAGAGACAGTGGTACGTGGAGCGTCATCGCTCTGGCGCATCATCGCGCGTTCCTACTCCATCCGCATCTCCCTCTCTTTCGGAGCATTCGGCGCGCTCTGAAGCTTCTGCGTCGACGAGACGAGCTTCACACTCGTCTAGACACCGGCGCTCTAGTGGTGGCGGTGGCGGTTGTTGTGGGGATTTCGCCACCGATGCCTCCACACCGCCTCGTGTTCGACGAGGCTCTTTACCCTCCCCTTCTTTGCCCGCCCCCACACCAGCCACAACATTGCCATCTACGCTAGGTTTTGCACGGCTGACTGTTCCTAGCAGCTACACACCTCTACCTACTCCGCCAGGAGCCACCCCACTCGACACTCCTCGCTTTGGGGCCCAGACGCCGGTGGAGACACCTGACGTCCGTACCCCCATCGACACGCCGCTAGAGACCCCTGCCGGGACACCCAGGTTCACGCGTCACTGGCCAGAGGGCTTGCCTTACTCCGTCGACTTCAGCGGCGGCATCATCATGGATGATGACGGCAAGAAGGTGATCTCGCGCATGCGTGGTCTTTGCTCTCAGCTGTTTAGACACTACATACTAAACAAATGGAGTGAAGTATCAAGTGATTTAAAAAATAGAGTCATCAACATACTTCATGATGAGTTTTTCGTTCCAACACGGGATCAGCGCTTCAATGAAGACCTGATGAATATTCGAATGCGTGAATACTGCAAACACAAGCGTTCCGAAGTGCAAAAAGCAATCAAGCATGGGTGGAACAGGCCAGATTGGTTGGCCAAAGAAGATTGGAAGAATGCGAAGAAAGCAGCGCGCGAGAATCCCGACAAGTGGAAGCAACAAAAGGATGCAGCCATAGCGCGAGTAGAGGCAGGGAGCTCGCACCACTTGGGGAGCGGTGGATGGGCATCATTTGAGGCCGATTTTGTAAGTGTTTTCGCATTGCTCTTTATGTTCGATAGTTTAGGGTTTATGAGTTTTTTAATTCTAACATAATGAATTCTTTGTATGTTTTGACAGTGGTCGATGACAGGACGTGATCCCACACCGTACGAGCGCGAGTACGCAGGCAGGAAGGGCTTAAACGCCCTAATGGACATTCTCAGTTCTCGCGGCGGCATGGTTAGTATTAGGGTTTACTCTTTTCTATTTTTTGTATTGTTTTATAAATGTCGTTATATGTTTATACTTACTGAAAGCTGTCTTATTGTCTTTTTTTGCAGAATCCGACAGATACGCCGCTTGGATGCGATGAGACGTCTGACTAGACGACGTCAGTTTAGCCATAGCTAGATAGCATTAGTTTAGGGTTTCTCATAGCTTATGTATCATGAGACGGATTTTATACGTCTTTTTGAACCATGTATATTATTACATTTGTCACCGCAGTTCATTTTGCCAATCAATTATTTATGCCTATGATGTTGTACAATTGTCATTATTACATTTGCCAATCAATTCATTTTGCCTATGATGTGTACAGTTGTCAATTTTACGCTTGTCAATTTTGCAAACAATGCGTCTTGTGGGTGACTATTTTGGGTCTATTATCTACCCTTGTACTTTTTTTAAAAAGTGAATCAAGTACAATATGGTCGATGGGTGGCAGGGCATTCAATGCCCTGTCACCAAAAAAAAATTCTCTTGGGCGTCGCTATAACCGTCGCTATTTATGGCTCTGTAGCGTCGCTATGAGCGTCTCTATAGACTTCTGTGTAAACGTCGCTATAACCGTCGCTATGACCGTCGCTATCAGCGTCGCTATATAGCGACGGTTATAGCGACGCTCTCGTAGCGACGCTATTAGCGACGGTTTTAGCGACGCCGGGGGTTATAAAAACCCAGTGTATTTCCGTCGCTAACAGCGTCACAAGAGCACACAACCTCTTGTAGTGTTCCACGCCGTGAAAATTTTGGTTTTCAGCGAATGATTTTGTTTTCTGACGAGTGATTTTTCTTCACGAATGATGGCTTCTCCTCATAATGGGGGCCTTACAAATATGCGTTTTTAATACATAAAATTACAAGGGGTAAATCAAACTCCATACTTAACAACTAATATCATTTTTTTCAATTAAAAAAAGAAAAACTCACAATTGTGAGTGAATTATATTGATCAACGTAAAAAATTACAAGGTCTTGTCATGCTCATGTTGAGCCATGACATCATACAGGGACCAAAATCACAACGGCTATCAGGGCAGCAAAGTCCATTGTCATGTTCTTCTGATATCTTTTAATTACCGATGGCTAGTATTTTCCTCCGTCCTAGGCATGTCAACTGTTGACAACAAGGCACAAGTAATCCTAGACCAATCCTCTGAGTGTTTCTTGCGTCGAGGTGTCCATATTAGCACTTTGCTTTCTTGTATAATTTCTGCAAAGCTTGCCCCCTCGAATCCTCCTTCAAACACACGACCATTCCTTGTCTGCCATACATTATGTAAGAAGAAGTATCGGACGATTTGAGTGCTGATGAGGAGGGCAGGACTACCTGAATTCTTCCCTCCAAGGAATAGATCCATCTTGAAGAAACCAATTTTCCATGTTCTTTGGACCCACTTTGCATATTTTCCCTGCTAGGCGTTTGATAGTTGGGCAATCCATAAAGAGGTGGGCTAGATCTTCACTAGAGAGCCTGCACCCCAAGCATCGATCTGACCCAATCCCTCTCTCCTAAATCTTCACCCCCGTCGGTAGAGCACCCCAGATTACCTTCCATAAAAATACCTTCATGTGCTGCGGAACCTTAGGCTTCCAGATGTTCTCTATTACTTGCTCCCACCTTTCCTCCGGCCATTATTTTTTCCATATCTTGTTAAGGGGGCTAGACCAATTCTTCTTATGCATCATTGTATGATAAATGTCTTTAGGATGGGTTTCCATAAGAGACTGCTTTCGCCATTTCCAGGCATTCCAGTCAAACTCCGAGTCACAAATCGGCATCACTATATTGTGAAGCTCTGTCACTCACTTTGTGGACAAGCAAGACCTCCAAGCTATTAAGTTGGTACTAGGCAACCAGAAGATCAATGGTTTTCCAACTCTTGTTGTCACTGTCCCAGAAGTGCCCAAGTCGATTCAGACCCTTGTTATTCAGTCTCCTGGCTGTCTCTATCCAATAGGTAATTTGTGGCGGGTCTACAAATTTGGACAGCCAGGGGGACCAATGCAAAATGGAGTTCTTGAAGTATCTGGTTTCTTCCCCCCACTTTAAGACTCTTGCTGCCCTATTGCATTTTCTTACCAATTCTCCTGAGCTGCTCCCTAGTCTAAGGGTAGACCATGACAGGGCTAATAGTTTGTCATGGAACTCCACCCCTCTCCGTTTACGTCCTTTCGAGCCAAGTTTAGTCGCTTCCATCATGTCTTTGATCATGACAGGCCAGACTTGATCCTGTTTAGCCAAGGAGACGACAAATTTGGTGCAACAAGCTTCTGCATGGGTCACCGGGTTGAGAATTCCAAGGCCTCCTTGATTCACCGGCCGAGCAATTGATTCCCAACGGGCCCATTGCCAAGGCATGGTGGATTTCGTGTTGTTTTTCCATAAAAACCTTTTTACTGGTTTTAAGAACTCTTTCCAGTGACACTTAGCCATCTTGAGAAGCGGGCTACTGAGGGAAACATAAGGAATCATGAAGGCATTTATCACTTTTATCCGACTTTGGAATGGGAGAAGAGCATACTCCCACCTACTCATTTTTGTTTTGATTTTTTCAAGCATCCACTCAAATCTTTGCTTGTAAGTTACGTCCACCCCCAAGGGTGCTCCCAGATGTCTGAAGATATTCCCTTTTTTGACAATCTCCCCTGACCAATTAGAAGGGTCAATTGAGTCATTTTCCGATAGGGAGATCAGCTTTGACTTCTCTATATTACACTTGGACCCCGAAGCTACTGAGAATATTTGTACAATCTCGAGAGCTTTCCTGATGACCTGGGGGCACGCCTTCAAGAAGAGGAGAGAATCGTCTGCAAAAAGTTTTGCTAGGAGTTGGCTATTTCCTGGTAAAGCCAGGCCTTGCAACTCCCCTCGTTCTGCACTAGCTTCAAGTGTCGTGATTAAAGGATGCGATCCTATGGCGAAAATCAGGGGGGCCAAGGGGCATCCCTGCTTAATAGACCTTTTGACCTCAAAAGAGCCCACAATTCTATCGTTGAATAGGAGCTCTGACTGGCTTCCAACCCCCAATGCACTTCTTTTAATCTTATGTGTGATTCTTATCTTGAAAATGTTAATTTTCTTCTATGTAGATTGAAATGCTGCATCAAAATTAGATTCCAACAAATGGTTCTTCAAATTCTAATGGTTTTCTCTATTACCATGGTAACTTGTGTGTGATTGCACCTTTTTGACAAGTGATTATACAAGAAATTCATATGCCACTATGTATGGGTCACATGGGTATTTCAACCATACTTTTTGCTTTTGAAGAGTAATTTTATTGGTCTAACATGGAACATGATGTGCATCATTTTTTATTTACTTGCATGGTATGATAGCGTGTTGAGCATGCAAGTTATAAGGCCCAAGGATTTCTCATCCCTTTTTATGGACCTTGGTAAGAGTTATCAATGGATTTTATTAACGGTTCCCTCTCACTCCATCACAACATGACATCATATATAGATAATTGTTGATATATTTACTAGAATGGCATATTTCATTGCCTGCAAGAAAACATTGATTGCACCACAAGCAGCAAAGCTTTTCATCAAAACTTTTTTTCCCATCATGTTTTTCCTAAAAGTGACAAACTTTCTTGGAGATAATTTTGCACGCGCTTTTGAATGGCTCTATATTTTTTTACTTAGTATCTAAAATGGTTTTATAGCAAGTCGGGGAGTAGGTGGGGGAAGAGTAGGAAAGCGACGGGAAGGTGTATGTGTGTATGGAGCAAGCGGGCAGAAGGTGGAGGAAGAGCCAAAATAGAAGAAGGTGTGTGTGTATGGAACAAGTAGGTAGAAGGTGGGGGAAGATGCAGAATGGAAGAATGTTTGAGCGTGCATAAAAAGAAGGTGTAGGGAATGGTCCTTCAGTGACCATTCCCCGAAATAATTGTGACCGCATGGCGAGCGGTGGGGAGGCCGCGAGCCATGGCGGGAGCAATTATTTCGTGGAATGGTCACTGGAGGACCATTCCCGACCGTCACAGTCGAGGGGAGGGGGGCCAAGCAAGTGTAAGGTCTGCATTGTGTAGATCCGTTAGTTTTCGACACATCAGCAGGCGTAATTCTGGCTGCTGACTTGGAGCGCTCTCATTGCAGCATGGCGCAGATATTCCAGGTGATGAGGTGGGGACATTTTATTGGCTGCGTGCAGAAATTCCATCTGCTGAGTTGCGACGATGCTACTGGAGGAGGCTTAGTTCCATGACGACTGCTGACATGTCCAAAATCCGTCGGCTGCATCCATAAATTCTGCTATGGAAGCTGCTGCCAATGGACGGCTCAGATGCCCTGCCCCCTTACCCTGGACTGTGACGGGTTAGGAGCGTGCACAAAGGAAGGGAAAACACCACCAATGTGTGTGCATCAAAAGCAAAATCCGTCGACCAAAGAGTGTCCATGAGAATGGGAGCATGTGCAAAGGCTTCGGGGCACATGAGAAGCCGCCAAGGGCATAAAGGAAGGTGAGGAAATTTGCGGGGTAAGGTAGAAGAGAAGAAGCAGGGAGTTATTGCAGGAATAAGGGATTTTGGAAGGTAAGACGAGGAGAGAGGAACAAGATCTTAAAACTCTCACCCAAAGAGGGCGCTCTCTCTTGGCATAAAGGCGGAGAAGAGGGAGAGCATCAAGAATGCATTAAGGAGGGGAACAAAGACAAGCAAGGAGGATATCTTTCTCTCCCTTGAGCTTGAGAGAAAGGGCAAGCAAGAACTGTGTCAAGGAGGGGCATCTCCCTCTCTACCTTGAGAACCGCTCACGAGCACGTCAAGATTATTTACGATAGCTCAGTTCACTTACCAAAAAGTTTTGTAATCCATTTCTAGTTTCATTAAAAACTATCAATTTTAAGCATTCAGGGTGTCAATTGCACCAATTTCTTTGTGTTGTGTGTCTTCTCTAATTCTTTTCCCGAAGCAAATAGCCAGGTGCTGACTTGGCTCACCTTACAAACTCCATATCCCCCAACAACGTACTACAAGAGCATGCAACACAAGGCTTTAGAAAAGAAACTCTTGCATTGTTAATATAAAGGGAAATCCAAGACAACACTAAGTGTTACTAGTACGGCTGGCCGCCTTCGGCGGCCTCTCTCTCTCCCCCTCTCCCCCTCACTCATATAAACCGGAACTCACCGAATGCAGCAAACATTGACACGTGGCATTGGAAAACCAGTCTCCTTAATATATAGTATAGATGCTTTTTTGCATGCTCTAGATTTGGTAGATGTGTATCAAAGGTGGAGATACGAGTGGTTGTATTAATCTTATTTTTCCTTGCCATAAGAAAAAGGGAATGGCACAAGTTCTTCTCAGCAACATCTACCTTCCTTTCCTTTCCTTTCCAGAAGCGTGCTTGCCTTGGTGTTCTCAATGACACAATTTTTGATTTTCCACCTCATCACTAGCTCACCATGCATTTTGTAGAATATATCATCCTTGCTGGAGACATGCCCTATTCAACCACTTAAATAACCTCTGCATCATGTGGTTGGCACTTCACTTCCTTAGTGATGATTTGATCCTCATCACATCTCTCTTCCTTCTTTGGTTGTTTCATAAACACCTGTGAATTTACCTCCTCCACCAGCACCAACACATCCCAAGTTAACCTTTTTGGTCTTCTTGTATCATAGATGGAGGATCAATTTCAGCCCCTAGAGATCCTGCGATAGCCCTAGATATCTTCTCATTCCCTAATTCTTGTTGTGCATCTTTGTCAAGCGTGTCAAAGCTAGAAATTGTAGTCTGTTCTAGTCTCGGCCTACTTGAAATTGGCAGAGTATTCTATTGCAAGACAAAAAGAGAACCATCTCTAATAACAAACAAATTTACATTCCTAATTGCTGCATATACACACTAAAATTACATTTTCTCTCTACCTATTGCACATCCACCTAGGACTTTGCAAGATCAGGAACTAGTTGTTGGCACATCAGTTGCACAAAGGTAATCCTTGTAGCACACATACCCACTACTTCTTCTACCTCCAAGGGCAAGCCACGACCAACACATTGATTATTGACATCAATTCCATCTGGGGATGTTCATGGAACATGTAGTGTTGGGTTAATGGTGTGCACCACCCCCCTCTTGAGGTCCTCAACAAAGATTTTTGTAAAAGCACAATGCATGAGTCCCTCCTTCTCTCCTACCAAGCAATCTCATAGTTATTCTATGCACATCATCATGGAGAGAGTTAGACACCAAAAAATGCTTGTTACAAGCTTTAAGTATTGGATTTAGGGTCGCAAGAATGCACACACAGCTTGGAGATGGAGAAGATGTTAAAGTTTTGGCATCTCAAGTGAACTGCCCAATGTGATCCCATTATTTAGTTTGGCTTTTAGGTATTTATTTTACTTATTTGTCAAAGTCTTGGGTAGGGCAATTTACTGAGGTTGCTATATAAGCAACCCCTTGCCTCCATCATATACACATTCAGTTATTCATTGCCAAGGTTGATTGGTTCAAGAGACTCTCTCTCTCTCTCTCTCTCTCTCTCTCTCTCTCTCTCTCTCTCTCTCTCTCTCCCCCCCCCCCCCTCGTTCCTCTACGCTTCTGCATCGTCGACTTTGACATGGTATCAGAGCTTGGGGTAGCTCGATGATTGAAGCCCTTGGTGTGGAGGAGCACCCGTGAGGAGAAGAACTAGTGATCTCTTCCCTTGTCGTCGTTGGCGTCCAACTTCCCCCCCTCTGCTCCTCTCGGTGTTCTAAAACACTGCCCTCCCTTTCGTGTCGGCAGTGCCCCTTTGCAACCCATGAGGCTCTTCCCCTCCTGTGTTTTAAAACTCTATGTGCCCCTTCATTCTCCCCTGGTTGGGCGTCTCAACACGCTGGCTTGCAGCGTGGTGCTACTGGGCGCACTACCAACGTCTTGACACGTCGACTCAACGGTGCCGTCTTTTCTGTCCATGAGCGTTTTGAAACGCTGAATTGGTAGCACCTTGGCAACGGGCAAGGGCAGCGGCTTGTCCTTGCGTTTTAAAACGCTGTAGTATGAAGGCATAAGCAATGGGCGGGCAACAAGGTGTTACTGCTTTGGTGACCCGGCGCCCAAGAGAGGGTGTTAAAGTTTTGGGAGCAGGATTGTGTGGAGCCTTGATTTGTTCGAGGGCTCGCACATGAAGATTGTGAAGCGGCTTGGGAGATAGGCTGGCAATTGCAAATTTTGAGGATCGGCACTGATTTTTTTTTGTCCTGGCTTGGGTGCGGCAAAGAAGGTGGGATTTGTGGAGTGGCTTGGTAGTGGCGAGGAGATTGGAGCTTGAGAGAGGGTATGGAGTAGCTTGGGTGTACGAGAGGAATGGCTTGGGGATTTTGGCAGCTTGGAGGAATCTTGTAGCCTATTGGAGTGCAAGAAGGTACAAGATTACCAAGTTTTGCAACTTCAATATGGCACCCCCTTGCTCGAGCACCCACGACAACAACGACCAAAAGCAACAAGTGGCTATGGATAACGGATCGTCAACCATCCAGTTAGTGGCCTCTACACCGACACAGTTCTGAAGGAACCCGAAAAATTGTTTGGCTCCAGTTTGTGAAGTCAAAAGAAAATGGAGGAGTTCGTTAGAGGATAGCAACAAAGGTCACTCAGTTAGCTTCCTTGGTACCCATGAGGTACCATCACAGTTGTTATAAATGTGACTAGATGCTTTGTTTGGCTTGAGAGTTTGAAGCCAAAGGCAAAAGCAAGAACTCATAGGAAGACAAGGATAAAGACAAACTGGATAGAGATTACGGTAATAAAGATTTGGCAGAGGAAATCGACATGGCACACGTGAGTGGCTACGGCCATGATGGCCTCGACGTCAGATTTCTAATCAAATGACTGGTGTCACCACTAGCTTCAACCAGAGAGAGGCTTATGAGTGGCAGAGAGGGGCAAGCATTGCTCCCTATAATTAATTTGGACCCTTGTGTCGGAGTTCAAGTTATTGGTGTTTGGACCCGTAGGTCGGAGTTCAATGCACATGCATCTTGCAGGGAACCAATCAGTCGTCTAAAACACTGTGGATGGGCATGCCAATTCATTGTTGTTGGTCGGATCACGAATAGGATGTGTTCCAAAAGTTCATTATCTTGGAGTTTTATATTTTGGACGTGATGTGTTCACAGTTCACGAATGCGGATTATTGGACGTAGTATGGTCTACAGTGCAAAGTTTCTACAAAGGCAACCGATGCTCAAGATGGCATTACTTTCACGTACAAAGTTGAGGAGAGAAACACTGAGGTGTATCTAGTAGTCAAAGGCCTTCTATTGGGGTGTCCATGTAGCTTCTTCATCGACTTGGTCTCACTATTGATGTTCACTATGAAATGCAGAGAGGGTGTTAAAGTTTTGGAATCTCAAGTGAAATGCCCAATGTGATCCCATTATTTAGTTTGTCTTTTAGGTATTTATTTTACTTATTTGTCAAAGTCTTGGGTAGGGAAATCTACTGAGGTTGCTATATAAGCAACCCCTTGCCTCCAATGTATACACATTCAGTTATTCATTGCCAAGGTTGATTGGTTCAAGAGACTCTCTCTCTCTTTCTCTCTCTCTCTCTCTCTCTCTCTCTCTCTCTCTCTCTCTATGCTTCCGCATTGTTGACTTTGACAGAAGAATCTCAAGGCACACAACAAAAAATATATATTACTTGTTGTGTGATACAAGATAACCCTAGAGTGATGGGCATATATACAAAGCGGGGGGGAGGGGGGCTCCTACCGAGGGAAAAAAAATGCCTCAGTGGTCTTGAGTGTGTCCACGCACATCACTACCATATGCATGGTAACAAATCCATCATGGGAGTGATGTGGTGAATGAAAGCTGGCACATAAAGTATAGGGAAGTGAATACCCTATGGAAATGATCAGTTCACAAAGGGGAGTAAGCCCAAAGCTTTGCGAAAAGCTTCAAACTTCTCATTAGGAAATGCCTTTGAGAATAAATTTGCAAGGTTATCCAATGCCAGCACATAAGCTAAGCTGATCACTTCGGCTAAGAGTCACTGCTTGACATAGTGATAATCACTACAACAAAAAAGGGGGCCTTCAATGCAGGTTTCAACGCACCTCGTCGAAACCACCATCGAAATACGCATCCCTAAAAAAACGTCGCAATATGCGTCGATATACCTGTCGAAAGGTACTGTTATCGATGCATATTTCGATGGGCTTAGCGACGCAGATTGCGACGACCATAACAGAAAATGTTTTTCCTGGGCAGAGGACAGGTAGCCTGGCCTATGCCCAGTGAAAAGATGGACACAGCCACAGCCAGACTGCCTGTCCTCTGCCCAAGAAAGTGAGCAACACCAAAATCAACCGTGTTCCTGCAAAAATTTCGGCAGAGTTCCCTTCGTTTTAACATAAACTTAAAAAAAAAACCATATGTATACACCTTCTACATGCTATCCATGTAGGATCTCACATGAGATTTAAGGCCAATTAAATAATTGAAATGAACTTTGTGCAAAACCATAACCATAACGAACTTTGTGCAACACCATAACCAAATTAAAACCATAACCGGCCATAACCATATTGATCAAAACCATAATGCAGATAACCATAACCATAAACAAAAGAATAACCATAAGCATAACCAGAAAGTTAAACATAACTATAAACAAAACAATAACCATAACCATGTCTATACAAGAATAGGAGAAATAACCATGTCTATACAATGACAATAACCATAACCATAACCATAAGGAAAACAATAACCATAACCATGTCTGAACAATAACCATAACCGTGTCTGAACAATAACCATAACCATATATGTCTATAAAAAAAGAGACATAGAAGCGTGTCTGTGTCTCACAAAGCATATATATGAAATCCACTGATGACTAGGCGTCACAACCTGCACATAAGACAAGTCACAAAATTAGTATTGATACTTCACATATACTTATTTAATTAAATCAACTCACACATATTAATGTCTCACCTCAATCGATCAGCGAGACTCTAAGGCCTCCCAGTCTACAGGCTCTTCTGAAGTATCAAGATCATTCAATACTTCATAGATACCTCTGCGATATCCATCTGTCTCCTCCTGGCGTGTCGGGGCTCGATGCATCGCAAGATTCTGCATTTATACAAAAATAAAAGTAATAAGAATACATGATTCATCACGTTTAAAACAACGCCATAGCTAGGATTGGATTGGAAACTCACAAACTCATAGCGAAAGGTGTCGAAGCCTCCGCTGCCAAGATGAGATGTCCCCCTGGTCATCTGTCGTATCTGCGCGGCATGACGCTGCTGTCTGAACCGTGTGTCCGCTGTCCGCTCATCCTCCCTGATCTGTTGCCACGTCTCATGTGGGATGCCCGAAGGCTTCGGTGAGCCGGTCCTGAAAGCCTGCCGAGCTGCATCTCGTCGATGTTTCATGGTGTCCCGTGCAACACCCTTGATCCACCTCCTCGGAAGATCCTTTGAACTCGGAGGAGGCTGGTACTCTCTCATGATGGTTTTCACTATATAACTAATTTTGTCGCGATCCTGGTCAGGCCAAGGCGTCAGAATGCTGGTCGAAAACTGTAGCTCTGTGAGCTGGCGAATCCGCCGTCTCATCTCAGTCCCGACTCTATCCATGTCAACAGAACCATCTGCCCGTACAGTATAGAGGTTGGAGGCACTAGGATCGTGTGTCCCCCAAGGTGTGCGAGGTGTGCCAAGAGGTGTGTCGAGAGGTGTGCCTCGGTAGGACGGGGGTCATGAGCGAGGAGGGGTCGAAGCATCTGTGGACCCTCCTCCACAACAACCACCACCTTCACCTGACAATCGTCAATGAGATCGGCGAGTGCGCCTGTGCTGCGGAGATGAGGACGTACCCGCCTCTGCCGCACCCCTAGGTGTCGAAGCGACTGTCCTTGACTATATATTGGTCGGTCCTTCGCCTGAAATTGTGTCGCTCCCTATTGCGTCTCTCTTTCTCTTCTTCGTACCTTTCAAGCCATTTTTGCATCGGCTCTGAATTTAGTATACAAAAATTCATGATCTTTTCTCGCATGGCGTCGTTCATTTTCTTCGGCACCCCTTGCCCTTGCGGCAAGCCATGGTAGGAGGTTGTAATTGATAAGGCACACAGGCCAAGTGCTCCATGACGAGCTTCTCAAGCCAAATGGATTGACTCCATCCATTGCCATGCCCAAACGCAAATTGTGTGGTTCACTCTTCAAATGTGGCCAGGTATCTTCAATGTGCTACCTCCAAGCCTTTGAATCAGCGGGCACCCTAAATGTTGCGTCAGTGGATCTATTCGTAGAATGCCACCGCATCAACTTTGCAATGGAACCACAACGAAACATGCTTTTTATCCTAGGAATAATAGGGAAATGCCGCAACACTTTAGTTGGCACTGTCTCACCAACCGCATCTTGTTTGTAGCGCATTGCTCCGCACTTAGGACACGACAGACAATCTGCGAATTCATTGCGAAAAAGAATGCAATCATTTGGACATGCATGAATCTTGTTGTGGGCCAAGCCAACTAAGGTCAATAGTTGCTTTGCGTCTGGCCTGGAGGGGGGCATTTCATTGCCAGCTGGGAGAAGTTGCTCCCGCAACAACCTGTTTAAGCCACATTAAATTAAAAAGCTCCCCAAGCACGTCACCGTTGCAATCGGAAAATCTCTTTTGTAAATTACGTACCTAAACAAAGCAGTGACGCTTACATCTGACCACCCGTACATTGATTGAAGATTCAAAAACGCCGGACAAGTACGAAGCATAGATATTTTTGTGCCTTCATAGATTGGTTGACGTGCCAACTTCCTCAACATGTCTTCAGGAGATAGGCACACGGCTTCTGGTGCTGCTTCGTTAGCGTTCTCCTCGCTTGTCTGGAAGAAGGCATCCAACATCTCCTGCATGCCGTCGTCTTCTGTCTGTAAGCCCTTTTCTGCTTCCATCCTTGGCTCTATATTGGTCGGACCTTCACGCATAATCCTTTTTCTCTCTCTCTCTCTCTCTCTCAGATGTAGGTGCTATGTCGCGAAAATTAATGCCCGTTCCGTAGGAGTCGTATCGTAGATTCTGTACGGTTTCTCTAGCAAACTCTTCGTACTTGTGCACATGCTCATTACATATCCTACGCTCGTGCAGGATTTTATACTTGCAGAGCGTGCACGAGCATGCAATCTTTTCCTCCATGTTAGTTGATGACGTTGCCATCTACAATGATTATGAATGTTGTTTTAATATATATACTCCTCACAATGTAAACTACCTCGCATTCTCTAGTCTTGCCCAATCTTCGTACACCTCAGTCCAGAGGTGTACGGAGATCAAGACCACCAGGTCAAAATCTCGTCTTTATTGGTCAAATCCTATATGGGTAGACACATACGTGCACTCCCAGGTGTACATGGCAATGCATGTAGCGGGCAAAATCCCTTTGCCTCTTTTAGTTCCATAGTTTCTTCTAAAGGGAGAGAGAGAGAGATAGAGAGTTTCTATCATTTTCACACAATTGGTCAGCCAACCGAACTCTTTCTCTCTCTCTCTCTCTCTCTCTCTCTCTTTCTCTATCTACTATCTATCTCTCTCTCTCTCTCTCTCTCTCTCTCTCTCTCTCTCTACCTCTGTAGCTATCTCTAGTTAATTCTCTCTCTCTCTCTCTCTCTCTCTCTCTCTCTCTCACACACACACACACACACACACAGCCGTTTTTTGACCTAGTAGGCAGCAGTTCACTCTTTTGACCATAACTTGCTCATCCGAACTCCGATTTAGGTGATCTATAGCCTCAATCGAAGAGCACGAAGCCCTCTACGCATTGATGTAAAGACAGAATTTTTCTGTGTAATGAAAGGCTTTGCTGTAACAGTATCTCAGAACTGAAAAAACTGTCAAAACTTTGCGTTTTTGTTGCCGACTTGAAGGCAATGTCAGACAAAACTCGCAAGGGTGGAAAAGCCACACTCGCCATGGAGAATGATGCAAAATCTCCAAGGAATTTGGATGCTAATCCAACCACATCGTCTACAACAACGGAAGCAATGATCATGGCTTACTTGATCTCGTTACAAGAAACCGTCAACAAGCAAGGTGAAGAGTTGCGCGCACTTGCAATGGAGAATGGTACTTTAAGAGTTCTCGTTGTGGAGAATGAGCACCTCAAGAAGGTTCTTGAAATGCAAACAACACGCTTGATGCATCTTGAGAATGAAGTTCAAGAATGTAAACGCTCTCTTGTGGACATGAATGTAGTGAAAGAGCGCTTGAGCAAAGTTGAGAGTGATCATGTATTGAAAGAGGAAACGATAGATACAATACGACATGATGTATGTGAGATGAGAAATGCATCCAAATCATGGGCTGATATATGTAAGGATAATGTGGTTTCTACATCTCCTATCACGCAAGCCGTTGTCCAAGCAAAGAATGTAGAGAATGTGGACACTCAAGAATTGCAAGAACGACAAAAACGCTCAAAGAACATCGTCATTCGTGGAATCAAGGAGGAAAGCATGGAAACACCCCAATCTCTTGCGGTTGCTATTGAAGAGTTTTTTGCTACACACTTTGGCATTGCACATCGAGTTGGAAAACAAGGAGTCCCTCGCTCGGGAGAAAGACCTATTGTATGTACCATGGCTGATGAGGTAAAGAGAAAGATCATCCTTGACAATGGTTGGATCTACCTCAAAGGAACGGGTTGTAATGTATATGAGGATCGCACTCTTATGCAACAAAATGTACGTCGCAAAGCATACGAGGAAAGAAGCAAGAAGGTTAAGGTATCATCTCAAGAAGAAAAGTCACTTGAGGAGGATGCAAGTCCACCCAACAAATAGGGACACATGATCTATGAGACCAACTCACGCTTGCGAATAAGCTTTTGGAATTGTAACGGGTATCCATGGAATGCGGGAATTGGCATTGATGAGCTTACCAATGACTCCGATGTGATACTTCTTGTCGAAACATGGGAGCATGATGTGCAACGAATTCTTGGATTTGACAAATACGATGTACATTCTTTGATGTGGGTCAAAAATGCAAAGCAACGAAGAGGCCAAGGAGGCGTAGCATGTATGACCAAAAAGGGTTTGAAAGATGTTTCCATTGTCAAAGAAGATAAGTATAAACGCTACTTATGGCTGAAAATCAGCCCACCAAATGGTCAAGTCATGTTTGTGGCCGGCTGCTACATTCCTCACTATGACTCCAACTTTTATGCTCGCTTGAATATGGATAGAGATCAGCCCTTTGTTGAACTAGAGGAAGACATTGCTCATTACAAGGATCAAGGTGAAGTCATTGTTTTTGGAGACATGAATGCTCACACAAATATGTTACAACACGACACACAACAAGTCGACATGCCACATGTATCAAGAAGAGTGGATGACTCATACATGTATAATCGAAGTTCTAATGATGCAAAAGAAGTGGATCACTATGGAAAGTCACTTCTACATATGTGCAATAGTACCAGAATGCTCATTGCAAATGGTGTATCTCTATGGCAAGGCACCAATGACTTTACATGTAGAAAGCACAATGGTGCTAGCGTGATTGACTATATGTTGTTCTCAGAAGCCACTCTAGAATGCATACAAAGCTTTACACTTGGTGAATGGAATCCGGAATCGGATCATAGGATGTTATGTATTGACCTCAAGTGTGGTAAACGGCCCGAGCATGTAGCCTCCAATCATGATGTGAATCATTTGTACCTACGTCTAGACTTCAAACGAGCACTTATATATGCTGATATGGTGGACCAAATGTTAAGCATGATAGAGCATCAAGGGAGCCCAACATTAGAATGCAAGTGGAAAGTTTTCAAAGAAGTAATTTTCTCTTGTGCGAAGGAATGCTTTTCGGTGAAACACATGTCTTGCAAAAGGTCTAAGAAGGGTAGCACCAAGAAGAAATGGTTTGACATGGAATGTAGTCAAGCCCGAAAACACTTGCTAAGATTGGATGCAATCAAAGACAAGGAAGTTTACTTGGAATGTTCACACACATACAAAGCACTTGTTCAAAAGAAGAGGAGAAGGTGGGAAGTCGAAAAACAACTTCTTTTAGCACAAGAGAAAGCACATGCATGTGGCAAGTTTTGGCAAAATCTAAAAGGCAAACGCGTTGAGAGCTTTGGTGACTTGACTCTTGAGGATATGTATATGCATTGTAAGAACCTCTATGAGCAACCCAATGTTGATAAGATGGAGGGTTGTAGCTCCCTTCCATTTATGTCTCCCTTCTTTACCATTGAAGATGTATGCCGCGCGCTTGAGAAACTTGCTACTCGCAAGGCAGGTGACCTTCAAGGTGTCAAGGCTGAAATGATTAAATGGACAAGCAAGAAAACACGATATTGGATATGCGATATGTTTAACCTTGCACTTCAGTATGGCATGCCTCATGATTGGAGTGCAAATTGGATCAAACCTTTGCACAAAGGAGGAGATGTAAACAATGTGAACAACTATCGCACTATAATGGTTGGTTCTTTGATGGCAAAGTTATTTGGATGTATCATGGAGATGAAGATAAGTGAATGGGCTGAAAAGAATGGCAAACGTGCGCTTGGCCAAGCAGGTTTTCGAAAGCATCATAGCACTATTGATCACCTTGTCACTCTTCGAGTTCTTATGGAAGCGTCTCGATTGAAAGGAAAAAAGTTGTATTGTTGCTTTGTGGATTTCAAGAAAGCTTTTGACATGGTACCGCGAGGAAATCTTTGGAGACGTATGCAAAGCCTTCAAGTGCCGAGAGAATTTATGCATGCAGTCTTTCGCATCTACCAAAAAGTGATATGTCGATTACGTATGGGAGATGGAATTTCAGAATTTTTTGCAAGCACTATTGGTGTCAAACAAGGATGCCCACTTTCCCCAACCCTCTTTGGGCTACTCATTGATGAATTGGAATACATGGTTCTTGATTTTATGCAGCAAGAAGGCATAGAAGAGGTTAAGATTGGAAATGCGGTGATCATGCTTTTGCTTTATGCCGATGATGTAGTGCTCTTGGCACATACCTTAGAAGATGCACAAAAGCTTATGAGTGTCTTGGAACGCTTTTGCCTACATAGCGGGCTGATCGTGAATGGATCCAAAACCAAGGTTATGCTTGTAAAGACCCTCAATGACGAAAATCCATGCATTGTATACAACAATGAGAAACTTGAAGTGGTAGATCACTTCAAGTACCTTGGCCTTGAGGTTCCATCCAATCATAAATGGAAGGATTGTGCAATGCGTCACTTGGAAGCCGGAAAGAGGGCTTATTATGCATTTGAGAACATGTGCAATGCAGGAGAGATCAAGTGTTGGGCTCTCAAAAAGTACCTCTTTGACACATTGGTGACACCGGTGCTTCTTTATGGAGTGGAGGTGTGGGGTGGAAGCATCGGGAAGTCTACTTGGAAAGAGTTTGAGAATGTCCAAAAGCGTTTTCTCACCAACTTTCTCCAAGTCAAGACACAAACACCCTACATGCTCTTACTTCTTGAGTCCGGATCGCTTCCCATTGAGGTCTTGGGCATGGAAAGGGTTGTGGAGTACATGCGTAAGACACAACGTAGCCCTTTGCATCGACTTCCTAGAATCGCATATGAAGCAAGTCAAAAGGTTCAAAAGACATGCAAGAGCAAAATACTAAGTTCGGGGTGGATGCTTGATATCAAGAAATGGTTTGGAAGATGGGATGCATGTCACTTGGTCAAGGATGCGTCGATCGACTCCCAAGTTAATGAGGCCTTCTTACAACGCCAATGTATCATGGCTTGGGAGAAATCCGGAGGTTCTCGCTTCAGCCATTACACCACACACGTTGTCCCAAACTACAAATCTCTCTTCTTCTCGGAACGAGGTAACCGAACCCATTCCTACATCCTTGAGCCCATCCCATTGAGTGCGATCCGCACCATTGCCTCCATTCGTCTTAGCTCCCATTCTCTTCGCTGCGAGACAGGAC
>NC_140952.1:19668193-19890693 GCF_014529385.1 Adiantum capillus-veneris
AACAACAATGACTCTGACTTCAAGCTACTAACACTTATCCAATGTATATCCAGTCAATAATAGTAGCCATACGGCCATAAGTAATTTAACTCAACAAAACTCGGTTACATCAAAACATAAGTACATATAGCCTCACATTTAATTGTGACTAAAGGCATTTTTCCCCACTGGGTTTTTCCCTTTAGTCCTATCCAGGTATCCAAGACCTTCATTTTGTAATATACGCCACATTTTATTTTTTATATAAACACAGAAAAGCAGACCAACGGCATCCCCAAACAACTACATGATCATCAACTAGAAAATCAAAGGGGAGCGGCCCAGAAAAAAATCAAAAAGGCTTCAAGTTTACAGGTACACGTGCAGGATGACACCAAAAGAACAAACAATAAAGAGCTGCCAAGATAAAGACTTGCTGCAACAACAAACCTCACTCGACTTATTCATGATACAACAACCAATCGGAGGGGGAGAGCTATGGCTTCAACTACACTACATGTACAAGAAAAAGGTAACTCTTTAAAATACAAAGAATCCCTGCAACAACAAAAGCTTCAACCAACACCAAAACATGAAGCACTCGTCAAGGCATAGGGTCTTGTCGGGGACGACAAGAATTCAGAGGGAGAGAGTGTTGACAGGTGAACCTTTCAACAACACTTCCACAAAGATTCCACAAAGATTTCTCAAAGATTATCTACAGATTCCATATGCAAATGCTGATGAAGTGATGAAGATGACGATGGATGCTGTAATGTGAAGATACAAGCTTATGGACATCATCGAATATCCCGTTATTATCATTTTGAGCCATTATGGCCACTTTTGTAATGTTTACAGGAACTTCATATTTTAAGACGGAAATTGTATTTTGGCCACAGATACTTGTTGGATGAGCAAAGCCATCTCATGGTGTTGTAATTAAGATCTATAGAAGCCTAGGGACAAATCAGGTCATTGTGGCCGGACATTAGGTTTTCTAAGGTTTAGTATATAAACCAAAACCTAAAGCTTTGTAAAGGGACTTCTAATAATCTGATCTACTGTCTGTGAGTGAGTGTACTGTGTACGAGAGAGAGTGAGAGCTTCTTCTTGATGCTACACGCGTACTAGTGCTTGAAATCGAGTGCGGAGAAGTGTAGCGTGTTGCCCCCGATGAGAGCTACGCGCCAATACCTACATTGCGCGCATACGGTCCGGTTTTGCGAGCTCCATCTACGAGCTTTATCTGGTGATTCAGTGAGCATACGTTGTCCATTTCTCCATTTCAGCATATCCACATGTTCGCATTGAGTAGAACTACACATTAGGCACTTTAGTTTTCGGAAACGACGACCTGCAAATTTTGGCCAAGCATCCTACGCGATTTTGCACCGGGTGTTTTAGGTTGAGATTTTGGTTCATGGATCTTAGGGAGAGCGACCTATTGGTGTTAGTAGGGTCTGCTTCAAGTTCTGTGGCATTTCAAGACTGTTTGATGGGTGTTTAGCTCTTCTAAGTGTTGTAGGAAATCTCTTCTTAAGCACTCTTGAAGACTGTAGCTTAGACATTGGGTAGAGACCTCTGTAGGAATTAGTCAGGAGTCGGTCGAGTGTAGATTGACACCCTATGCTTGCTTCCACGTACCTGCGGGTCGAGCTCCGTCCTCAGTTGACATTATATGTTAGGTGAGTTCTCGCTATGCTGACGTCCATCACGACGTATCCGTCCAACATTGGCGTCGTTCTGCTAGGGACGAGGGCCCTAAGTAGGTGACCGAGACTAGTCCTTGAGGATAGAGGTCCCTCTGGCTTGCCAGAGTACTATTTTACATTTAGATAGGATCAGAGGGTGGTGGACTCTCTAGGTCTTAGGAGGAGTCTAGGGAGCATGTGTCTAGCCTAGATCTTCCGTCTTACGTAGTATTAGGTAATAGTAGGTTGTGGTGTAGAGAGTAGGAGTTGGAGTGGTAGATGTGGTCATCAAGGCCGTCCATAACCTCAACCCAAAAAATCACTTTTTCCACACAAAAAAAACCTCACTTGTACTCAAAACTTCTCCCCAACCTATATGTATACCCAAAAATCAATTTTCTCTCTCAAAATCTCACTACTAGACCTACAAAATATCAAACTTTCCACCTTTTTTTTATTTCCCTCCAAAATCTCACTGCTAGACCTACAAAATATCAAACTTTCCACCTTTTTTTATTTCCCTCCAAAATCACTCCCCTCTCTCTCACTCCTCTCACTCTCTCTTCTCTCTCCTATTTTTCAGCACACACTCTTCTTCCTTCCCTCTCCTTGTTGCAGGCCCACTCCATAGCTCTCCACTCATAGCTTTGTTGCAGCTCTCCATCCCATACCTCTCCACTCCATATCTCTCCTCTCCACTCTGTAGCTCTGATGCATCTCTCCATCCCATAGCTCTTCACTCCATAGCTCACCTCTCCACTTCCTGGCTCTGTTGCAGCTCTCCACTCTTGCTTGAGGCCAGCTTTATTCCCCTTGCCATGGAGCTAAATGACATTACAAGCCTCATAGCAAGATCTTCAAGTTTGGAAATGGTTTCTTTACATGTTTGGATGCTTAAGGACTTCGCACCCTCAAAGCCTCATTACTTTCAAATTGCACAACATCGCCGTGGTGCAAGTCACACCAATGTCGACCTTTGGGTGCATGGTTTCCTCTACCCTAATAATGGATCCATCGATGTGTATCCAACATTCAATAGCCTTGCTTCATTCTTACAATATGTAGGTAGAGGGGAGCAAGGTCTTCTTGGATAATGCAAGCGATTGCTGACTATTGGAGTTGATAGCACACAATGGTCTTTGCATCAATGTCAAATTCTTTCCCATACCACTAGTGGATTGTACAAAAGGATCATTCATGCAGAGGAGGAAGTGGAAACTCTTAAGGTACAGGTGAAAGAGAAGGATGCTAAGATTTGTGAAGCTTGAAGATAAGCTCCTGCATCTTAAAAAGGTGCAAGGGGACGTAAGAGGAGATTCAATGCCATAGATACTTTAGCCTATGAAGGAGATGCTAAAAAAAGAAGCGTTACAACTACAAGGTGCATTTTGCTATGCTACAATCTGTGCTTTAAGTTGCTTCTGTGGTAATGTTTTTGTCCACTCTTGTAAGAATTTTATCCAAGAGCTATGTGGTGGCCATAGCCAAGAGGATCGTATCCATTTTTTGAGTTTGTGCCTCAAGAAATCGGATGTCGTAGCCCTTTTATGAGCACTAGATGTAGAACGTTTAAAGAATGTTGTCACAAAGGAGGTGATGCAAAATTTTTCAACTCTTGTGAGCAATGTCAATGTACAGAAGGCTTGTGATGAAGTGGGAATTAGTACTAAGGGCTACATTGCCTTATATGGTCTCCTTAATGATTCTTTAAGGGAAAGAGAAATTATTGAGAATGTTTTTCCTATACCACTTAAGGTCAATCTTGCTAAGAAGGACTCAAACAAGGACGTGTATTTTTGAATAGGAGTCTATTTGCACATAGATGTGGGATGCATGTCTAAACTCACCATCCTATCTTATTGCAGTATTGTATTTTTGAATAGGAGTCTATTCGCACATAAATATGGGATGCATGTCTAACCTCACCATCCTATCTTATTGCACTATTAGCGAGAACCACGATTAATTTGTCAAACCATGGGACGAAGCTGACTCGACTAGTGCATAGAGGCTACAAGAGGCTGTCAATCTCTTGGAAAACAACTAACAACTCGCATCTAACTCAAGCTACACTCAAGTGACTGAAATCACCAAAATCCAATCGCTCATCGGCAAGCAAATCACATCTGTTACAGCATCAAATGACATCCAAATGTAACGAAACTTCTAGGACAAGTTTATAAGACCTAAGCACACATGCCTATGATCTCAAACCCCACTTTAGGTCAAGTTTCAAAATTGCAATTTATTAACACTAGTGGATTTTTGACCTAGTCGTTTTCGACCCAAAATGCATCTAAATGTTTAGCAATGATTCCCCAATACCTCGCCTATGCTTAGTTCTCGATTTAAAAGTCTAAATTCCTAGTTATGATGAAATTAGGCCGCGGGTCGGCGACGCCAAAAGCTACGAAATACTGTGAATGGCATACGTCAATGCGTAGAGCTCTTACCTGCGGTTGCAATGCAAGAAACGCATTCGCAATGTGACAACCGGGGAGGGAGTAGGAAGCACGAGGAGGGAAGTGAGCACCGTTAGCTCACGCTATGTATTTCTTATCCAAAAACTTCATAAAATCTTTACAAAGTTGGCTTTTATACCTTAGCCAAGGTTTAAAATGTGTAATGTCTGGTGCCCAAGACCTCTAAGGCTCCACACTTACTGTATCTGCAACCTAGGTACACTAACTGACCTATGCTTTACACCTTGGAACTCTTATTGAGCCCGTAACACATTAAAATATTACAATGGCTTGAAGTAAATTGTGAATTTAAAATACGTGACCATTTTATGAAAACGTGTGATAAATGTGTAACTCCAATCTTTACTGCTTCTTACTTTGATCTTCGATGTGCATCCGTACGTCTTCAATCTTTAGCAGCTTCTGTTAACTGAGGTCGGCTCAGTTAACATTTCCCCCTTTCAATTTTAGTGCCCGTCCTCGGGCACTATTGAAAGGTTTCCATGGAGGCTGTGGAAGGTGCCGTTGTAATAGTATCATGATGAGGTTGCTGTTTATTTAGGAAAAGTATGTACAAGGAAAGTAGAATGATGAGGTTCTAAATTAGGGTCTAATACTTGGATGACCAAAGGGGAAAAACTCAATGGGAAAAAAGTGCCTTTGGGATACGCGCATTATTGGAGTACTTATTAGCATGGGAAATATTAATAAAGTACTCAAGGGATCACTTGCTGATAGATATGGAATTAAAAAGGCAACATATATGAAAGGGTAGCATGATGGAACATTGGTTTTCCTGTTGTAGTCCACTCAAGGTGCATAGGTGGAAGCAAAAAAGAGTGTCCAATGCATATGTCCAATGATGGGACATCCTATTTATGCATACACAAAAATGCATGGAAAACAATATGCTGTGCAAGAAAGATTTTGAGGGGTTCTTCAAAAAGATGGTGTAATTATAAAAGCATATGACATGGCTTTGCAGGCTGGCACCCCTTTAAGAATGGTTTTCGTTGACGAGGATATGTACTCTCATCTTACTGTGCACTGTGCGTGAGTGTTAGACTCTACGACACTCCACCAATTGTAAGTTAATAGACTTAGACTCTTATGCTCATCTCATCGAGCATGAGCAACATGACTTTAGATGTACTCAACTTTTCCAGCTTGAGCGTAAGCCTAATAACTACGACTCTTAGCACAAAGTTTAATATGACTTGAAGCTTTGGGACTAATGCTTTGCTCATTTTATGGCTCAGCAGCCCGACTCTGACTATGCCAAAGAGTGTTTTTTGCACCCTGGCGACTTGAATTTTTATATTCTTGTGCTCAGTATAAACATTTCTTCACGTAAAAGTAAGCTTGAATCCTCAAAAAAGAGGATTAGTGAAGGACCAAGGTGGCATTGAAGGTTTCTTTTTCCATACCTATTTTATCATATTTGAATCTACATTCTTGTTGGTTGGGTTGTCCTTGTTTGTTTGTGAAGACTCCATTATCTTGATTCTCCAATTAGGCATGTGGACAAGAGTCTTTGATGTTGTTGTAGGACTCTGTTGGTGGCTGTCGAAATCTAGATTTTGACTCATGGCATTCGAAGACTTAGGAATTCAAATCTCTTGATGACCTTTGTATCTCCTTTGTTGACTTTGCTTTGCTCAACTTTTTGTCAAGTTCTTGAGATCTTCATGTAGGTATGGTGTAGTTGCAGTTGTCTTATGGTTGACTAGTAGCCAAATCTTGGTATACCTTGTGTAAAATACTTGTCCAAGGGGAAGACTCTTTGAGATCCGTCTTTTTTCTGTATCCTCTTGAAAGTTGTGGTAGACTTTATCCTCTTTCGATGTTGTTATGTTGTATACCTGCTTCTTAGGTATTCTGGATATCGTTGAGGTTGATACCTTGTGGGCCTTCTGTCTTGGTAGGGACTTGACGTTACTTCATATGCCCTAACCTACGGTTTTGGTACCCATATATGTCTGTTACCTCTATAGTACTCTAGTTCTTTTAAGCTCCATTGTGATGCTATCCATCCCATGTGTTGATTTCCTGTCCTTAATCCAAACTGGATCGTTGATTTTAGCTAAACTCCTCGGGACAAACACTTGCTTGACTTTCCTTTGCTTTCTTGAGTACTTTGGCTGATATACCTTTGCTTTTTTGGGTGTCTCCTTGAAGGTTTTAGCTGGGTCAACAATTGACTTGAAGTTTTGAAAGCCTGACTTGCTTGAAGAAGCTGATCCATGAGGGTTCTCTAATGTAGAGACATATCCTGTCACATCTTCTTTGCTAATTGGTGGAAGTTCCACTTTAGCTTTACCTTTGTCTACAATTTTGATCTTCATTCCTTCTAGCTTTGGTGGCATTTTTTGCTCCATAGCTATCGTGGTTGTTATTGCCTGATTTGCTTTAAGCTCTTCTGAAGTTCTATTCGATGGAGATGAATCATCTTCAATAAGATATTCTTTAATATCAGTCTCCATTTTACCTGTGCTTGAGGACCTTGTATTGTCATCCACAGGTGATTATTCTTGATCTTCATTCTTTCTTGCCTCTAAAGACTGCATCTTCATTGAATTTTGTATCTCTAACATCTTCTTGGCCACACACACATAAGTGTGCACATAAACACCCAAACAAAATCTAAAACACTTAATCAATGACGGTGATACTATAACAACAAAAAAGTTTTGAATTTTCATTAAACAAAATGCTTTACAATGTGGCATTAGAGTTGTCACATGTAGACAACACAAAAATTGAATGGACCTTTTGCCAATTGAGACGAAAGTTAGCATCTTTGATATCTTCGTAGCCCAAGATAATCAAGTGTCTCGTATGTTGGTGAGAGTCCCCAGTGGTCACTAACTTGCACAATCTCAAAAACACCATTTGACAAAGTAATGGGCATGTCAAATGTCACAAAATCAACAACACTGGATTGTAGGGTTATCCACTTTCCAATCTTGCACATCTAATGCTCATAGTGGAAGCGTAGGTATAGAGTAGTGCTCACTTTCAGATATTGTATCCCGATACATGAAGCCCCCACCTTACACTTGTATTTATCTCCTTGGTGCACTCCCTCAACCATTCCCCAATTATCTCCAAATACAAGTTTTAGTTCTGCATACATAACATTCTTGCTATAAAACATAGTAGGTGTGACACTGAATGGCAATGTCTTGAACAAGTTTATATAAACATGAACAGGGTAGCACAATTGATCCTTACTAATCTGGAAGCCTTCCAAAATTTTAATGAAGAGAAAATATCAAAAAGCATCTTCTCCTTCATAGAGAACAATGACCAAACATCGGGTTGTGGTAATTCCATGCTCAGTAAAATGAAGGTTTGTCAATAGTAATGATCTTACCATATCCATCCTTCGAGGCCGGCACTACATACGTGTGTGAGTAGAAGAAGATTTTGCATTGCAGCAACATCGAAGGTGGCGAGGTGGGAAGCATCATAAGACCAATGTCAACATGAAGAGCGTTGAAGGTCCTTGTGAGACTCGTGATTGGTTGTTCCTCAACAAAGTTTGATGGGAATATATCTATAAAAACACCAAAAACTATCAAGTAAAAAAAAAAAACAAGCGTTTAGAACCTGCAACCAACAATGTTTTATAACTTACAATTTAATCGGAAATCTCTTACGCTCCTCAAGGATTGAACGTCAAGAGTACATGTGTTGAACAATGGCCACTGTGCCATTGACCCTATGGTTCTTTAAACCAAGAAGTCTCCCCTGCCGAGGTTGCCATGATTTTCGAACTCGAAGAGGCCCAATAGCTGCAGGTGCATGAAGACCCAAGATCCTTTAGAAAACACTTGCGACATGCATTCCCAATCAGATCCCTAGTGTTATGCAAGAAAATCGCCTCTATCTCGTCCTTTGTCTTCCTTGAAGTGGAGGGGGTTGACATGGTAGCCCAGAAGAAGAAGAGTTGTGGTGTTAGAGAGAGAGGCATGTTGCTTCAAGAATGAAGTGAGGAAGAGAAGTGGTTGAATGGGGAACATCATAATACTTACCTACCTTGTTTAAAGGTACTGGCCTAGTGTTTAGCTGAGGAATTTCCAGCTCTTTGATCCCTTCCTTGATTTGAGTCATTTTTTCTTAACACCAAATTTCTCTAGGCATTTTCCCATAGTAGCCCACATGTTTGGTCATATTCTGAGCATCTCGGCTAATGTTATTGTACAGGTGGCTGGGGTAGATAGAATATGTATCAGCCCTTTCAAATCAATGACCTTTTTGTGAGACAGTTTGTGTGATGGGACTGCAACAACATCTAACTTGGCCTCGTACTTCCTGTATAGGATGGTAGTGTTCTTAATGAATGGGTTGATTGTCCATAAACTGTGCAGATCCTTGCCTCCCCAATACGATTCTACTTCTAGATTTATTTGGGATCCAATCTCAATTGCATCTATTGGTGGAAGAGACACTCCTCTTCCATCACCTATCTGGTTTACTCGTATGATTATCTCACTCACTTCATTACCCTCTCTGACTTGTTTTCACAATTTGTCAAGGCCATCTATTTCTTTACAGCTGCCAGGTATAGCTATGTGAAATCCCTCAAAAGAGTTATATGTGGTATTCAGCACTATCCTTGGCTCTAATGTGTGGTCCTTGAGTTTTTGTCCATGCTCGTGACTGGAATCTATCTCTTTTTGTTCTTAATTTGGTGGGATTACTGGTGTAGGTGGGACAAAGATCACAGCCTCATGCTTTCCAATTGGTGGTTCTAGTAAAGCTTGGGATTTTCTTGCACATTTCAAGCTTGTCCTTTTCTAGTTCCACATATGGATATTTCATCCACCTATGTTCTTGTGTTTGGTTGTTTTTGAGTCGTGTTTCATAGGCTTTTAGGAGGGCGTCTAAATGCTCATTAACCTTCTTGACCAACACGGATCCTCCTGACTAGCACTTCTTGGTTTCTCATCAATGGGGATGGTTCTTTTGGAGGTTGAGGCGTCTGCATAAGAAAAGGTGAAACCATTTCCTCATGTTGTCTTATCTTTTCTTCAGCTTGGGTAAGCTTCACAGCTAGGGATTTCTGCTCTCGTTTCCTATATGCTTTCATCCTAGCCTTTCTAGCTTTCTAGATGTTTTGTTTGTTGCTAGTTTTTTGGATAGTTGCACCGGTCTTTGGCTCACCCGTCTCTAGACTCGCGTCAGTTTCTGTTTTCTCTATCTATGGCTTCTCAGCTTTTTTGTGAGCTTGCGCTCTTGTAACTACCTGAACTGGTACAACGTTTTTATTCTTTGAGCTACTGGGTAGCTGAACAAGTCCTGAGACATTTGTTGTCCGCTTTTTAACTTGGTTTGGGTTTTCTGGACAGTCGGGGATCAAGTAAATGATTCCACAATCAAGAAAATAGGCATTCACTTGGGTGATCTCCGTTTGAGGACATTGTTTGACCAAGTGGTTGTCACGGCTTTTGTGACAATCTGGCTGAGGAGCCTCTTCTTGCAATTCCTCTAGGCTATATGCATACTTTTACCTAGCTAAACCTTTATTCACAATGAACCGCAATGTCCTTTTGTCCATCTCGTACCTTCTTTCTTCAGGTTGAAACGCAAGAGGTGGAGGTTGTACTGGCCTCACCACTCCATTTGTTTCTCTCATCTTCTATCGCTTCGAAGGGAAATACCCACTTTGGTTGGTATAATACATTGTAGTTGGTACTAGCGCTTGTTTGTTGGATGGTTCCATCATGCGTATATCTCATGTCTATAGGAATTCTAGCACCTACCAGCAGAGGTTGTTGTTTAAGACAGGCTGTGGTCTTGCAACTCCTACTGGTCCCGGTGCATTCCCCGCAGATTTAGGTAGAGTAGGTGTTACTAGAACAGGTTGTACATACCTGTCCCTAGCATACTCCATGCCATATTAACACTCTTCTCTCGTGCGGCTTGTCCATTTTCTCTCAATTTTTCACCACTTAAGCTCCCTTGGATCAGAATTTATGAGAGAAGCTAACCTCTTGACCATTTTGCTGATAAACTTTTCTTGATCGATAGGTGTCGCTAGATTGCCAGTGGAATCACTCATTTGTGAATCACTGTGCTGAGAGGATGTGTCATCCTCTTGACTATTACAATCATTTTTGTTATATTCCTCACAGATATCCACCAAATAAAGAGCTTCTTTGATCAATTCGTTTAGCGTCAAGCCTTCCTTATCATATGCAGATATTTTTAAAGACCCACATGCCTCATTCCGTGGATAAAGATCAACATTAACGATGCTTGCGTAGGAAGTTCTACTCTTGGACAGGACTTGACATATCTCTTGAGCCATAATGCCGCTTTTCGTATTGATTCACCCTCTTTTTTCTTGAATCTGTGAATTTATGAGACCGTATTGTGAGCTATGCCTTTCTGCAAGAATTATTCAATGAATTCTTCAAACAGCTCATCTAGAGTCTAAAAATCTTGTCTTTCCACTGAGTCGAACCATGTAGCCGTGTCATCTTCCAGAGTTAGTCCAAATCCCGCAAACTGTGTTGCAAAATCAGAAACTTCCCCTGCTCTAATTACTCTTTTGAAAGCCTCTATGTGATCTCTCGGATCTTTATCACCGACGTATTTCTTGTTTATCCATTTTTGGATCTAGGATGGTCTAACTCGCGGAATTATAGATATACAAGTCTAACCATAGACTCTCCCAATCTTTCTCTTGCTTCAGGCCTTCTACCATGCCTAGGTTCTTTGCAAGATCCCCAATTTTTGGGCCTCTTCTAAAAATAAGAAAAATAGCTTTCAATATCTATTTTGCCAAATTGTAAGGTTTCTAGTTCTTGAAACCTTAAGAATTTTATAAATCTTAATCAAATTGATGTATTTATTAAGAAAGAAATGTAGAATTGTCCAACTGTGGCAAATATTGGTATTTTTAGAACCGTAATCATGACTTTATTATGGTTAGAAATTTCCAGAACTGAATTTCAATAAAAACTGACATAGTTATGACCCCCGAAAGTTTATAATGTTGAGTCAATTAATTAAATAAATTATAAGGTTTTGGTAATCATTGTTGTAAAATACTTTTATAATAAAATTCTTAGATATTTACAGATATTTTTAAAATTAATCATGAAAAGGGACATAAAAATAGCAGGGTCAATTTGGTGCATCTGGGGGCTGCGTGGAGAAGTTATGAGCCTGCGCAGGCCAGATAAAGCAGCAGGTGGTGCTAGGGGGAGGCTAGGGGTTGCCTTGAAGTGCAAGGAACTGCCACACACAACCTATGAGCCCTAAAAAGCTATAAAAAGGTCTCCCCTCTTCAGAATTGAACTCACACTCGGAGTCTTGGCAGATTTCTCTTGCGTATAAGAGAACACCTCTCAAAAATTATTTAGAGAGAAAAAACTCTTTGTAATTAATCGAGGTAATTATTTTAATTTTTATTAATTAAGAAAATAGTTTAAGTTTTGACTATTTTTTTCTAATTAACTATTAATTAAGGATATTAAGTATTCCTACTATTAACTACTCTCTAAATTATAATTAGGCTACTGATCACTAATTTCTTAAGCACTTAGATACCTTACATAGTAATTATCAAAGCTAGGAAACCTTGTTAGGAAGCCAAGATAATAAGGTCATGCACAAAAAATTAGTTTTCCTAATTAATTAGAATAAAATTATCTATTTTTAAAAATAAATTAATGGGAAAAATTAGCTAAATTACTTAGATAATTATATAATAATTATCAAATCTAAAAATCACTATTACCAAGCCAGGAACATTAGCCCATGCACAGAAAATTAGCTTAGCTAATTAATTAGGCTAAAATTCTCTATTTTTAAACATAAATTAAAGAGGGAAATTAGCTAAATTACTTAGATAATTATACATCAATTATCAAAGCTAGAAAACACCATTAGAAAGTCGGGATAATTAGCCCATGCACAAAAAATTAGCTTAGTTAATTAATTAGGCTAAAATTATCGCTTTTTAAGCATAAATTAAAGGGAAAAACTAGCTAAACTACTTAGATAATTATACATTATTTAACAAAGATAAAAAAACACATTAGAAAGATAGAATAATTATCTTAAGTATAGATAATTAGTTTAGCTAATTATCGTAGCTAATATTATCTAATTTTGACTATAAATTGAGTAGGGGAATTAGCTAATTAATTTATATAATTACATTAATTACCAAAGATGAAAAACCACATTTAGAAGTTGGGATAATTATCTTAAGTATAGATAATTAGTTTAGCTAATATTATCTAATTTTGACTATAAATGAAAAGAAAAAATTAATAAATCAATTTATAAGTTAGTAAGATAATTACCAGGGTTAATCCACTTAGGATAAATATCCCACAAGTAGATAATTAATTCATAAATTACTCAATCCAAATTTGAATATTTTTAAAGAGACATTAAATAAGGAAATTAGTAAAATAGCTCTGATAACTATAGGATAATTATGAAAGCACAATAATACTACCAAGAAGTTAAGGTAAAAATATCTCACCAAGATATTTATCAAGTCCGAAAATCCCTCTTTTTGGGTAAAAGAATTAAAAGACATTGTTCGATTAATTCTCTAATCGATTAAGTATCCTTATATAAGGCTATCATTATGGCTCCGAAGAGGACTCGGGGAAATCCTCAGTCCGATGAGGATGATACAACTCACAAGAGGGCTAGGGCGTTCCATGACCATGAGGTTGGGTTTAGTAGTAGGCCTATGGAGGAGAGTCTTCAGGCACCAACGCAACAGCAGATGGCTGATCAGTCCCATGTGGGTTTCCATCTATTCAATCAAGTCTTTAAATAGTTTAAGTTCTTTTATAATTTAACATTGCATACGTAAGGAGTGAATAAGAATAAAAAAAAGAATAATTGACCAAAAACAGAAGGTAACCTCTAAGAAACCAACGAGCATTGTTTGTAATGGTTGACCTAGGAAAGAATGATTGATCATCCTTAAGACAGCTCGTTTCAAGACACCTCTAATTCCTTGGAATATTTTTACTCCGGGTGATGAGTAATGATGGCGAGTCAGCCATGGATGAGTCGGTTACCATAACTATGTCAATTTTTATCGGAATTCAGTTCTAAAAATTTCTAACCATAGTAAAGTCATGATTACGGTTATACCAATATTTTTTCCATGATCGGACAATTCTTCATTTCTTTCTCAATAAACATATCAATTTGATTAAGCTTTATACAATTCTTAAGGTTTCATGAACTAGAAACCTTACAACCACCCCAACTTAAGAAATTGAAATGTCCTCATCTCAATCGAAATTTGGAAAATCTTTGAGAAGTGATACTTTGTCCTCCCATGTGGCATCTTTAGTAGGGTAGTCCTTCCATTTTACTAGATGCTCTTTGATTACTCTGTTTCGCAGGCTCCTTTTCCTAGTATCGAGAATACAATATGGTTGGAGTTCAAGAATTCCTTGTTTTTGCATCACAATTTGTTCATCATCTAGAGTGTGATTGGGGTTTGGGATATAAGGTTTTAGGAGACTAATATGGAATACATTATGAAAATTGAGGTGTTCAGGCAGCTTTAGTTTGTAATCTTGATCACCGATTACCTTTATCACTTCATAAGGTCCACATTATTTGGGTCTAAGTTTTTTAATTTTCCCAAAGATAGATTGATTATCTTTGTCGGGACTTGAAGGAATACTTTATCCCCTTGTTTGAAAAACTGGTCATACCATTTTTGATTAGCATAATGTTTTTGGCAACTTGAATGTCTTGTTGTATGGCCCTAGTTTGGGCGTTCATCTCTTCCAGCATTTGCTTTGAAGCTTCTACTCTTGTAGTGGAGTCAAAATTTTTTTTAGGGGTGATATACATTCATACCCATAAAGTGAATTAAAAGGCGACATCCTAATGCTTTTATGGAATGAAGAATTATAGGCAAATTTCCCCAAAGGAAGAAATTGTATCCATTTCTGGGGTTCTCTACTACAGTAAGCTCTAAGGATGTCTTCAATAACCTGATTCACTCTTTCTGTCTGACCGTCAATCTGAGGGTGATAGGCTGAACTAAAACATAGCTAGGTACTTAAGGCTTCAAATAAAGATTTCCAAAACTTTGAAGTAAACTTTGCATCTTTATCACTGACTATTCTTTTTGGAAGTTCGTGTAGTCTAAAGATCTCTTTGACAAAAAGACGGCTTATATCTGATACAATGTAAGTTGTTTTCACAGGCATCAAATGAGACACCTTGGTCAGCATGTCCACTACTGCCATAATGGAATCGTAACCTCCTTGAACGGTAAGAAGGCCTGTTACGAAGTCCATGCTAATGAGTTCCCACTTCATTTGAGGAATGTCAAGGGGTTGAAGTTCCCCTAGCATCATTACCCATTGAGCCTTAATCCTCTGACAGGAAAGGCATTGTTTGATGTAGTGAAGTATATCTCCTTTCATGCCTAGCCAAAAATATCTTTTTCTCAAGGAATGAAGAGTCTTTGCATAGCCAGGAGGGCCAGCTCTGTTGGAGTGTTGTGTCCTTCATAAAGGATTAACCCCTTCAAGGTTGAACTCCTAGAAATGTAAAGTGGGTGCTTGTAATAGAGAAGCCCATCTTCAAGTGAATAGTCCTTGATTCTGTCCTTCTCTTTTTCCTTTAGGTCCTTTTGATTGATAACCTGTAGGGATGGCCCAAAGAAAAACCTTGCGCGGCTAAGGGCATCAACAACCACATTCTCCTTACCTGGTTTGTACTTTATTTCAAAATCATACTCTTGTAAGAGTTCAATCCATCTTCGTTGCCTCATGTTGAGTGTTTCTTGAGAGAAAATCAACTTCAAACTTTGATGATCAGTGATTAACTAGAACTTACCCCCTAGAAGATAATGCCTCTAGAGCTTGAGAGCATGGATGATGGCTAGGAGTTCCAGATCATGAGTTGGATAATTCAGCTCATGGATTCTCAATTTCCAAGAGGTAAAGGTGACTGGTCGGCCTTCTTGGTTTAAGACTCCTCCTATGGCAAGGCCGCTTGCATATGTTACTACTTCAAACTCTTGAGTGAAATCAGGGAGTTTGAGTACAAGGGCTGATGTGAGATATTGTTTTAATTTAAGGAAACATTCCTCCTTCTCTTTTTACCATGTAAGTTTTGTTGTCTTATTAAGTAGCTGAGTCAAAGGCTCGGTGATGACTGCGTAATCTTTGACAAAGATTCTATACCATCATGTAATGCTTAGGAATCCTCAAATCTCATTGACAGACTTGGGTTGAGGCCAATCTATTATGTCCTTAATCTTTGCGGGGTCTACAAAGATTCCTTTTGGGTTTATGATAAATCCAAGATAGCTAACTTCAGGAGTAAAGAACACACAATTGGCATAGAAGATGAATTAATTTATGTATATGGCCTTCATGCTCTTTTCCATATTTGGAGTATACCAATATATCATCGAAAAATACCAATACAAAATCATCCAGATATTCTCTGAGTATGTCTTGCATGAGTTGATTAAAAGTAGCCAGAGCATTTGTAAGACCAAAAGGCATCACTATGAACTCATAATGCCCATATCGGGTGTTAAATGCGGTCTTATAAATATGTGCTTATTTAATCCGGATTTGATGGTAGCCTGGCCTGAGATCAATTTTTGTGAATACCTTGGCCCCATGTAATCTATCAAGTAATTTGTCGATGCGAGGAATAGGGTACTTATTCTTTACAGATACCTGGTTAAGTCCCCTATAATCGATGCAGAGACGTAGAGATCCATCCTTATTCTTTTGGAATAGAACAGACGCTCCTTAGGGTGAAATGCTTGGTCGTATGAATCCTTGTTCAATAAGTTGACGAAGTTGTTCTTTCAATTCAATAGCTTTAGGGAGTGACATTTTGTAGGGTCTCTTTGAAATTGGTTCACTACCTAGAAAGGTTTCTATTTCATGATCTATGTCCCTTGGGGGAGGTAAATTCCAAAAATTCCGTAATCCATTCTGGAGTTGCGTTGTCCTTTGAATCATCAGTCTTGTTGAGTTTTACTATGAAGATTTGTTGCCCCTTGCGTAACCCTTTCAGAAGTCGACTAGCCTTAACCAAATGAGCCTAAAGCTTCCCATTGGATCGTTGTACTAATGTTTCTTCACCTAAGTGATTTTTGAAGGATAGGTTCCCTTGAGCACAATGAATGTGGGCCTGATTTTTTATTAACCAGTCCATTCCTAAAATACCGTCATAGATTCCTACTGGTAGGGTCCGAAAATAAGATGAAGTAAGGGTTCCTCCTAGTTTGAATTCTACTTCTTCGGCTGTAAATTTAGATAGAACCTCTTTCCCATTTGCTAGTTCTACTAATAATTTCTTGGTTGGGTATTGGTTTAATCTGAGCTTCCTTAAGCATTTAGGGAGAGAAAAGAGTGTGTACTACCACAATCTATAAGTAATTCAAATTGTTCACCTTGTTTATTTGCAGTAGTTTGGATGACTGCATATTGTTGCCAAACTTGAGGGTTATCAATGCCGGCAAACAGAGTAGCTCTTTCATCTTCTTTATTCATCAAGGTTGGCTCTCCCATTGCATCATGGGCTCTAGATCCTCTACCTCTTCCTTTGCCTTGTCCTCTATTTCGTTCTCCTCTTTGATTATTTCCTTGGCCTGTCTGAGACTAAGGAATGGTCCCAACAGCCACTCTGGGGTTTTGTTCCTCAAGACATCTGCTCCTGTAGTGCCCCATTTGATTGCATCCATAACATCTGACATTTGGAAAAGTCTGTTCTATATTTGCTGCAGCTATTATTACTGCCCTTTGTTGATTTCCTTGGTTGAAAATTCCCCTCATCCTTCTTCTGAAGTTATTGTAGTTATGATAGTTCCTTACAGAGGGGGTTTCCTTCAGCCACAAGAGGTTTAGCTTTGAGAAGTGCATCTTAAATTGATGTGGGCCTCATAGCTTCTAAGCATGTACTTAAAGGTTTGTTACACTAGGTTGGTAATGGGACATTTTTATGTCCTGGGACACTTTTATGTCCTGTTAAGTGACCATTTTCCTTGAATTATGTCAAGAGTTTCAAAATTGATTTTGAGGTGCTATTGGTCTAGAAATTTGTCTCATGAGCTGAAAAAAACTCGACATTTTTTTGGAATATCAGTTTCATCTTTAACCTTGTGCTTGCACAACATTTCACAACCTAAACTGTGTGAAAAAACGGGTCCTGTTTTTGGCTTTTTTCAACTTTTTGTAACTATACCACTCTAGAATTCATGTTTGTGAGGTCTATAATGCTAGAGAACTATCTTTAGTAGTCCTCAACATGTCCTGATGCTTCTAGGGAGAAATAAATGTTAAAGTTGTAAGTTATGACCAAATTACAAAAATTGTCAAATCCTATTTTTTAGCCAATTTTAGCTCTTCTATGATTTTTTTGGTGACTTTTATGATATCCAAATGCAGTTTTGATTTTCTACGTCGCATATTGTAACATAAAGCTAAGATTCCTTGAGTTTTGGGGCACCTAATACCCTATTTTTCATAGTAGACAACAATGGTTGATTTTTTCAATTATAGAAGAAAACGAAACATTTTAGTATATCAAGTATAGCTTTTTCAATATTGTTAGTTTCTTGTGACAACTACATGCATTTTGTAGGTAGTAACCATATCTAGTCATAAGGATCAAATTTGGATAGATATTGAATAGTTTCTATGGGATTCTACAACTCATAATGTTGAACCCAATTTTTTCATGTTTGCTGTATTTAGCACTTCATCTTTGTCCCCAAGATTCCCCTTGGTAAGAGATGTATTATTCTTTTGACATGCTCCATGGCTCCTTATGAACCTAAAGGACAACAGGGAACTAAGAAAACATGCATATATTATTTGTATTCAGTGTGGCTATAAAAACTTTGATGATAGGTTTGCAGAATGGTAAAAATTCAGCTTTTTTGTACCTATTTCTTTTGGCAAAACAAAAAATACTGAGTGAGAAGCAATCATATGTTCTGATCGCCAACCCATTGAAGTTAACTAGGGAATTTATCTCAAGTCCTACAAAAATCCCTAATCTTATTTTTATGCAACAAAACGTAAGAAATGACTGTTTTGATGAAAATGTACTGGTCCATCAACTTTGGAGGCTTGGTGTGACCAAAAGATGAGAAATTTTACAAGTTTCTTTTTTTTTACTTGTGTAGTAGGCCTTGAACTATAACCTCATGAAAGGATTTTACAAAATGAGTGAATCTATTATGGTTTTGGAGGTTTTTTTCAAAACCCTGAAAGGACACTTTTATGTCTTGTTAGGTTACCAACCTAGTGTTAAGGCCCTGGCAGAAGCGAGCAATTTGTTGTTCCGTTTTCATCGGTGGTGCATAACGAAGTAAGGACACATATTTGGTGTAGTATTCCTCTAAAGTAAGCCCTAACTATCAGAGGGCAAAAAATTCATTCATTCTTATAGCTTGATGTTCCGGAGGAAGATATCTCTCTTTTAATGCTGCATGTTTCATTTTCTCCCAGGATGGACTATTGGCAGGATTTAAATCCCTACAATGCTGTTTCCACTAGAGTTTAGCATCTCTAGTGAGCCAAAACATTCCCAGCATTGCTTGATTTTTTAAAGTAGTTTCTGCCGCCAAGAAATAGTCGTCCATTGCGTCAAGCCAAGCTTCAACATCTCATTCTAAGTTAGGTCCCTCTCCCTTGAAGGTAGGGAGTTGGACCTGTTTTAATAATAGTTTCTTCTCTTGGGTGGGAGTGTAAAGGATTTTTGCATTGCCATAGGATTTTAATTAATGAAATTCTTTTAGTGCTAAGGAATAATTTCTTTTGTCATAAAAAATTTCAATCTATATAAATACTTTCAAGTTTCAATGAAAACAAAAATCCAACAATCACCATAATCATTCCATTGAATTACACAAAACATGACATTTTCATAAAACCCATGGTATATACAAGAGGTAATACAATCACTAACTCATACTATGTACAAGATGGTAACATTGCTATACAAAAATCTTGTGAACTACTGGTGGGTCAGAGAGGGGATCAAAAAATATAACATATTTAAGTCCTCTAAACTTAGGCCCTACCCTCATAGGTCTGATCCTACCTGGGTATAAAACTTTAGCTACCTAATCAAATACCCACTAGTTCTGAGACACATCTATCCCATCTATAGTAAGGGTTTGATCCTGATCTTCAGTCCCGCTGAAAAAGTAGACTTCGAGGTTCAAAGTGTTTCTGTCCATTTTGAGTCTCTTCAAGTTTAGTGCGAGGACCTCTACCTCTCCCGCATCAATAAGGAAAATCCCACCAAACTTTGACTAGCTGATTTCCCACGTAGGAGGAGGAGAAAACATCTCGTCTAGTAATTGCACAATGCTCTTGCGAAATAGAATTTTTTTGGATTTACAAGTAGCCTCGAACATGACATTGAAGATCATAAACTTCTAGTAGGCCTGGCGGACATTTTCCTGTATTGATAGGGAAATCCTTATTTCCTCACTTTCAAAATATAGTACAATTATAATTCCAGAATTACTTATTAAACCCTCAAGTGTTATGCTTTCCCCCTAGGTTCAGGACCTTACTAACTCATGCTCTGATACCACCTTGTGATATTCCCAACCCGCCGACACCAAAGTGGGATGGGGTCCTTGACAAGTCTCTAGGCCAAAAAAAATTAGAGTAAACTTAAGAAAGATCCAAGGAATAGACCTTTACCATTAACAATGGTTTGGGTCTATAGCCCTAGAATTTTCAATCAAGACTTTTTTCCCCCTAACAGATGTGAGGGCACAGCCGCTGGTGGACTCCTCTTCCGATTGGAGAAGTTTACTTAATGCTTTTAGTGCATGGGAATCGATAGTTACCTGACTAATCAGGTCCACCTGTCCATGATTAACAACCTTAGTCAATCCCCATTTACTAAATGCTTTTAGTGCATGGGAATCGATAGTTACCTGACTAATCAGGTCCACCTGTCCATGATTAACAACCTTAGTCAATCCCCATTTACCACCCCGCACTCACACATGATACTTTGTTATTTAATTACTACCACGTTCTTATCACAATTAAAATAATGATTCCTTTTATCTTTCATAACAGTAATTCATTAAAACAACCCTTAAAAGCAGTATTGAAAACATTCTTTTATAAACAAACATCTTTAGACTTAAGACAAGGTACTGTCAATCTAATGTATCTCTGACCAGTATTGGCTTGTCTCAAGAACACCCATACAGGGGTGAAAAAACAGCACCCATTCCTTATTCATAAAAACCGGGGTGGAAAAAGACATCACCCAAAGTCCGGGCGCCCATACGCCAACTAGTTTTCCTGGGGAGGTCACCTAATTAAAATGTAACCTATCACGTGAGTTCAACAGAAGGATATTTAAAGTTCTTGAAACTTACATAAATATATAACAGAAGGGCATTATTTTTTCAAATTTGAAAAAACTTATATATTTGAAAAGAAAAGGATACATCATATTCTTAACAAAATTCACAGATAAGGGGTTTTACAAACATGTCTTTAACGCACGTGATATGGTAGTTTTACACATAGTGAACTCGGAAGTTTGTACTGTTGATTAAATTAATTAAATAAATTGTAAGGTTTTGGTAATCATTGCTATAAAAGACTTTTATAATAAAATCCTTAGATATTTACAAAAATTTTCAAAATTATTTATAAAAAGGGATAGAAAAATGACAAGGTCGATTTGGTGCATCTGGGGGTGACGTGGAGCAGTGAGGAGCCTGCCCAGGCCAGATAAAGAAGTAGGTCAAAATAGGGGGAGGCTGGGGGTTGCCTTGAAGTGCAAGGAACTGCCACACACAACCTATGAGCCCTAAAAAGCTATAAAAGGCCCCCCCTCTTCACAATTGAACTCAAACACGGAGTCCTGGCAGATTTCTCTTGCGTATAAGAGAAAACCTCTCAAAAATTACTTAGAGAGCAAAAACTCTTTGTAATTAATCGAGGTAATTATTTTGATTTTGGTTAATTAAGAAAATAGTTTAAGTTTTGACTAATTTTTCCTAATTAAACAATTAATTAAGGATCTTAAGCATTCCCTACTATTAACTACTCTTTAAATTATCATTAGGCTGTTGATCACTATTTTCTTAAGCCTGATCAGTAATCTAATTAATTAATTACTGTATATTAAGCTGAAAATGATTAATTTTAGATTGATTTATGAAGAAAAACAGTTTGTAAGACTAAGTAATTATGGTATAATTTTAAGATCTTGGTTATGCTATCTAGAAGCCAGGGAAACTAAATATTAATTTTTTGAATAATCGACCTAATTAATTAAGAAAAAATGAAATGTTTTTAATCATAAAATGAAAAAAAAATTAGTTTACACACTTAGATACTTACACAGTAATTAAAAAAGCTAGGAAACCTTGTTAAAAGCCAAGGTAATTAGGTCATGCACAAAACATTAGTTTAGCTAATTATTAAGGCTAAAATTATATGTTTTAAAGAATAAATTGAAGGAGAAAATTAGTTAAATTACTTAGATAATTATAAAAAAATCATCAAAGCTAGAAAACATTGTTAGAAAGCCAAAAACATTAGATCATGCACATAAAATTAGTTTATCTAATTAATTAAGCTAAAATGATCTATTTTTAGGAATAAATTAAAAGAGAAAATTAGTTAAATTACTTAGATAATTATGAAATAATTATCCAAGCTAGAAACCACTCTTAGAAAGTCAAGTTAATTAGGCCATGCATAAAACATTACTTTAGCTAATTAATTATGCTAAAATTATATATTTTTAAGCATAAATTGAAGGGGAAAATTAGCTAAATTACTTAGATAATTATACAATAATTATAAAAGATGAAAAAAATATTATAAAGATGACTAATTATGTTAAGTATAGATAATTAGTTTAGCTAATATTGTCTGATTTTGACTATAAAGTGAGAAGGGGAATTAGCTTATTAACCTATATAATTACATAGTAATTACCAAAGATGGAAAATAGCATTAGGAAGTCAAGACAAGTATCTTAAGTATAGATAATTGATTTAGCTAATTATCTTAGTTAATATTATCTAATTTTAATTATAAATTGAGAAGGAAAATTAGCTAATTAATTTATATAATTACATAGTAATTATCAAACATAGAAAATCACATTAGAAAGTTGAGATAGTTATCTTAAGTATAGATAATTACTTTAGCTTATTATCTTAGCTAATATTATTTGATTTTGACTATATATAAAAGGAGAAAATTAATAAATCAATTAGAGAATTAATCAATCCTTTTATAAAGCTATCACTATGGCTCCAAAGAGGACCCAGGGAAATCCTCAGTCTGATAGGATGTTACAACTCACAAGAGGGCTAGGGCGTCCCATGACCATGAGGCTAGGCCTAGTAGTAGGCCTATGAAGGAGAGTCTTCAGGCGCCAGCGCAGTAGCAGATAGTTGATCAGTCATAGGTGGGTTTTCATTTATTCAATCAAGCCTATAAATAATTTAAGTTCTTTCATAACTTAACATTGCATACGTAAGGAGTGAATAAGAATCAGAAAAGGAATAATTGGCCAAAAACGAAAGGTAACTTCCAAGAAACCAATGAGCATTGTTTGTAATTATGAAAGAATTGTTTGGGCTAAGACTGGTTGACCTAGGAAAGAATGATTGATCATCCTTAAACCAGCTTGTCTCAAGACACCTCTGATTCCTAGGAAGATTTTTACTCCAGGTGATGAGTAATGATGGCGAGTCATCCATGGATGAGTCGGTTACCTCCATGTACATGGAGTCTTTACCCCGTACATGTGTATATTTTTGGATACTACTTAGGATATCATTTTTATCCTAGGAGAACTGCCCGGTTGTATGGGTAACTAGTTGGCGTATGGACGCCTGGACTTTGGGTGATGTCTTTTTCCACCTTAGTTTTTATGAATAAGGAATGGGTACCGTTTTTTCACCCCTGTATAGGTGTTCTTCAGACAAGCCAGTACTGGTCAGAGATACTTTAGATTGACAATACCTTGTTTTAAGTCTAAAGATGTTTGTTTGTAAAAGAATGTTTTCAATACTACTTTCAATGGCTGTTTTAATGAATAATTGTTATGAAAGATAAAAGGAATCATTATTTTAATTTTGATAAGAACGTGGTAGTAATTAAATAACAAAGTATCATGTGTGAGTATGGGGTGGTAAGTAGGGATTGACTAAGGTTGTCAATCATGGACGGGTGGACCTGATTAGTCAGGTAACTATCCATTCCCGCGTACTAAAAGCATTTAGTAAACTTCTCCAATCGGAAGAGGAGTTCACCAGTGGCTGTGCCCTCACATATGTAGCGGAAAAAAGCATTGGTTGAAAATACCTTAGCCCAAAATTATTGAAGTTATAGGGCCAAAACAATTTTAGAATTTTCAATTATTGTCCCGTTTCCACTGTGAGACAAGAGTATGCCTTCTTCTAGGGCTATAGACCCAAACCATTGTTAATGGTAAAGGTCTATTCCTAGGATTTTTCTTAAGTTTAGAGACTCTGATTTTTTTTGGCATAGAGACCTGTCAAGGACCCCATCCCACTTTGGTGTCGGTGGGTTGGGGATATCACACAAATTTTGACTTAAGATGCTTGATTGACAATGTTGGAAGGTTCTAACGTACCAAGTAGGGTCATTTCCATGTTCCAGTAGATTAGACGAACGTTTGGTTCAGTTTTGGAAAAATCCATTATTTTAGCTTTTTCATACAAAAAACAAGGTCCGATCCTTAATTTACGTGTTTTAGAGAAGCTATGGTCCAATTTTGTAAAAATATGCTTTTTGAGGGCTTTTCACGTTATTTATAGCTTTTCATGATTTTTAGTGCTTTTTAGTGAAAAGGAGTCCGCTTTCTTATTCCATTGGATGAGGAGAACCCGTGGTTCAATTTCAAAAAATTTTGCTCTTTTTTTGCTTTGTATGCTATTTTTAGCTTCTTGTGCTTTTCGACACTTTTGAAAAGCAACGTGCTTTTTATGATGACCTAAATGTAAAAATATTATTTTTTCTCCGTCAGATTTAAAAATGATCACCCGGAGCAAAAACGAGACCCGACGGGATGTTTACGGGAAATATTTTTATAAAAAGCGGTACCGTAAATATGTCGGGCAGTATAGGAAAGTCATAATTATGTTAGGACATTAGGGTGCGGCATAGTCTAGCTACGGTTTTCATTAGTTGGCCAGATACTGCTCGGATGGTCAATTTTGCTGTAAAAATTGAATGGTAAGTGGGAGAGTTGACCACCAAAAGCAAAGACTTGTTTTCAGGAAAGACTATAGCTTTTTCCCAAACGCTAGGGCCTATTCCACGCAAGAAGGTAACGCCATCTCTCTGCTTGGGGCAAACTCCAGCCTACTGCACTTGCCTATAACTTGCCGGTCAGTGCTCAGTTTTCAGTGTCGTCTGTTGTATCTACGATCGCAAGGCTATACGTATCTATTATACGGAGTGGTGTAAGCTCTTCATCACCATATCCATAAGCTCTTCTCTCTTGGGAAGAAGAAGAAGAAGAAGAAGGATACTCTCTCTCTCTTTGCTTATTATCTTCTCTCTCGTTTCACGGTGTACGCGCTCTCCGGAAGCTTTCATGGCGGATACCTCTACGTAGCTCTCATCGCCGCTCTCTTGCAGCAAAGCAAGAAGCCTTTCGACAACCCCTAATTGATTTTAAAGCACCGTGAAAAGCTCTAAACTCCATAGCCATCATCATTTCTCTCTCTCTCTCTCTCTCTCTCTCTCTCTCTCTCTCTATGTCATTTTTCTGAGTAGTCACCCTCATGTTGATTTTTTTTCGCATACGAGTGCATGTATGGATCAATCGAGTACATACAAAGTTGCCCCATGATTAGTTCATCATGTTTAACACGCTGATTCATAAACAAACCATTATGAATCAACCCAAACCCTTTATAAAGAGATAAAACAAATCATTTGGAACATTTTCTCTCTTTAGAGTCATGTGATAAACATGCACGAGCTAAGAGATATGGTCAAAAAACAGTTTGCTGCCCACTACACTACGAAATTTTTTGACTCCAAGCTCCTTGGAGAACCATTATATAGATTCACCGGATGGGCAAACCCACTTAACCAATTGAAAATCTTGATGAAACTTGATGATAAATGAATTTAGTTCTCCATTATCCCTTCGGGAATGCGAGTTATTAATCACTCTGTAACCGGTTTTACCTACACGCGTAGGGGTGTGCTACCAAGGGGGGTACCATATGATGTCGTGAGTTGACCGAGCTGTTTTTATATGTTTTATGGTTTTTTTTGGTGAGTTGATTTCAATTATTAGATGGCCATAAAGTTGTGTGGGAGTATATGGTTAAACATCCCGAACCGCATAGGCAGATATGAATAAAGTGGTTTTCTTTTGGGGTTGTCGTTTGTTGTGTGAGTACCATATGGGTGAAGTGATGTGATAGAGTGATATTCTATATTATGGAGCTGATCTTGATGTGTTGGTTTGAAGCCAAATACTTTTAGTTGCATGTTTTGCATACTCCTGAAGATGTCAAAAATTTGTTTTTTGCATATGTGTGAAGTTATGGTTTATGGTTGACCTAAAGGTCGAAGCTGTTTTGCATCATGTTTATGGTGATGGAATGTTATCACATGATGTATGGGAACTCATGGGTTGATGTGGATTCCTTATATGCATGGTCGTGATTGCTTTCCATCTGTCTAGGTCAAGAACTAGCTCTATTTGCTAGAGAGGTGAAGTGCAGATGTGATGCATCAACTTTGCATGGTTGGATGTTGTCAAAATTGGATTTTTATATCATGATTAGTTGCTAATTTGACTCTTTTTATGCACGAAAGAATCATGTCTTAAGAGTCACATGTGCATGGACTCCGATTGATTGCAGGGGATGTGAAAAACTCCAAGTGTGGGAGTTGGTTCAGTGTGATTATGATTCATGTTCAAGGGTTGAGATTCCCTTATGGATTATGGTTGATATTCTATGGTGTAAGCCGGTGTGGCTCATGGTTTTTTTTTTCGATTTGGTTATGCTACCAAAATTTTTGCCACCATGTTATGTTCTAAAGTGGTTATGCAGGGTTGGCCCATGCCTCACCCAAGTTGGGTGGAGTGCTCGCTTGTGTGATGTGATTGAATTATGGTTTATGGTTTTGGAATTGCATCATGAAGTGATTTAATTGGTTTATGGTAGACCTGTAAGGGTAGAGACCCTGTACAACCTAATTGCTTGGGAAAGATTGTTTGTGCACCTGGGAAGTGATATTGTGATTGGACTCATGTGTTATGTTTCTCATGGAAGCATCGCTACAAGACTAGGATCACTGTTGGAATTAGGGTTGCAAAGAAACACACACATCTTGGAGAAGATGAAGGAAGCTCAAGGCACACAATAGAGAGTGTGTTACTTAGTACGCATTGGAAAGATAGATAGCCCTAGAGTGATGGGCGTATATACAATGCTCGGGGGGAAAATCCTCCTAAAGAGGGAAAAAATGCCCCGGCGGTCTTAGTGTGTTCACACACATCACTACCATATGTATATGGTAACAAATCCCCCCTGGAGTGATGCGGTGAACGAGAGCTAGCACATGAGTAAAGGGAAGTGCCATGCCCTGAGGACATGATCAGTCCACAAAGGGGAGTAAGCCCAAAGCTTTGCGGAAAGCTTCAAGATTCTCACGAGAAAATGCCTTTGTGAAAAGATCTGCAAGGTTGTCCTGTGTTGGCACATAAGCCAAGTTGATCTCTCCTGCTGAGAGCCTCTCCCTGACATAATGGTAATGCACCTCAATGTGCTTTGTGTGAGCATGGAAAACTGGGTTCCTCGCAACTGCCAATGCGCTTTGACTGTTAGTGTAGATAGTGTTGGCAGTGTCCTGTCCAACACCCAAATCAACCATAAGGGGTCTGAACCATACACACTCAACTGTAGCTATGAAGACTGCCATGTACTCAGCCTCACAACTCGAAGTGGCCACAGTAGGTTGTTTCTTGCTCAACCATGATATACATGAACTGCCAAGCATGAAACAAAAACCACTTGTGGACACTCGCATGTCAAAACAACCACCCCAATCTGAGTCCGAAAAAGCATGTAAGTCTCCCAGCAATGATCCCCCCTTGGGATAAAACAAGCCAAGATGTAAAGTGCCACTAAGGTAGCGGAAAATCCTCTTGACAGCCTGCCAATGCTTAGACCCTAGGCTATGCATAAATCTGTTGACCTGTGAGACTGCAAACTGAATATCCGGCCTTGTGTTGCATACATAAATGAGGCAGCCAACAACAGTTTGGTAAAGAGTGACATCTGCAGGATCGCCAGCATCATGTAGACTCAACTTCAAACCTGTTTCCATGGGAGTGGCAATAGGTTTGCAATCCTCGAGTCCAAACTTACATAGCAATGTCTCTATGTACTTTTCTGACACAAGGCAATACCACCATCACACTGCTTAAACTGTATACCCAAGTAATGATGCAACAGCCCCAAATCTTTCATCTTGAAAGTAGCATTCAAATCAGCCTTAAATTCAGCAATATGTCTCTCATTTGGTCCAGTGATCAGCAAATCATCGACATAAAGAACCACAATGAGAAGTACATCACCTTCATGCTTTACATACAATGTGCTTTCTGTTGGACTGGTACAAAATCCTCGTTTGACCAAATGAGTGTCAGCTTTCTCATACCAAGCACAAGGATATCGCTTCAACCCATACAAAGCCTTCTTACATCTGCACACTTTGTCTTCTTGTTCTTTTATGACAAAACCGCGAGGCTTCGTTACATAAACTTCCTCAAATATGTCACCATTCAAGAAAGCAGTAACAATGTCTGATTGATGTACATCCCAACCAAAATGAGCTGCCAATGCACATAGAATATGCACAGTAGTCATACGCAAAGTGGGAGCAAAAGTCTCTTCATAATCTATGCCTTTTTGTTGCGCATAACCCTTTGTAACAAGTCGAGCCTTATGGCGATTGATCTCACCATCCGGCTTGCGTTTCAACTTGTAAACCCACTTTGTACCAATGGCCTTTTTGCCAGAAGGCAAATCACATAAAGTCCATGTGTCATTTTCTATAAGTGCATCATATTCTGATTGCATGGCAGCCATCCAATTTTCTGAATTCTGTGCTTCATCAAAAGACAGAGGCTCCTCAACATCATGTAAGCTAGACACAGCCAAAGCATAACAATTTGATGCATAAGATGCATGGAGAGATCCTGAACGAGTACGACTAGACAAAGGTGCATCCAATTTACTGTCACGCAAAGTGTGCACTAGCCATTTTGGCATACCTCTAGCCTGCTCATTTTCAGCCCTTTCCTCAGCAAGTACATCATGTACATCTGCATTAGTAATAGGCTGATCTAAAACATTTTCAGAAACCCTCATAGGCTGTACATTTGACTCATTGGAACTTACATTCATATTTCCACCACTGAAAAGAGGCAACAAAGTGTGATAAATGTCCTGTGAGCTTACATTGTTGTCTCTAGTACATGACAGCAAGGGCTGAACAGAATCTTCCACAAACACTACATCCCAAGAAACCAGAATATGTTTTGTTTGCAGATGATACAACCTATAACCTTTGCTTTCAGAACTATAACCAACAAAAATACATTTGACAGCCTTATCATCCAATTTTCTGCACTGCACTTGTGGCACCAAAGCATATGCCAAACAGCCAAAAACACGCATGTGCTCAATAGAAGGCTTTCTATCATGCCATGCTTCATATGGAGAAATAGACTGCAAAGCTTTCTTAGGACACCTGTTAAGTACATAAGTGGCACACATGATGGCCTCAAGCCAAAAAGAATGCGGCAAAGCTTGAATTTTGACCATACATCGTGCCATTTCCGTCAGTGACCTATTTTTTCTCTCAGCAACACCATTTTGCTGAGGTGTATAAGGCACTGTACATTGGTGTTTTATCCCATGACTAGCCAGAAATGCATTAAATTCATGAGACATATACTCCCCCCCTCGATCGGAACGGAGGGTGCCCATAGTACATTTCGAGACATTTTCAGTCATAGCCAGAAATTGTTTGAAGCACATAAAAACTTCGGACTTCTCTTTAAGCGGAAATACCCATGCATGCTTGGAGTAATCATCAATGAAAGTCACGAAGTACAGGTAATTGCCCAAGGACGGAGTTTGCATGGGTCGACAAACATCACTATGCACAAGCTGCAACCTGAATGTGGCCCGAACTGAACCATCCTTTGGAAACTTAGAACGGTGCATCTTACCCAAAATACAGACTTCACAAACATGTTTGACAGGTGCTTCAAGAGGCAGCAAAGAAGCAACCATATCAGATTTCTACAAATGCAGCAAACTGGCAAAATTCAGATGACCAAAAGGTGCATGCCAAAGTTTTGCATTTGAAATAGCCCTTGAATCTGCAACAACATTTGCAAAATTTTGTCCACACTTGTCATACAAAGTGAGCTTATACATCCCACGGCACAAAAGGCCAGATGCAACAATTTCATTACCAAAACTGAGATCATGAACTGTACATCTGTCATCCACAAATTTGACTACAAGTCCAAGTCTAGCAAGTGCGGATACAAACAAGAGATTCTTCTTGATCCGAGGTACATAAATTGCATCAACAAGTGTGAAAGAACTGCCATTAGCAGCAGTAAGCACAATCTTTCCAACTCCCTGAACTGGATAAGAGGCATTGTTGGCACAAGTGACTGAATTCCCATGAGGGACAGACTCGAGAGAGGTTAACAATTCACGATGTGAGGTAATGTGCATTGTAGCACCACTGTCGAAATACCATACATGTGAATTTGCATCAACTGACAAGCATGCATCATGGACAGTAGGATTGTAAGTGCACTCTACGCTAAAAGCCCATTCTGCATCAACATCAGCATTACAGTCTCCTTTTATAGAAGACTCAACAAAGGCTGCATTTGTAGTGGAACCAGCATTTGCAGTGGAACCATCCTCTTTCTTCTTAGCCTCTTTGGCCTTCAACTTAGGACACGTCTTGATCAAGTGATCATTGGCTTTACAATAATGGCAACACATATTCTTTTTTCCCTTATCACCAGAATTGCCAGACAAAGTGCTACCAGCAAAAGCATTAGGAACAGAATTTTTGCCACTCGCAGCAGAACCATAAGAAGTGGTTGTATTACTGTTACCACCCTTTCTTTGAGAAGCAATAAAAGCCTGTTCAACTGCATGCTACCTAGTCCTATTTTTTCTAGAAAGTTACTCTTGCAACAGCAATGTGCATAATGCATCAAACTTGACAACTTCTGGATTTCCTTGGGTAATAAGTCTCCAAGTACTAGCAAAAGTCTGGTAGGAATCTGGTAAGGCATCAAGAACAGTCTGCACAAGGGAACTATCTGAAATGACTTCACCTGCAGAAATAATTTGCTCATTGATATCCTTGACACTAGCAAGGAAAGTGTCCATATCATCTTCCTCATGCATAATCTTTGACTCTAGCTCTTTACGCAGCAAAGCAATTTTAACGTCATTGCGACTTGCATAAAGACCAGCTAGAATATCCCAAGCCTGTTTTACAGATTTTGATGAACGGATGTGAGGAACAATGGTGCGCTTCATAGACAACGCAATAAATGCATGAGCCTGCGCATCCTTTACATCCCAACGAGCTTGTTTTGCCGTAGGCAAAACAACTCTAACAGCTGCAATCCTTTCAGCAAGACCTGCAAAATCCTCAACATTGCGTACATCCTTAGAACCAGAACGTACATCAATGCCCTGCACAATGTTCCAGACACCCTTTGACACAAGAACATGTTGCATCATATAAGCCCACATAGGGTAGTTGTCCCCATCAAACCTGTCCTCAACAACAAACATCTTGAACACATCTATATTGTTGTTGTCAGCCATGGTAAATGCTGCACCTGATGTGAAAACTGCCCGAAAATAGGAGTAACGGAGTAGGAAATACCTGTACTATATAGCACAAACCGTAGAAGACTATAACGCACCTGTTATGCAGAAAACTGCACTGACAAAAATTCTGCACAAAATGACAAAATAGCCTGTGCAGTACTCCCTGTAGTTGAAACGGAGGCCGAAATGAGCCCAAATCGAAAATCTGAGTAGACCGAGCTCTATGAGCTCACCCGAAGTATTTGTCGACCTGCGAACGCTCGCCAAAGCTCACTGAAATTGGAGAAAGTGAGCAGGCGTGTACTGAAGCAGTTGGCGACTAAGCCCGGGAGGACGCAACCTGCTCTGATACCAATTTTTGGAATTAGGGTTGCAAAGAAACACACACAACTTGGAGAAGACGAAGGAAGCTCAAGGCACACAATAGAGAGTGTGTTACTTAGTGCGCAATGGAAAGATAGATAGCCCTAGAGTGATGGGCGTATATACAATGCTCGGGGGAAAAAACCTCCTAAAGAGGGAAAAACTGCCCCGGCGATCCTAGTGTGTTCACACGCATCACTACCATATGTATATGGGAACAATCACCTACATCTCTTAGTCTTGGACTAAAGGGCCATTGACCTAGGGCTTTGCTGGATCGACGGTGTTGCCTAGGTCTTCTTCTTTTTGTTAGGCTCATCTACACGATTAGTGCGTCGGGGGTTGAATGACCTACATGGCTGACGTGTCGAGGATTTCACCTTGGCTTTGCCCAAATACCCGGTGCTGAGCATCAAAGAGAAGTGGCACCTAAACTGGTATGGCTGGTGTTGATACCCTCCCAACTGTTGGTATTTGGGATCCTTTCAGAGCTCGGGTTCATGGAGGGAGGCAAAGTGACCTCAGCCTATTTCTACATCAGGTGGGTTGGAAGTGTTATGGATTCCTCTCGACAAAGTGAAATTCTCTCTATCCATAGTAGAGCGAAAGTGGATGAGTGGACCAGTCGATCCCTACATAGGGTCCGGTGCTCTGCTAGTTATTTTTTCATAAACTTTGTGATGTTATGGTATACCCAGATTTTGTCATTGCATTAACACATGGTTGCGTGTTCCATTTAGATGGGTATTAAAAGATTCTTTGTTGTCACGTCTATGAATCAAGTGGGTTGTGAGTCATCTATTGCTTGTTTGGAAGGTTGTGAGGAAGATATAGATCCTAATGTTGCCTATGGGATGGATGCACTTGAAGAACGTCCACAATACTACATGGAGGACTATTGGGGACAAGTCAAACATGTCTATCAAGTAGTTGCTCTTGTTGTAAGAGGCCAAAATATCAATTACACTACTAAAACACCACCTCTTCAATGCTATCAATGTGGAGGTCCGCATCGTGTGTCCGAGTGTCCTATTAGGCTACAAAAGAATGCCACACTAATGCAAACCAATCAAGCGAGCACGTCTACAATGCCGATACTCATGTGTAATCGATGTGTAATCGATGTGGCAGTTCCAAGATTCTTTTATTTGAGTAGATCTTGTAACTAGTCGAGCACATCCTCTAGGAAATAGGTTTATAGTTGATCCTAGATCTGACACCACAGTTCACTCGGTCCCATTGCAATATTGGTACACGTGTAAAGCGGACACTGATGTTGAGGAAGATTCTCCTTATATGGATGTACTACCTAGGATGACTGAGTCGAACAATGTGGATTGGGTCCACCTAGCAGCAACCATAGACACTTGGGGAAACAGGGGGACAACCTGGGTAACACCTGAGGGGGATGAAATGCCACCACTCGTACCCTTAAATATGCTACAAGCAATGCATATAGCTTCTGACAAGACTCATCCTAATATAACGAAGAAAACATACAAGTGGGTCCCTAAATCTTCTTTAACGACCATGGCTGATGCTTAAAACAGAATCCTTGTAAGAAACGTCCCACTTGCTCCAAGAAATGTAAGAAAACGTGGCGGTGGATTCCTAAACGACTATTGGAAGCCCAAGGCTGCTATCAAGGAAATTATCAAATTTGGGTGCCAAAACGTAAATTGTGCTCTTACTTGTCACCTGGCCCTTGTGAGCCCTATCTTGTGGCTCCAAAATGAATTGAAGATCGCGAAAAGGAAAAAATTACGGAATGCTACACACCCGCTCCAGAGCTAGTTTGGGTACCAAAGAAAGAACGATTTGTTCCACCTAGCTCAGGAACAGGGAAGTCAAATGAAGCTTCTTGCTCTTCATGTAGTTTCTATACGAAAATAGAAGCTTTGACACAACCTCCACCTACCATTGTACATATCCATACAAACAAGGAAGAGTTTGCACCTCCCGTTGTAAGTTCACCACCTACAATAACGTTGCAATAAAATCATGGGAGAGTACCTTTCCACCCTTGCAACTATTGTTTAAAGCCTTCACCCATAAAAACTTGGAACAATTGGTTTCAAAAGGTGATGACATCATTCCAAGGAAGGGGGGTTTTTTTGCTGACATCCATCATTCACTTGCTTCCCTCTCCACCTTCCTCTCTGACCTCTCAATCTCCAATCCTAGGGAATGTATATATAAAGCCTTATATCACAAAAACAAGATAAAAAAGTAAAAGAGCAAGAGCCACCAAACAATAATGTGGAAACTTACAAGTCCTATACATAACACAAAATCACAAAAACACATTATGCACAAGAACACGACCCTTGTAATATTTGCAACACCTGTTTGGTTTAATTGTGATTGGTACCAAATATTCAGTGCATTTTTTAGTATCAAACATTAAATTCAATGTACTTTTTTGACATAATCACTTGTCTAGGTTTAAAAATCAAGCAGTTCGACTAAGCTAATTTGACCAAGCTAGGCGTCAGAGATTTTCTCTTAATACCATGGGGAATGCCTTCCTAATAATCAATGGCTACTTAGGTTCTTAATCCAATTTAGCCAGCATTGTGTGAAATGTACTAGGGCTTTCTAGTGGGCTTAGTCCCATTTGACCTTTAGCTTAAGTATTATAAAGGGAGTTTACGAATGTGATGAGCCTGGGGAGGGTAACACTGTTATATGACCCCTCAGAGTTACAAAATTAAAATGCTCAAAATGAACAAACAATAAAAAATCAAAGTGTCATGTCCTAGTTTCTCTTCATGTGGAGTCGCTTTAAGAGAATGTATGGGCAAGGATTTTAGTCCTACCCTTTGGTATTTCCTCCACATTTCCTGTATCTTCTGAACTGCATGGTTTCTTTGTTGTTGTTGGGCTTCTAATAAAGTTTATAAGGCAGCCATCTTGAGGTTTCCTTGCATTTTTAGCAAGCCTTCGGGATGACTCACTCCGTCTTGTACTTGTTCTTCATTTTTTGAGTCCTATTTTTGGCCAATCATCACGGGGTTTTCTTGCATTTTTTGCAAGCCATCTGATTGATCCTCTTCACCTGTTGTTTGCTCTAGTGTGTTTGGCTCTTGGACTGGGTTCTTTTAGGAAATAACGTGGTAATTCTACCGCAGCCTCGGCTGGGCCTCTTCTTCGCCATAGCCTTTCGCTAAAAAATCTTGGATGGTCTTTTGGCCTTTGGGTTCAACCCTTCTCTGTAGCCTCCTATGGTCACTTATGTGCTTCTCAAGGGCTTGGTTGTAAACTTCATCCTCTGGACTAGCTACTTTGCCAATTTAAAGAAAAAACGCACTGAAATTGCACTTTTTGTGATAACTTGAACTTCAGCCAATTTTTTGCCCCACTCCCTATGGCATTTTGTTCTTTATGGTTAGATTGAGCTTATGGTCCAAAAATTCGAGGCTTTTGCACAAGTTTGGTCGAGTTTTGTAATTTTTATGCTTGTCAAACTCTAAGACCAATAAATCTTGAGTGGGGAATTCCATGTTGGTCCAAATTGAGCAAATGAGGTGTCATTGAGACCCTCGTGGCCTGTGGAAACTTTTGATGCCAACTTTTGCTTGCTCTGAGCCTTGTGGAAACAACCATGATAGCTGGTCAGTAGGGGAAAAATTGCACAGGTTTGATATGGTTGGGTCCCCCATGTTAAGGAGGTCCTATTTGGGCCATGCATCTGTAATTTGGTCACATGTTCTCTGTGTGAGGGTAGTTTGTAAGATCTTGGGAACTTTTCTCGTTTCTACTGGGTTATATGTATCCAAATGAGCTGATTTTGGCCTCACTGGAACCCTCTCATGATGTGAAAACTTTGGGTATGAAGTGTTCCTATTTTAGTGCCAGGTGGCAGCTATTGTGGTACCTGCCACTAGGACTTGTAGCTTACTTGGTTCATGTCCGTGCCTTCCTGATGATGTGGATATTCTTTTCATATCATGTACCTATCATTTGGACATTCCAACTCTGTGCAGTGCCCAATTCTCTCTGTGAGGTGCCTAGACCCTTTCATGGGAATGCTTGATCCATGCATAGGGATCTCCCAAGAACGCATGTGCTCGCTCGCTTGCTCGCTCTGGCAAAGTCACTAGGTGGAAATGACTAGAAATTCCCCTAAATTAGTATATGTGCCTAGTGCTTATGGAGACTTATTTTCATTTTTGATTCCATAATTCCCTATGCATACCTTAGATTTTGGAAAGATCTTTCACTTCCACGTTTGGACTTTGTATGACCCTGATACAATCGGTTTACCTTTCAGGCTATTGTCGTATTTAGGCCGAAATTTCACATTATCTGTTTGCTTCCAAACTTTTTCTATGATTTCCTTTTTTTATTGTATTCCGTCATTTATCTTTAAATTATCCATTTATTTTTTAGATTTTTTATTAAATTTTTAGGAAGAAAATCCTGAAAAAGTACTAAAAAATGGTGAAAATTCTCAAAATTGAGCCAAACCAAGCCAAAATCAATCCAAAAATTACCCAAAACTAGATAATCATTCTTAGATAAGGAAAATAAGCTTTTTTATATGTATAAAGTGTTTTAAGCCATCCTTGATCTATTTTTGTGCTTTTTTCTCAATTTTTGTGACCAAGGTTGAATGTATTATTAGCAAAAAAGTATGAGAGACTTTTGTATGAAGTATATACAAGAGTACGGGGTTATTCTGGTCTTGACTCGTCCTAAACCCCCTTTAATTAATTTTTAGGCATTACACATCATTTGTTAGAAATCATTCAATTGCAATAAAGCACAAGGTTTAAGCCGATTGTAAAACAATGCCGGGTAATATATATAAACTTTTTTTTGCCTGAGTTTTGTCATGTCTTTTGACATGTCTCCCCCCTCCTATGTCTAGTCCTCCTGGACAAGTTGAAAATTTGGATTCAAGGTGGGTGGAGCCATAGTTCTTGGTCCGTATAACTGATGTTGGAGTATGGCTACACGTGCTTTCATACGGAGCTCAAAAATTTTGGCAAGACTATCCATGTTGATGGCTTTGTTGAGTTGTTTTGGCCACCATAATTGTTGTTTTTGCAAATGATTTTGTTGATTTGATGTTTGCATTGTGTTTTTTTCACTGGTATCCAGATCCAAGGCTAATGTTTTTGTGCTAAATATACTTCTTTGGCTATCCATACTTTCTTTGTTGACTTGGTCGGTTTTTACTTATCGAAGTGGTTCTTTGTTGGTTTGTTTGTCCGTATATCAAGATTCAACTAGCTGCACTTCTAAATCCAAATAAACTCCTTTAATTTTTGAGCTTGACTCAACCTCTTTGGCACCCATATTCTTGTGAATTTATCAGGGGTGATCCGTATGGGTATCTTAGCTGTTACTGAAGTCTTTTATGGCTTTTGGGTATTGAATGATGTTTTATCATGTATTTCATCTTTCCTAATCCAAATGTGCTCTTTTTTTCTAATTGTGGCTTTGGTAACTGCCTTGATGTTTTCTCTGGTGGTTGTTTTATCGGATTCCTTGTTGATAATGGTGTGGATTGAGCGGATGCCATCTTAGCTAGATTTGTTGGTGTTTTCTTGGATTCTTTGAGAATCCATTGCATAGTTCCTGTAGGAAAACTTTCTTTGCCCTTGCCAGTATTCATTTCTATTACTGGCCCTAGTTTTGTGACTTTGGTTAATGGATTCATTTGCTTCTTTGATTCATCTTGAATTTAGACCAAATTGGATTGCCAATCTATTTGAACATTGTAAATCCTTTGCCATGGTTGTCCAAGCAGTAGTTTGTGTTGGTTTTGATTATCAAATACCACATAAAATCTGTGTGGGTAGACAATGTTATTGATTTGAACATGAAAGGTAACCAATACTAATGCTTTGGTCCACTTATGGGTGTCCATTTCTTTTTTTGGAATGATATTTGGGATTCTATGTCAAAAGGAAGTCCTTTGACTAGTCAAACTTCATTTCTGGCCTAAACCTATGCTTGCAGTGTTCACACACGTATGATATCTCTTGACTCGGGATTGCTCCAAACTTTAATTGTAGACTCTCCTTGATGTACTCTAACCACTCCAAGTCTCAGTTTCACTCCTTTTTTGTTTCGTTGCTTGCGGAGTTTAGCTGAGACAAATTGATCCAAATTAAATGAAACTTGGTCTCTAGGCCTATTTTGTGATGGCAAACACTTTTGTAAGCTCAAATGTAAGTTTTGGCCTCTAATTTGGGACTTGAGATATCATACGCGTATGATGTCTTTTGTGGAAATATGAAGTGACTTTTCTCCCAAAGACTATCACTCAAGGAACTCTCAGCAACTTTCAAAATTCAAATTCAACAATTTTTGTGCAAGTTATGGTCAATACAAGCATGAATCTTGCCCAATTTCCTTCTTTTGGCACTTTTTAGCGCAAATGTGCTCCAAATGCAATGAAATTTTGGCTAGGGACTGCTTTTATGCTTTAGGACACTAGGGTATACTCACATGTCTGATTTGACCAAGAACTAGCCTAAAAGTCTTCATACGCGTATGATGTCTTTTGGCTCAGATTTTGCTTTTGTTTCTACCCAAGGTGCTCCTCGATGAATACAGCAAGAATATGTGCTCACAAAAAAAATTGGATGTAAAAAATGCACAAAATCACTATTTTTCAGTCTTACCTTCTTGGAGTTGCAAAAAATTTCTTAAATTCAAAGATATGTATCCAAATGGGATGAAATTTCGCAAACAAGCTTAAAGCATCATTTCCAAACCCCTTGAGTGGTCAGAAGTGAAATTGGACTTTCAGACCTTGACTTGAGACATCATATGCGTATGATGTCTATGTGCTCAGATTTGGAACTATCTTTAACTTAGGTCCCCCTTATCATAAGCAACAAGAATATAAGATCACAGCAAAGTTCAAAGCTAAAATTGCTCTCAAAAAACAAATTTCACATGTCACCTTCCATGAAGTACAAAACCACACTTTTCTCACAAGATATATGCCCAAAATGATTCAAACTTGGTGAGGATGCTCAAAAAAATGTGTCAAAGAACCCTATAATGACAAATGGTCATTTTTGTGCAAAAATTGTCCCAGGAGACATCATATGCGTATGATATCTATTTGCTCCAAATGCAATGAAACTTGGTGTATGTGATCAACACAACATGCAAAATAGGGATGTAAAGTCAAAACTGTGAGGATGGAGAGCAAGAGCACATAGTGGGTGGAGCATAGTGAGGATAATACCTTCATGCTCCTTATTCCTTTATATATGTGTAAAGAATAGGAGGGTTGGTGATGGGTAGAGTAATCTAGCCAATTGGCTTGAACCCTAACAAAAGACTAAACTTGATATGGAAAATACCCAAACTAAGTAGAAACTCAAGGGAAACTATACGTGCTACACAACACAAACAACAATAGACTATCGATGACCTTTTATACCGGGGGTCCACCTTTCAAAATTACATCTAGCACGTGCATTCAAGAGGTATTTTCAAAACCTCTCTACACACACACTTCATCATGAATTAAAAGACTCCTCTTCCTTCAAAAACCTATACCTTTTTTTCAAGTTTTCATTTTTAAAACCCTCTTGTACATGTAATTTTGTAACTCTTTGGTATGAGAAAAAACCCCTCCAGGTGATCTCATGTGCTACACTTACATATTTTGAGGTGGACCCCTCAAGCCTTTTATGCAAAAAGCTTACAATGGAAGAAGTTTTGCACAAAAGGAAAAAATACATGCACAATACAAGTACTAGTGGAAATGGAGGCCAAAAGAAGTCCGCATCCAAATTCTGAGCACACCCAGCTCTCCGAGATATCCCAAAGTATTTATCAATCTGCTAATGCTTGCCAAATCTCACTAAATCAAAGAAAGTGAGCAGGGTGTGCTGGAGACTATTCCCATGAGGACATAAACAGCCTTGATACCAATTGTTGGAGTTAGGGTTGCAAAAAAACACACACAACTTGGACATGGAGAAGAAGCTTGTTGTTGGCGGATCACCACGATTGGACAATGTAGCCTAGAGAGAACTAAAACCAACATAAAGGTGGCAATCCAAGGATGTAACGGCCCAGCTAGTAAATGGAAACATAAAATGCAATGCCCGAACAATAAAACATTGAGGAGAGAGGTGTCACTCTCAAGCAAGGAAGCAACTAGGTGGAAAATGTCTAAGTCTCCCATGCAGTCTCACTTGCACTCAAATGGTCCTTTAGGGGTCAAAACAACTTCAAATGACATGAAATTTAAGATTGGGGGTCTCTAGACTATAGGCAATATGTTCTTAACACCAAAACCTGCAAAAGTCACAGTCGGGTAGATGAGAAACCACAATTGGTGTCACCTCTCAACTTCACCACAAAATGATGAATGAGGGGTCATTTGGATCCTCCTAAGGCCTACTTACCTTTTTCCATGTTTAGTTTCACTTAAAACACCATTAACAACACAAAATGAGCATTTAAACACACTAGGCGACATAGAGCTAAAATTGCTCATTGCGTCACACACACACACACACACACTCAAACATAGCACATTGAACATGTACATGATGTCAAGAGCATGAGGAAGCAACACATGAAGCTTCATTAGCAATGCTTACCCGTACAAAGAGTAGTGAGAGTGCATTTGTAGGTGTACTCTTCACTACTTGAGCTCAGCTTTTTTAATTTATTTTTACAAATTTTGGCTTACATACCTAAGGTGGAAATTTTGGGTTTTTGGATAGAAAGGGATAAGTATTTCAAAAATGTAGTGGGCTTCGGCTTCTAGCCTCTTCATTAGGTACAAAAATGGTTCCGAAATAATTAAACTCTTTCAAGTTCAAGATTCACAATGTTAGCTAAGGAGAAAAATACATGAGTGAGGAAAAAAGTAGTTTTGTTAGCCCATTTGGATAGGCATGATTGGGCTCCTTTGCTTCAACACTTCCCCCCTGCCCCCCCCCCCCCCCCCCCCCCCCCCCCCCCCCCCCCCCCCCGATTCTTCTCGTTCCTAACAAGACTACAGTCCTTAGCAGGGGATTTCTTTGCTATTGTTCATTGACATACTGATGGAATGCCAACATCATTTGATGCACTTGGTCTTCTTTTTGTGGCTTGTAGATTCTGGTTAAGAGGTTTTTGCATTTGTGTAGGGTATAAGCAAAAAACCATAATTTGAAGTCCTTGCAGATGGGAATTAACATTATGGAGTCCATTTCAAAATAGCTTGCGTAGAATGCCTCTTGAAAGGTCTGTATGTAATGGCTGGGCAAGAAAATAATCCTTGAGAATAGATCGTAGATCACCTTCATCTTAGGGGTTTCATTCAAATTGAAGATAAGACCCTTGTAGCCCTCTAAGAAGTCCATTTGACGTTAGTGGCCTCTGTGTTTGTGAACATTTTGATGCAGAGTGAGAGCATATAGAATATTTTTAGTATCATTTTACATGCAATATCCGACTTTCCTCTAACCAGGCTGATCATTTGCTTTATGGACTTCCTCATGTAGGCGAGTGAAGGTGCCTCTCTTGGTTCTTGAAACACTAGGTAATTCAGCCATGTGGGGGAGTGAGATGCAATCAGTTGCTCAAAATAAACCCACCTTCTTCTTCGGATGATTGGGTAATAAGTTGGGTGAATCTAAATGTGGGTGGGAGAAAATGATTTTACTATAATTGCTTGCTTGTTCTCCCCCATAAACTTTTCCTTCCATTCAATCCTTGCTTCTTTAATGTACTCAGGTGGTCCATTGTGAAAGATCTGCATCTTTATAGCTACCTCCGGCATCTGGAAACTGATGGTAGCATTTATTTCTTTTTCTCTATTGGAAGCCATTTGAGTAGTAGATAAGAAAGTTTTGGCTCAGGAACCTCCTCTTGTAGTTGTTCTAGGGTTATGTACTTCAATAAATCTGATCTTAATAGATGATGCTTGTAGCGAAGGTTCTTGGACACAACCTCTTTATTCACTCCCCACTGCTCCTCCAGTAGATGTGAGTACTCTTGAGGCAGTTTGTGTGGTTTAGTTGAAGTACCCACATCTACCGGGCCTCATATTTTTTTCCTCTTGCTCCATTTCATCTTTTGTTTGCTTAAACTTAGGTGCTATTTTCCAGGGTCCTTTCTCTCTAGGTGGGAGGTTCTAAAATTGTTCTACTATTGATAACTACTTTCTTAACTTTTCCACCTTCTTCAGCAACATCTCGATACTTTCGTCGTTTGCTTTACTTTCCTCTGACATGGCCTTGCTCTTGGTGTGTAGAGCTTCTTCCACAGTGATTCTTGTTGTCTAATAAATTTCCAAGGCCTATTGTAATTTGGATATTTTCTTTTTATAGATATCACTCTGCTCAGAATTGTTGGAATAAGCAATGGAATGCTTCTAGAATTCGATTTGGATTAGCTATTCTTCCTTTCAGTACATCAAGTGAAATCCTTTGCTTCTGTGCTACTGTTGTGGATTACTTGGCACATTGGTGGGCCTGTTGGTATTGCTTTGCCTTTTTCTCCAATGCAAGCTTGTTGCTTTGCACTATGCCCTCCTACGCTTGCCTAGCCAACTTTCTTTTTTATACATTTCTTTATGTTTTGTCATCTCACTGCTGACATGTTCTAGCTAAGAGTCCCTTCAATGGAGGTCTTCTTCTAAGATAGTGCTAGTTGCAACCAGGTCCTTGTTCTCATTCTTTGTCTTATCCATCTCCTCATGTATGTTGACCACCGCTAAGTTGAGATCCATGTTTTTTTCTTCTTCCGTCTCATACTTGAGAGTTATCTATATGATCTCTTTGTTTAAATCCTCAACTCGCTTGGATATCGATGTTGCTTTGGCCATACTAAGCAATGATTCGTTGAGGATTGGCCCTTGATCAACAGCTTGTGTCATCTTGGTGGTGGTTTCATGGGCAAACTCGTTGCTCTCGCTTTTCTTGATAAGCATGATTAATGATGGAGTGGAAGCCTCGACCCCTTGTGCTAGTTTCTCTTCATGTGGAGTCGCTTTAAGAGAACGTTTGGGCAAGGATTTCAGTCTTGCCCTTTGGTATTTCCTCCACATTTCTTGTATCTTCTGAACTACATGGTTTGTATGTTGTTGTTGGGCTTCTAATAAAGTTGGTAAACCAGCCATCTCAAGGTTTTCTTGCATTTTTAGCAAGCCTTTAGGCTGGTTCACTCCGTCTTGTACTTGTTCTTCATTTTTTGTGTCCCGTTTTTGGCCAATCTTCACGGGGTTTTCTTGCATTTTTTGCAAGTTGTCTTATTGATCCTCTTCACTTGTTGTTTTCTCTGGTATTTTTGGCTCTTGATTGGGTTCTTTTAAAAATAATGTGGCAATTCTACCATAACCTAGGTCTCTTTTTGGTTTAGCCTGCCGCTATCAAATCTTGGATGGTCCTCTTGGCTTGTTCTTCTTCGGTGAGTGGCCCATAGGGAACTTCTTTTCTCATGATTTCTAGGTGGTCTTGTCTTGTCTGTTCAGATGGGATCCCTGCATCGGTAGATGGAGATTCCATGTGGGTTAAGTCTGTGGGCATAGGGTTTTGTATTTTGGGTGCTTCTTGTTGTGGAGTTTCCTATTGTTGCTCTTGCCTTGCCTATTCTTCTTGCTGGTAGATATGATCCATCATATCTATGATGTTTTCGTGATCTACAGTCTCTTCCTCTTTTGTGGTTTCAGAGCTGGTTTATGGTCTAGATTCCTCTTTTTTGTGAGCTCCCTTGCGGAGGTATCTTCCTCAAGCTAATCTTGAGTCTTCATTCTCTTTGGTTCCTCCCCTTCTACTTCGTCTTCTTTTGGTCTTTTTGATGTTTGGCCGGTTTGTTCTTTAATTTTGGCCCTCATCATATCCGATACGTTTTGGGCCTGCTCTTCCTTTGGGTTTTCCCGTATCTCTTCTTCTTTGATTAAGCAGCCTCTCTTTGTTTTTTTTCTCTTTCTTCTTCTGCATTCTACTTCCTTTCTTGATCATCCTTAGCCTTCTGTTCTCTTTGCTCTACCCTCTTGGTGAATGCCGATATTGGCTTCCTCTCTTGAGTATTGGGATCTAGCTGTCAGAGCTCAATTTTATCTTAGTTGGTCTTTGATCCGACTGATTCACAATTGTTGGCCCCTTTGTCTCTCACATATGTTGGTTGAGTTGTCCTTGTGGCATTGGTGGGCTGTGTGGATGTGGATGGTGTTGCCACCTTTGTGGCTTTTGGCTTCCATACTCTTTCTGCCCATTCATTTAAGTTTGGGGCATCTTCAAGTGAATCTCTCTCTCCAATTAAGCAAGCCTCCATTTTGGTTAAGGACTCAACTCTCCCTAGGTATGGAATGATGGATGGTTTAGCCCACTTCTTTTTCTCTACCATTGCTGCAAGCCAATCGAAGCCCCATTTGGCCAAATCTACAGCAGCATGCTTGTGTTGTGGTACTAACTTGTGGAATGTCAAGGCTAGATTTTTGTCACGCCTCGTGTATCTAGTTTGTTGGTCAAAGTGGAGGTGCTGATTCAAAACTTTCATCAACTATTTTGTTCTTCTTTCCTTGTTACTGCTAAATGTTGGAAGCTTCATGGTAAAAAAATCCTCGTCCGCATAGCATAGGCTTAATTGGTTCACCCCTCAGCAATTTTGTGATTTTTGCTATGGAATCTAGGGTGATTTCTACTATGAACTTTTCTCCATCAGCCTTTGTAAGGGTTGTTGTCATTCTGTCTTCATCCACCTTCTATAGAGTGGTGATCAATCCATGAGCTCTCCTATAATCAGCTTGTACAATTGGTTTGGAGAGTAAATCTTCAATTCCTAGCCTTGATATAGCTCTATCGACCGGAATTTCAAGGTGTGTATGCAATGGTATTAAAGTCTTTGGGCATGTGTGGTGCCTCCCACCTCTTTCCTTGTTCATCCTTCCATACACAATTGAAAACCCTAACGCCATGCTGAGTTTCAATAGCCTCGTCGACATAACAAGTTTGGACCCCATGATGTGGTCCATGTCAACTTGGAAAACAAATGAAAAAAGCCCAATTTTTAGCTGGATAATTATCAAATGTCAAGCATGTGTGCAGTTAGTGCTCTTGAAAGTTGGTTTGGTCAATATCTTGAACTCAGAGTGTCCAATTTTGACACGTGAGGTGTCATTGGAATCCCGTTGAGATGTACTTCATCATGGTCAACTCCCAACCCAAAATTTGACAAGTAGTAGATATTGCAGAAGGTGTCATCTATGCCAAATCTGACATTTCTTCTCATATTTTGTATGTTCACCTTTCCCTAATCCCATCCATGCTATGCATGATCAATTTGGACACCTAAGACTTCAAGTTTTTGGACCCCTTTTGACTTGGTCCTTCCAGGGTTAAGTTGGAATTTTTGACCTTTTGACATGTTTTATGACCTCATTTTTTCATTCTACTCTTCAATTAGGTTCTTTGGTCTCGCAACATGCTATAGTTTGTCAAGTTGTATGGTTCAAGTGGAATTTCCTAGTCATCTTGCAGTAATCACGGTACCTATCATTTGGGGCAAAATTGCACAACTTTGGTACCCTTTGATTCCCCTTGATGTGTAGAGCCTATGATTGCCACCTTGCTTGATCAATTTGGATCACTGCTTTGATCACCACTTAGTTTTTCCTCTTGTCGGGAGTCCGGTTTGTTAAGCAAGCCCTAGTTATGGTTTGGAAATTGGGTTCAACCCTTCCTTGTAGACTCCTATGGTCATTTATGTGCTTCTCGAGGGCTTAATTATAAAATTCATCCTCTGGACTAGCTACTTTGCCATTTAATTAATTATTAACCTATATTTAACTAAAAATTTGGTTTGTTAAGCAAGCCCTAGTTATGGTTTGGCAATTGGGTTCAACCCTTCCCTATAGACTCCTATGGTCATTTATGTGATTCTCGAGGGCTTAATTATAAACTTCATCATCTGGACTTCATCTATAAACTTCATCATCTGGACTAACTACTTTGCCATTTAATTAATTATTAAACTATATTTAATTAAAAATTAAAAGATATTCCTAATTATTAAGCTATATCTAATTAAAAATTAAAAGGTAGGAAAATTTTAATTAAAAATTAAAAGGTATTCCTAATGGCTTCAAAAAAATTGAAAGCTATTCCTAGTTCAAAGATTCCCTCAACAACAAAAAAAACAATGCGCTAGTCTCAGTAGCATGCAGCAACGGGCACAATGACGAAGCACGTAGATTTGCAACAGTATCGATTGGACATGAGGACAGATACAACATTGAGAGAGAGAGAGAGAGAGAGAGAGAGAGAGAGAGAGAGAGAAAGGACACTTTAAAGAGAAGAAAATGCTAAAGGGAAAATGAACGAGGAAGGAAGCACAAATGGACCAATGGGAAGTTGACCACCTCTTTATATGGACACAAAAGGTCTTTTGACTTTTCACCTCTGTATGTCTTTTGACTTCCCACCTTCATGTGTCTTTTCATTTCCTAAACTCACCCTTCACTTACGCACTTAAGATGTTTCGAAAGGATTTTTATTTTTCCGAGATTGGGGAGACCTAATTTGCCAATATTATTTTTTTAGAAACGCACTGAAATTGCACTTTCTATGATAGCTTGAACTTTGGCCAATTTTTTGCCCCATTCCTTATGGAAATTTGTTCTTTATGGTTAGATTGAGCTTATGGTCCAAAAATTTGAGGCTTTTACACAAGTTTGATCGAGTTTTGCAATTTTTCTACTTGTCAGACACTGAGACCTCTAAATCTTGAGTGGGGAATTCCCTATTGGTCCAAAATTGAGTAAATGAGGTATCATGGGACCCTCTTGGCTTGTGGGATCTTTTGATGCCATCTTTTATCTACTCTGAGACTTGTGGCACCAACCGTGGTAGCTGTCAGTAGGGGACAAATTGCACAAGTTTGATATGGTTGGGTCCCCCATGCCAAGGAGGTCCTGTTTGGGCCATGCATCTATAGTTTGTTCACATGTTCTCTGTGTGAGGATAATTTTTGAGATCGTGGGAACTTTCACTATTTCTAATGGGTTTTATGTATCCAAATGAGGTGATCATGGTCTCACTGGCACCCTCTCATGATGTACAACCTTTGGGTATAAAATGTTCCTGTTTTAGTGCCAAGTGGTAGCTACCACGTTACCTAACATTGGGACCTATAGCTTAATTGGGTCATGTCCTTGCCCTCCCCATGATGTGAGGATTTTTTACTCTATGCAGTGCCCAATTCTCTATGTGAGGTGCCTAGACCCTGTTTTTGTGTTTTTGGTGGGTGGGTTAGTTTTTTGCATGCATACACATGTTCTATGAGCATTACAAAACATACCACTAGCTCCGCTCACCATGGAAATGCTTGATCCATGCATAGGGGTCTCCCAAGAATGCGTGTGCTCGCTCGCTCGCTCTCTCCTGCAAAGTCACTAGGTGAAAATGAATAGAACATCCCCCTAAGTTAGTACATGTGCCTAGTGCTTCTAGAGACCCATTTTCCTTTTTTATTTTATTATTACATGTGCATATCTTAGATTTTTGGCAAATATTTTATTTTTGCATTTGGACTTTGTATGACCCAGATATACGACGGGTTTACCTTTTGGGCTACTATCGTATTTAGGCCGAAATTTTACGTTATCTGTTTTCTTCCAAACATTTTTTGTGATTTCTTTTTGTTATGGTATTCCATCGTTTATCTTCAGATTTCCATTGATTTTTTAGATTTTTATTAGATTTTTAGGAAGAAAATCATGAAAAGGTACTAAAAAAACAGTGAAAACTCTCACATGTAAGATCCCCAATTTATGGATGCTTCTAAAAATAAGGAAAATAACTTTCAATATCTATTTTGCCAAATTTTGACTTAAGTTGCTTGATTGACAGTATTGGAAGGTTCTAAAGTGAAAAGCAAGGTCGTTTCTATATTCCAGTAGGATAGACGGACATTTAGTTCAGTTTTGGAAAAATTAGCTTTTTGTGTTTTTCAGCGTTTTTGAAAAAGCAATGTGCTTTTTATGATGACCAAAATATAAAAATATTAGTTTTAGTCTCCGTCAATTTAAAAATGATCACCCAGAGCAAAAACGGAACCAAACGAGATTTTTATGGGAAATATTTTATGAAAAGCGGAATCGTAAATACGTCGAGGCAGTACAGTGCCCGAGAAAGTCATAATTATATCGGGATATTATGGTGTGGCATAGTCTAGATACGGTTTCCATTAGTTGGCCAGATACTGCTCGGATAGTCAATTTTTTTGTAAAAATTGAATGGTAAGTGGGAAAGTTGACCACAAAAAGCAAAGGCATGTTTTTAGGAAAGAAAGAGTCTTTTTAGAAAAAAGAGAGGAGTTTAGTTGAGAGCTCTTTTCTGGGAAGCCAAGATTCTTCTTAGAGACTTGAAATCACGCATCAGAATCCGTGTCCGCAAAAAAAAAAACATCCGCGAACGTGCTCAAACTTATCTCTCTTTGCTTCGCTCTATTCTTAGCTTGTGATTTTGGCCTTGAGAGCCTATATAAAGACCCCTCTCCCTTCACTTTAAAAACACACACTCTCAGAAGTGGAAGCTCTCTTGTCTTGACGTCGGAGTTACTTTCTCTCCCTCAACCTCTCTCCCGCAAGCTCTTACCTTCAAGCCATCTCTCAGCTGCTGTTTGTTGTATTTACTACCGCAAGACTATACGTATCTATTATACGGAGTCGTGCAAGCTCTTCATCACCATCTGCATAAGCTCTTCTCTCTCGAGAAGAAGAAGAAGAAGAAGAAGAAGAAGGATACTCTCTCTCTACTTGCTTATTATTTTCTCTCTCGTTTCACAGTGTATGCGCTCTCCGGGAGCTTTCGTGGAGGATACCTCTACGTAGCTCTCATCACCGCTCTCTTGAGGCAAAGAAAGAAGCTTTTCAATAGCCCCTAATTGATTTTAAATCATGATGAGAAGCTCTATACTCCATAGTCATCATCTCTCTATGTCGTTTTTTTGCATAGTCACCCTCTCGGTGATTGTTTTTTTTTGCATACGAGAACATGTATGGATCAACCGAGTACATACAAAGTTATCCCATGATTATTTCATCATGTTTAACACGTTGATTTATGCACATGATGTATTTATGGTCACGTGCGTGCATAAAAAGCGCTTTTTGTTTCACGTCATAGAGGCGGTAGGAACACTGTTTTGGTCATAAATCACAAACCGTTCTGAATCAGCCCGAACCCTTTATACCAGAGATAAAACACATCAATTTGAACATTTTCTCTCTTGGTTGTCATGTGAAAAACACGCACGAGCTAAGAGATATGGTTTAAAAAGAGCAGTTTGTTGCCCACAACTAACATTTTAGACTCCAGGCTCCTTGGAGAAACACTATATAAATTCACCGGATGGGCAAACCCACTTAACCAATTGAAAATATTGATGAAAATTGACGCTAAATGAATTTATGTCTTCGTTATCACCTCGGGAATGCGAGTTAGTAATCACTCTATAACCGGTTTTTACCTACACGAGTAGGAGTGCTACCAAGGGGGGGTTTCATGTGATGTAGTGAGTTAATCAAGCCGTTTTGATATGTTTAATAGTTTATTTTGGTGAGTTGATTTCAATTATTAGATGGCCATAAACTTATGTGGGAGTATATGGTTAAACATCCCAAACCGCATAGGCAGATATGAATAAAGTGGCTTTCTTTTGGGGTTACCGTTTGTTGTGTGAGTACCATATGGTCAAAGTAATGTGATAGAGTGATAGTCTATATTATGGAGCTGAACTTGATGCATTGTTTTGAGGCCAAATACTTTCAATTTCATGTTTTGCATACTCCCAAAAATGCCAAAAAATTGTTTTTTGCATATGTATGAAGTTATGGTTTATGGTTGACCTAAAGGTCGTTCAGTTATTTTGCATCATGTTTATCATGTAGGAATGTTATCATATGATGTCTAGGGACTCATGATGTGGATGACTCATATGCATGGTTATGACTGCTTTCCACCTTTCTAGGTCAAAACTAGCTCTATCTGCTAGAGAGGTGAAGTGCACATGTGATGCATCAACTTTGCATGGTTGGATGTTGTCAAAATTGGATTTTTATATCATGATTAGTTGCTGGTTGCACTTTTTTATGCATGAAAGAATCACATCATAAGGGTCACATGTGTGTAGACTCCGATTGATTGCAGGGGATGTGTCAAACTCCAAGTGTGGGAGTTGGTTCAGTGTGATTCTGATTTATGGTCAAGGGCTGAGATTCCCTCATGAATTATGGTTGAAATTTTATGGTGGAAGCCGGTGTGGCTCATGGTTTTTTTTTTCTGGATTTGGTTATGCTACCAAAATTTTTGCAACCATCTTATGTCCTAAAGTGGTTATGCAGGATTGATCGTGCGTCACCCAAGTTGTGCATCTGGGAAGTGCTATTGTGATTGGACTCATGTGTTATGTTTCTCATGACAGCGTCGCTACAGGACTAGGATCACCTACATCGCTTAGCCTTAGACTAAAGGGTCATTGACTTGGGGCTTTGCTGGATCGACGGTGTTTCCTAGGTCTTCTCCTTTTTGTTAGGCTCATCTACACGGTTAGTGCGTCGGGGGTTGAATGACCTACAGGGCTAACGCGTTGGGGATTTTGCCTTGGCTTTGCCTAAACACCCGATGCTACACATCAAAGAGGCATGGCACCTAAACTAGTATGGTTGGTGTTGATACCCTACCACCTACTGGTACTTGGGATCCTTTCAGAGCTCAAGTGATGGAGCGAGGCGACGCGGCCTCAACTTATGTCTGGCTCACGTAGGTTGGAGGTGTTCTAACTCACTCCTGACGAAGTGAAATTCTCTCTGTCCGTAGTACAGTGGAAGTGGATGGGTGGACCGGTCGATCCCTACACAGGGTCTCGTGCTCTACTAGTTGTTTTGTCATAAAAATTTTAATGTTATGGTATACCTAGGTTTTGTCATTGCATTAATACATGGTTGCATGTTCCATTTAGATGGGCATTTAAAGATTCTGGTTGTCATCTTCTCATGTCTCTATGCACTCTATTTCACCCTCCACTATATTCTCTCTCTCTCTCTCTCTCTCTCTCTCTCTCTCTCTCTCTCTCTCTCTCTCTCTCTCTCTCTCTCTCTCTCTCTCTCTCTCTCTCTCTCTCTCTCTCTCTCTCTCTCTCTCTCTCTCTCTCCGCAATGCGGTGTACATATATTCACCCTCCACAATGTTATATTTTTCTTGAGTACGCTTTTATTCATAACACCCATTCAGGGGTAGCACTGGTCACTAGGTAAATCTAGATGCAGTCAGCTCATGGACTGAACTCCATGCTTGATCGAGCGTTGAGAACTCCTCCCCTATGCAAATGCTTCCACAACTCTGATGTATATTGAAAATTGTATAAAAGTGTAAATTGTATATTTTGTGCATAGACCCCGGGGAGGGGTATCTCTCATCCCAATCAAGCCAAATTAAGCCAAAATAAATCCAAAAATTACCCAAAATTAGATAAATTATTCTCAGATGAGGAAAATAAGCTTTTTTCTATGTATAAACTGTTTTAAGCCATCCTTGGTCTATTTTTGTGCTTTTTTCTCAATTTTTGTGACCAAGGTTGAGTGTATATTTAGCAAAAAAGTATGAAAGACGTTTTTATGAAGTATAAACAAGAGTACAGGGTTATTTTGGCATTGATTTGTCATGACCCCCCTTTACTTTCTGCTTAAGAAAGAGTTTTGTCATGTGTTTTGACGTGTCTCTCCCCTCCTGTGTCTGAGTCCTCCTGGACAAGTTGAAAATTATGGGTTCAAGATGGATGGAGCCATAGTTCTCAGTCCATATAACTAACGTTGGAGTATGGCAACATGTTCTTTCATACGTAGCTAAAAAACTTTGACAAGACTATCCGTGTTGATGTCTTGCTTGGGCTCTTTTGGCCACCATACTTGTTGTTTCTACAGTTGCTTTGGCTGCCTAGTGAGTTGATGTTTGCGTTTTGTTTTTTTCACTGGTATCAAGATCCAAGGCTGATGTTTTTGTGCTTGATATACTTCTTTGTCTATCTAAACTTTCTTTGTTGACTTGGTTGGTTTTTGCTTGTTGAAGTGGTGCTTTGTTGGTTTGTTAGGCTGTATATCGGGATTCAGCTACCTGTGCTTCGCAATCCAAAAAACTCTTGTGATATTTGAGCTTGAATCAACCTCTTTGTCACCGTATTCTTGTGAATTTATTAGGGGTGGTCTGTATGGGTATCATAGCTATTACTAAATTATTTTTTGGCTTTTGGGCATTGCATGATGTTTCAGCAAATATTTCATCTTTCCTAACCCAAATGTGCTTTGTTTTGAGTTGTGTCTTTGGTAACCCCCTTGGTGTTTTCTGTGGAGGTTTTTTTGCTAGTTTCTTGGTTGATGATGGTGTGGATTGACCTGATGCTATCTAGGTTGTATTTGTTGGTGTTTGCTTGGATTCTTTGGGAATCCATTGCATAGTTCCTATAGGAAAACTTTCTTTGTCCTTGTTAGTATTTATTTATATTGTTGGCCCTGGTTTTTTTTGCTTTGGTTAATGGAACCCTTTGCTTCTTTGACTCAGCTTGAATTTGGACCAAATTGGATTGCAAATCTATCTGAACATTGTACATCCTTTGCCATGGTTATTCGAGCAGTAGTTTGTGTTGGTTATGATTATCGTCTACCACATAGAATTTGTGTGGGTAGACATAGTTATTGATTTGAACATGCAAGGTAGACAATCCTAATGTGCTGATCTGATGGTCAATATAGCTCTACATCTCCTCTAATGTCTTGTTAAGCTTGGTTGCTTCGCTAATCTGCTTATACAAGCTGAGGGAAATGATGCTAAGATGGTAGTGTTCTTAGTGATTGGGGATGGATGTCTATAGATAGTATAGATCCTTGATCTCCCCAATATGATTGCATTTCTAGATTCATGTGGAAGAAACATTTGTCTTTTGTCATCGATCTGATTTACCCGTTTGCTTAGCTCAGTTGCTTCATTGGCCTCTCTGACTTGTTTTCACAGCTCATCACAAGACCCTCTATTTCTTTACAACCCTATGGTATAGCTAAATGAAATCCCTCAAGAGTTTTATCCATGGTATTCAATACTATCCTTGGTTCCAATGCTCGGTCTTTGAACTCTTGCGTTATGGTGGAGGAGCATTCCAAACTGGAGTGGAAGTACAAGACTTGTCACTACCACGCATAACGGGGAAGAGAAGAAAAGGTTGATGTCTACGGATTTCATTTTACCAAATACCTTTTGATCTTGGTATCATTATGCAGCAGGGAACCCTGAGTTTAGATCACCTTAGAATAAACCCTTGCCTGTTGGGAGTATCGAGTGGATACAATCTAAGTTGGGAACGGAGATTTTAGTCACTAATCAAATATTGTACATAAATGCTTATGAGCTTATCCTAAGACCAACAAAGGAAACATGGATGGCCAGAAACATACTTCCTTTAGTAATGGCTACAAGATACTTTGACATTGTTATGTTTAATGTATGGGGATGATAGTGCAAAAAAATGACCGACATTCCTATAGTCCAGTACCTTGGGAGTTCTTCTTTGACTTATTTGGGAAGTCACTAATCTACAATCCTTGCAATGTAAAAATTTTATACAATGCCTACAGCATACCTCAGTGCCTTGTAGATTGTGTAAATATTCACAGCTCAGCAGGATGGGACACACCGGATGTGTTTCCAAAGGAATCTACTTTCTTCGATGACTACTTCAAGTACAGGAAGGCGATTATCCATACCACAATGGGAGTACCTGTAACAAAAAAATCTCTTATCCAAGAATGGTATGACTCACATGCCAACGAAGAAATGTTCCAGCCAAAAATCGTAAAGGATTATTGGAGTCAACCATCAGACGCACTCAAGGAATGGGACAGCTATACTCCATTGGTGAAAGGATGTCACAATGGATATTACCGAGTGCATTATGTTAGAGCCACTAGGATTTGTTACAAACTTCGAGACACCTTGTAGACTTTTGGAAACCCAAAGTTTTGTGATATAGGAATTGGGTTCATTTATTCATTATTCCTTCTCCTATTTTCTTCTCATCTTATTTTTTAATGTCTATTCTATTGGATTTGAGTACTTCAAACGAGATAGAATATTTTACTAAGTGTGATCTTGGTTGATATGGTGCAGTAAGTTACCATGCCTCCTAGAGTAAATGCGACTGCTACTAATGCAAATGCACCTATCATACCATCATCAATAGAGACATTGATGCTATGCTTGCAACTCTCAACCTGGCAATTTTAGTGGGGAAGGAAAAGATGTAGTCAAAGTTCTTGAAGATTGGATTGAGCGTATTTTGACTTGGCTCAATCGTCGTAGTGAACAAACTATCATCGTTAAGTTCAAACTAGAAAAAACAGCTAAGTGTTGGTGGAGCGACCATTGCACATAAAACAATGTTGATCCTAATGTTACAACTTGGGATTATCTTAAGATCCAACTTAAAAAGAACTATCAAAACAAAGTTTATCATTCAGACCGTATGAAGGATAAAAATGCTTCTCCAAGGGCGAATAATGTCAAGGCCAAGGACCAAAGGCCATGATCTGAATGCGACTAGAGGGAGCCTATAAGAGACTATGATTGGGTGAAGAGTGGAACCCATTGAATTAGAGTTATTAAGTACCAAAAAGAGGAAACCAGAACCTATTCCTATTTGTGAAATCAAAAGACCTCATCCCGAGGAGGAACAAAGATCTGGAAATCCACAGTAAAGAAGAGAGAACTTATTATGTATGAAATCTAGACATGATCATTTATGCTACACTTGTCTTGATCCTAGTCATCAATCCAAGGATTGTTCCTTTAATAATTCAATTCAAGATTCACACGATTGGTGGACAATTATGAACATAGAAACTTCAATTCAAATCGAAAACTTTAGACCCAGACCATCGGCAGTTCAGAGGAACTTCAATCAGTAGAACTTTAACCAAAACCAAAGAAAACCTCAAAACCAGGGGACTTTAAGACCAGGCAGTCCACCTTTTGTTTGGAATGGACTACATGTCAACAATAACAACAATGGAAATATCAACCGTCAACTTCATCCAAGAGAAGGAGAAAATCAAAGACCTCAAGGAAGAGCTCAAGTTAACAGAGCTGAAGGGGCTAGAGGTGAAGGAAATCAGGCAAACGTATATGTTCATGCTACAATTAAACATCAAGGAGTGAATGAACAACTTTCAGTTATTCAAACTCCAGGAGAGTATCAAGGTAACCATTTTACCTTATTGATTGATTCAAGGAGTACACATTCTTTCATATCTCCTAAGTGCCTCAGAAACCTCATTTTGTCTGAACACCCTGATACAGACCTTATAGTAGAACTAGCTACGGGTAGGAAGGTTAGATCTTCTACTTCAGTGTGGGTAACCTGAGTTTTGTTTTGGGTGGTCATAATACTTTTGCAAACTTCAGAGTCTTACCCATCGGAATCTACGATGGAATTCTAGGAATGGATTGGCTTAAAGCCAATGATGCTCACATAAATTGTAAAGACACTTCATTGACCTTTCAAAATGATCAAAACTCTAGAGTTACAATTACAATTACTGGGAAACGGGGAAATCCTAAGCTGAAACTAGTGAACTTTACCAAGCTTATGAAGAGTCATAGGAACAATGAGAGGATTTACGCAGTAAAGCTTAACCCTAAAGAGAAGAAGATAGATTCACCTGAACCCAAATGGATAATAGAATTTGATGATGTATTTTCCAAAGAACTTTCACAGTTACCATCCAAGAGTGATGTTGATCATGCAATAGAGCTTACTCCAAGAGCTCAGCCAGTTGCTCGTAGACCTTACAAAATGTCAGTACCTGAATCTGAGGAACTCAAGGAGAAATTAACTCAACTTCTAGAACAAGGCTTCATTCGACCCAGTGTTTCTTCATGGAGTACTCCTGTTCTCTTTAATCAAAAGAAGGATGATACTTTATGTCTTTGTATTGATTATCATGGATTGAACCAGGTAATAGCCAAGAATAAGTATGCAATACCAAGGATTGATAAGTTGCTTGACCAATTACATGGATCTTCTATCTTCACAAAGATTGATCTCAAGTCAGGGTATAACCAGATCCAAATCAGGGAGGAGGAAATATCAAAGACAAGATTTAATACTAATTTTGGACATTATAAATTTATAGTTATGCCTTTTTGAAATCTAATGCTCTTGCAACTTTTAATCGTCTTATGACCGACGTATTTCGAGAGCATCTTGATGATTTTGTTCTTGTCTTCTTTGATGATATCGTGGTTTACTCAAGAAACAGAGAAGAACATGAACAACATGTGCGGTGAGTACTTGAACTTCTCCGTCAAAATCAACTTTATGCCAAACGTAGCAAATGCACCTTCTTCACTAACAAGGTGGAATATTTGGGATTTATTGTATGCAAAGATGGTGTTTCTACCGGTCCAAGTAAGATCGAAGCTGGTATAGCTTGGCCTACACTGAAATCAATACGAGAAGTACGTGGCTTTCTTGGTTTGATAGGATGGTATCGTACATTTATTGAAGGTTATGCTAAGATTGCATCTCCATTGACTAATACGCTTAAGGAAGTTAAAGTGTTTACTTGGAATGAACGTGGTCAAGCTAGTTTTGAGAAACTCAAAGAAGCTTTGGTGAATGCTCCCATACTATAGCTTCCAGACTTCTCAAAGACATTCATTGTGCTCACTGATCTGCAAGTGGACAAGCAATTGGTGGAGTTTTGTCTCAAGAGGAAAAACCAGTAGCTTATGAATCTCCTAAGTTACATATACATGAGTTAAATTATCCTACACATGACTTGGAACTATTGGCCGTTGTGCATGCTCTTAAAGTATAGTGACATTATCTTCTTGGAAGGAGAATTGAACTATATACCGATTATAGAAGCCTGAAGTGGATCTACACCCAACCTGACCTTAATATGTGGCAATGAAGATGGATGGAGTTGTTATGAAAATATGATTTCGTAATTGAACATAAACCTAGGAAGGAAAATCTTGTTGCCGATGCCTTAAGTAGGAAGAGTATTGTAGCGGCTGTCACAACCTCTACTACTTCTTTAATTGACCTTATCCGAGAAGGTATGACTCAGGACACGTATTACTTAAAGATCCAATACTTGATAAATCTAAATAATCGCATAGAGAAGCAGGAAAGGAAATAAAATCAAAGGCTTTCACGTTGAAGGAGATGAACTTTACTTTGGTAACCGTCTTTGTATTCCAAATCAAGGTGGAATTAAACTCCAAATTTTACAGGAAGCTCATGATATACCTATAGCAGGACATCCAAGATACATTAAGACTTACTCTACTGTAAGAAAGAGTCTCTTTTGGCCAGGACTAAAGTACGATGTGTTGAACTATGTTACAAGATGTTTAACATGTCAACGTATTAAAGCTGAACAAATTTGATATCCCCGTAAGCTTCAACCTATTGATGCTCGAAAAATGAAATGGGAATGCATATCCATGGATTTCATTATAGGACTTCCTACATCTCTGGGATATGACTCTATTTTTGTGGTTGTTGATATTCTTACAAAAATGGCCTATTTATTTCTAGTCAAGGCAACGTTTACGGCTAAGGATATAGCTCCGGTCTTCATGAAAGGTGTTTTCATATATCACGGTTTACCTCGACGAATAATTTCTGATCGTGATGCAAAGTTCACCTCTAATTTTTGGAAAGCATTATTCTTAGCTAGAGGAACCCAGTTAGCCTTTAGTACTGCTTATCATCCTCAAACTGATGGACAAACAGAAAGAACAAATCAAATTATTGAAGACATGTTGAGAGCTTATTGTATGCATGAGCAGAGTAAATGGACTCGATATTTGTATTTGGTTGAATTTGCGTATAATTCATCATTCCAACGCTCAAATGGAATGTCTCTTTTTCAAGCATTGTATGGACAAGTGTGTCTTACTCCACTCAAATGTATTGACCCTTTCATACGAGTTCAAGCATCCAAAGAAATGTTGGATGAAATGCAAATACAAACCGAATCTTATACTGCAGGATATTAAGACTGCTTAAGATAGACAGAAGAGTAGTGCTGATCCAAAACAATCTACCAGACTTTTTGAAGAAGACGATATGGTATTTTTTAGGGTAAAACCCAAGCGTAGTTCTTTATCAATGGGTAAGTGTAAGAAGCTAAGTGTCAGATATTGTGGATCTTTTGTAATCACAAAGAGGATTAATGATCAAGCTTACAGACTCTTGTTACCACCACACATAAAGGTACATGATGTTTTTACATTAGCTTACTCAAGAAGTACGTACCTGATCCACAAAATATTCTTGATGATTCTCTATTATCTACATCTCTGACGAAACTTTTGAAGTATATCCCGAAGCAATACTTCAAAGCAAAACCAAGCCTCTACGTAATCAGACCATTATTGAACACCTTGTTAAATGGTCAACGTATCCTCAGGAAGATGCCACTTGGGAACGTGATGATGTAATGAGACTAAATTATCCCGATTTCATGTCGAGGTGAGGACACCTCGAATTTTTCAAGTGTGGGAGGATGTAAGATTTCCAATTTGTGGGTCTCTTCTATAAAAAAAACAAAAATAACTTTCAATATCTATTTCATCAAATTTTGACTTAAGATGCTTGATTGATAGTATTGGAAGGTTTTAAAGTGAAAAGCAAAGTCGTTCCATATTCTAGTAGGTTAGACGGACTTTTTTCGTGATTTTCGTGCTTTTTGGCATTTTTGAAAAAGCAATGTGCTTTTTATGATGACCTAAATATAAAAATATTAATTTTAGTCTCCGTCAGATTTAAAATTGATCACTCATAGCAAAAACAAGATTTTTACGAGAAATATTTTATAAAAAGCGATACCATAAATATGTTGTGGTAGCACAAGAAAGTCATAATTATGTTGGGATATTACGGTGTGGCATAGTGTAGCTACGGTTTTCATTAGTTGGTCAGATATTGCTCGGATGGTCAATTTTGCTGTCAAAATTGAATGGTAAGTGGGAGAGTTGACCACCAAAGGCAAAGGCTTTTTTTTAGGAAAGAAAGAGTCTTTTTAGAAAAGAGAGAGGAGGAGTTTAGTTTAGAGCTCTTTTCTTGGAAGCCAAGTTTCTTCTTAGAGACTCAAAATCGCGCATTAGAATCCGTGTCTGCCAAAAAAAATAAAAAATCCACAAACATGTGCGAACTTGTCTCTCTTTGCTTCACTCTATTCTTAGCTTGTGAATTTGTCCTTGAGAGCCTATATAAAGACCCCTCTCCCTTCACTTTAAGAACACACACTCTCGGAAGCGGAAGCTCTCTTACCTTGACATAGGAGTTAGCTTCTTGTTGGAATTAGCGTTGCAGAGAAACGCACACAGCTTGGAGAAGATGAAGGAAGCTCAAGGCACACAATAGAGAGTGTGTTACTTAGTGTGCAATGTAAAGATAGATAGCCCTAGAGTGATGGGCGTATATACAATGCACGGGAGAAAAAACCTCCTAAAGAGGGAAAAAATGCCCCGGTGGTCCTAGTGTGTTCACACACATCACTACCACATGTATATGGTAATAAATCCCCCCTGGAGTGATACGGTGAATGAGAGCTGGCACATGAGTAAAGGGAAGTTCCATGCCCTGAGGACATGATCAATCCACAAAGGGGAGTAAGCCCAAAGCTTTGCGGAAAGCTTCAAGCTTCTCACAAGACAATACCTTTGTGAAAAGATCTGCAAGGTTGTCCTGTGTTGGCACATAAGCCAATCTGATCTCTCCTGCTCCTGCTGAGAGCCTCTCCCTGACATAGTGGTAATGGACCTCAATGTACTTTGTGTGATCATGAAAAAGTGGGTTCCTCGCAATTGCCGATGCGCTCTAACTGTCAGTGTAGATAGTGTTGGCAGTGTCCTGTCCAACACCCAAATCAGTCATAAGGCATCTGAGCCATACACACGCAACCGTAGCTGTGAAGACTTCCCTACACTCAACCTCACAAATCGAAGTGGCCACAGATGGTTGCTTCTTTCTCAACCATGATATACATGAACTGCCAAGCATGAAACAAAAACCACTTGTGGACACTTGCATGTCAAAACAACCAGTCTAATCTGAGTCCAAAAAATCATGTAAGTCTGGCGGCAATGATCCCCCCTTGGGATAAAACAAGCCAAGATGTAAAGTGCCACTAAGGTAGCGGAAAATCCTCTTTACAGCCTGCCAAATCTTAGACCCTGGGCTATGCATAAATCTGCTGACCTGTGAGACTGCAAACTAAATAACTTGCCTCCCATCCAAAATATCCCAAGTCTGTTTTGCAGATTTTGCTGAACGGATGTGAGGAACAATGGTGCGCTTCATAGACAATGCAATCAATGCATGAGCCTTGCGTATCCTTTACATCCCAACGAGCTTGTTCTGCCGTAGGCAAAACAACTCTAATAGCAGAAATCCTTGCAGCAAGACCTACAACATTCTCAACATCGCCTACATCCTCAGAACCAGGACGTACATCAATTCCCTACACAATATTCTAGACGCCCTTTGACACAATGTTGCATCATATAAGCCCACATAGGGTAATTGTCCCCATCCAACTTATCCTCAGTAGCAAACATCTTGAAGACATCTGTGTTGGTGTCAGCCATGGTAAATGTTGCACCTGATGTGAAAATTGCCCGAAAATAGGAGAAATGGAGCGAGAACAACACGTGCTATATAGCACAAACCATAGAAGACTGTCAGGCACCTGTTATGCAAAAATCGGCACTGACAGAAATTTTGCAAAAAATGACAAAATTGCTTGTGCAGACCTGCCTGTAGTGTAAACGGAGGCCGAAATGAGCCCGAATCAGAAATGTGAGCAGACCAAGCTCTACAAGGTCTCTCAAAATATTTTTTGACCTGCGAACGCTCGCCAAATCTCACTGTAATCGGAGAAACTAAGCAGGCATGTGCTAGAGCAACTGACGACTAAGCCCGGGAGGACGTAACCTGGTCTGATACCAATTGTTGGAATTAGGGTTGCAGAGAAACACACACAGCTTGGAGAAGACAAAGGAAGCTCCAGACACACAATAGAGAGTGTGTTACTTAGTGTGCAATGGAAAGATAGATAGCCCTAGAGTGATGGGCGTATATACAATGCACGGGGGGAAAAACCTCCTAAAGAGGGAAAAAAAGCCCTGGCAGTCCTAGTGTGTTCACACACATCACTACAACATGTATATGGTAACACTTCTCTCCCTCAACCTCACTCCCTCAAGCTCTTACTGTAAGGTTTCCAGTTTCCGAAACCTTAAAAATTGTACAAAGTTTGCAAAACTTAATAAAAAACACTATTGAAGGATTCCAAACACTATTAATTTTGGTATTTTTGGAATCATAAGCAGAGCTTTACTATGTTTAGAAATTTTCAAAATCTGAATCTGATAAAAACTGGAACAGTTACGGGTCCTGGAAAATTACAATAGAAATTCAATTAGTTACAAAAATTGGATGGTTCTAGTATTAATCATTAGCAAAGACTCTTTGCACTAAGGTTCTAGAATTAGCTAGAAAATTCCAATTTTCATCATTAAAGATCTGCAAAAATCAACCAAGTAAATTCTGGAAGGTATGGGGGGAGTGTGGAAGCTGGGGAAACTTGCCAAACACAATGATAGCTGAAAATGGTGCAAATTGCAAGCTGGGGGGCTGCTTGGACTGTGGGAAAACTGCCAGGTGCTCAGAAAAAGCTATAAAAGGGTTACTTCTCTTCATAATTCCACAGACTCGGAGCCTTGATACTTTCTCTCTCATCTAGGGAGAACACTACGCAGAAATCATTAGAGTTTAATCTCTAATTGATAACCCTAACGGTAATTAGCCTATGTATAAATCAAGGTTAGGCCTATGTATACTTATAACCTTAATTACCCAAGGTTAGATTAAGATATTTGTTAATAAATCAAAGATTAGGCCTATGTATACTTATAAAACCTCTCTTAATTAATTAATCTCTACTGATTATTATAATTAAGCTTAGTAATATTAAGCTAATTAATTATCCTATCATATTAGGGTTGAAATTAGCCAAATTAAACATGACTTAATGGAAAATATATTAAAAGGGTAGATTAAGTTTAGTAATTATCAAAGATGCATTAGAAAGTTATTAATCTAGGAAAATTATCCTATAATTTTTTGAGTAGTTTTCCTAATTAATTTAGCAGAAATACTTTGTTTTTTGAGTAATTTAAATAAGGGAAATTAGTAAATGGATTTCAAATGTTGTGATATATTTATCAGTGGTAAATTAGGTGCTCAAGAACCCGTGATAATTAGGAGAAGCTCAGAAAACTAATCTAGCTAATTAATTTAGAGGAAGTACTCTGTTTTTTGAGTAATTTAAATAACGGAAATTAGTAAATGGATTTAAAATATTTTGATATATTTATCAATGGTTAATTAGGTGTTCAAGAACCCTTGATAATTAGGAGAAGCTCAAAAAACTAATCTAGCTAATTAATTTAGCAGAAATACTCTGTGTTTTGAGTAGTTTAAATAGGGAAAATTAGTAAATGGATTTAAAATGTTGTGATATATTTATCATTGGTTAATTAGGTGGTCAAAAACCGGTGATAATTAGGAGAAGCTCAGAAAATTATATCTAGCTAATTAATTTAGCAGAAATACTCTGTTTTTTGAGTAACTTTAATAGGGAAAATTAGTAAATGGATATCAAATGTTGTGATATATTTATCACTGGTTGATTATGTGTTCAACAACCCGTGATAATAAAGAGAAGCTCAGAAAATTAATGTAGCTAATTAGTTTAAAGGAAATACTTTATTTCTTGAGTAATTTAAATAGGAGAAATTAGTAAATGGATTTCAGATGTTGTGATATATTTATTAGTGGTTAATTAGGTGGTCCAAAACCCGTGATAGTTAGGAGAAGCTTAGAAAATAAATCTAGCTAATTACTTAAGCAAAATTACTCTGTTTTTTGAGTAATTTAAATAAGGGAAATTAGTAAATTGAATTCAATTGCTATGATATATTTATCAGGGGTTATTTAGGTATTAAAAAAACCATGATAATTAGGGGAAGCTCAGATAAATAATCTAGCTAATTATATTAGTAGAAAAACTCTGATTTTTAGACAAATTAAATAGGAGAAATTACCAAATAGATTTAAATTGAATTGAGATATTTATTAGAGGTTTATTAGACCTAAGGGAACCAGTGGTAAAAATGCTACCATTAGAAAATTAGTTTAACTATATATCCTAGTAAAATTACTCTAATTTTTGGGAAAAATAAAAAGAAAAATATAGAAAAGTAAACTGAAAACCTTTGATATCAATACCAGAGAAGGAATATATCTTGAGGAATCTGTGATAATTATCCTAACCTTAGATAAATAGTTTAAGTACGCATTTTGGTTAAAAGTAACGGATTTTTGGTATATAATGGACAAGAAAAATTAGGAAATAAATTTATCTAATTGCCAAATAATTAACCGAGGTCCAAAATCCTTATTAAAGGATGGGAAAAAAATTACTTATGGCATAATTAAGTTATGGGATGAGTAACCTATCAAATCGACTATTAAAGATCCCTATCTATTCCAAAAATCCTTATTTTTGGGTAAACAAGGAAAATAAAGGTTATTCAATTAATCTTCTAAAATCAGTCTTTTTATAAGGCGCCGAAATGGCTCCCAAGAGAACCAGGGGGAATCCTTTGACTGAAGAAGAAGATGTTAGTAACAAGCGCAACAAAGCAACTAATAACCATGAAGCAGGGCCTAGCCATAGGCCAACAGAGAAGAGTCTACGGGCACCTAGCCCACAGTACATGGAAGATCAGTCCCAGGTGGATTTCTATTATGTCATTAATAGCTTTTAGAGTTTATTTTAAGTTAAGCATTGCATACGTAAGGTTAGGAAGGAAAAAGAACTGGCTGTAAATGGAAGGTAACTTCCAGGAAACCCACGAGCAATGATTGTAACTAGGAAAGGAATGATTGGGTTATGACTGATTGCCCTAGGAAAGAAATGTTTGACTATCCTTAAGACAGCTTGTCTCAAGACACCTTTGATTCCTTGGAAGTATTTTACCCCAGGTAATGACTAATGATGGAGATACCATCATGGATGAATCGATTACCTCGGCACGTGTGGAGTCTTTACCCTGTGCTTGTTTATGTTTATGGATAGTACTTTTAAGTTTATCCTAGAGGAACTGCCCGGTTGTATGGGCAACTGGTTTTGACGTATGGGCGCCCGGACTTTGGGTGAAGAATTTTTCCACCCTGGTTATATAAATAAGGAATGGGTCACCCCTGTATAGGTGGTCTTGAGACAAGTTAGTACTGGTCAGTGATACTTTAAAATGACAGTACCTTGTCTTAAGTTTAAAGATGTTTGTTTTCTGAAAGAATGTCTTCAATACTGTTTTCAAAGGTTGTCTTAAGGAAATGCAGTTTTGAAAAGTTAAAAAGGAATCATTGTTTTAGTTGTGGAAAGAATGTGGTAGTAATTAAACAACAATAGAATCATGTGTGAGTGCGGGGTGGTAAGTGGGGATTGACTAAGGTTGTCAATCATGGACGGGTGGACCTGATGAGTCAGGTAAATATCCATTCCCGTGCACTAAAACGTTTAGAAACTTCTTCACTTGGACGAGGAATCCACCAGCGGTTGTGCCCTCACATATGCTAGAGGGAAAAAAGAGTTGGCTAAGGAAACCTTAATCTAAAGGATGAAGATTTAGGGCCAGAATTTTTTTTATAGGGTCCCGTTGCCACTGCGAGACAGTACTAGGTCTCTTTTAGGGCTATAAACCTAAACCATTGCCAATGGTAAGGGTGAATTCGCTGGAATTTTTCTTATTTAAAGACTTTGACTTTAGTAGGCCTAGAGACCTGTCAATGGTACCATCCCATTTTTGGTGTCGACGGGTTTGGAGACCTTACAAGTGGTATCAGAGCATGGTTTAATAAGTTCCTAACCTTAGGAGGGCAAATGTTTGGAAATAGGCATAAGTTGTATTGCATTTTTAATTATGGTATATTGTGAAATGAGAATTTCCCTATCAATACAGGAAAATATCCGCCAAGCTTACCAAAAGTTTGTGATTTTCAACATCATGTTCGAGGCTGCTTGCAGCTCCAACAACTTTGTACTTCGCAAGAGCATCATGCAATTGTTAGATTTAATGTTTTCCCCTCCTCCTACATGGGGAATCAGTTGGTCACAGTTTGGCGGAATTTTCCTGATTGATGCGGGATAGTTAGAAGGGTTGACACTCAATCTAAAAAGACTCAAGTGGGCAGAAACACTTCGGACCATCGAAGTTTTCTTCTTCAATGGGACTGAAGATCCAGATCAGACCATTGTTGTAGATGGGGTAGAAATGTTACAGAATCAGTGGGTCTATGATAAGGTAGCCACAGTAATATACCCAGGTAGAATCAGGCACATGAGGGTAGGCCCAAGGTTTAGGGGACCAAAAGACGTCATCTTTTTTGATCCCTTGTCAGACCCACCAGTGGTAAAGAGGCTGTTGATTTAGGGAATCACACATTGTATATAGTATGAGTCCATCTTGTATATAGTATGAGCCCATCTTGTACATAGTATGAGTCAGTGTTGTATCAACCTTTGTATATACCATGTTTTTATGACATGCTTGTGTAGTTTAAATTGAAATGGTGATGATGATTGTCAGATTTCTGTTTTTAATGTTTTAAAAAGTATATAAATTGGAGAACTTGCATGACAAAACAAAAGTAGTGTAATCACTAAAGCATTTTCATTAATTACAAACTTAGGGAATTGCCAAAAGTCTCTATACTCCCACCCAGGAAAAGAAACTACTGTTAAAACAAGTTCAACTCCCAACTTTCAAGGGAGAAGGAACCAACTTAGAATGTGATGCCGAAGCATGGCTTGATGCCATGGATGATTATTTCTTGGAAACAGGAACTGCTTCAGAAATCAGGCAATGTTAGGAATGTTTTGACTCACCGGAGATGCCAAACTCTGGTGGAAACAATACTGTAGAGATAATCCTTCCATTAGTCCCTCTTTGGAAAGAATGAAGCAGGCAGTGAAAGAAAGAATCTTCCTCCAGCTCACCAATCTATCAAGATGAATGAGTTCTTCGCCCTCAAACAATAGGGGCTTACTTTGGAAGAGTATTACACCAAATATGTGTCTTTACAACGTTACGCACCACCAATGACTATGGAACAAAAGATTGCTCGCTTCTGTCAGGGTTTAAACAAACCCTTGAGTAACCGACTAGAAGCTATGAGACCCACCTCTATTCAAGATGCTCTTCTAAGAGCTAAACCACTTGCAACTGAAGGAAATCCTCCTGCCAGGAACTATTACAACTACAATAACTTTAGAGGAATAGCAAGGGGGAATTATAATCAAGGAGGTCAACGGAGGGCAGTGTCAGCTGCAGCCACTATAGAGCAGACTTTCCTGAACATCAGATGCTATGGATGCAATAGAATGGGACACTACAAGACTCAATGTCTTGAGGGGAAAAATCCTCAAATTGGTACTGGAACCCCTTCTCAGACTCAAATAGGACAAGGAAATAATCAAAGAGGTAGAGGCAATAGAGGACGAGGCAGAGGAAGAGGTAGAGGAGCCAGAGCTTATGCTGCAGTAGGAGAGCCTACCTTGCAGGATGAGGAAGATGAAAGAGCTACTCTTTTTGCCTCCATTGATAACCTTGGATCTCGGCAACAGTATGCTGTCATCCAAACCACTACAAATAGAGAAGGTGAAAAAATTGAACTACTTATAGATTGTGGCAGCACACACTCTTTTCTCTCTCCTAAATGTTTAAGGAAACTTAGATTGAACCAATATCCTACCAAGAAATTAGTAGTGGAACTAGCAAATGGGAAAGAGGTTCTATCTCAATTTACAACTGGGAAAGTTGAGTTTGAACTAGGGGGAACCCCGACTTCATCCTACTTTCGAACTCTTCCAGTAGGAATCTATGATGGTATCCTAGGAATGGATTGGCTAATCAAAAATCGAGCCCAAATTCACTGTGCTCAAGGGACCTTAACCTTTAAAAATCACTTAGGTGAAGAAACATTAGTACAAGGATTAAATGGGAAACCTAAGGCTCATTTAGTCAAGGCTAGTCGACTTCTGAAGGGGTTATGTAATGGGCAACAGATCTTTGTAGTAAAACTTAATAAGGCAGATGATTCAAGGGACAACCCAACTCCAGAATGGCTTAAAGAAATTTCGGATTTATTTCCGGAAGATCTTTCGAATATACCTCCTCCCAGGGATATAGACCACGAAATTGAAACCTTTCCAGGTAGTGAACCAATTTCAAAAAGACCCTACAAAATGTCCCTCCCTGAAGCTATTGAATTAAAAGAACAGCTTCGTCAGCTTATTGAGCAGGGATTCGTAAGACCAAGCATTTCACCTTGGGGATTACCTATTCTATTCCAAAATAAGAAGGACGGATCCTTATGTCTTTGCATTGATTATAGGGGGCTTAACCAGGTATCAGTAAAGAATAAGTACCCCATTCCTTGCATTGATGAATTGCTTGATAGGTTACATGGAGCCAAGGTATTCACAAAAATTGATCTCAGATCAGGTTACCACCAAATCCAAATTAAGGAGGCAGATATTTACAAAACTGCTTTCAACACCCGGTATGGGCATTATGAATTCATAGTGATGCCCTTCGGTCTTACGAATGCTCCAACCACTTTTAACCGTCTCATGCAGGATATATTCAGAGAATATCTGGATGATTTTGTATTGGTGTTTTTCGATGATATCCTAGTATATTCTACGGATGAAAAAGAGCATGAAGACATGTACGTAAAGTACTCCATCTTCTACGCCAACATCAGTTATATGCCAAGATGAGTAAATGTGTGTTTTCCACACCAGAAGTTAGTTATCTTGGTTTTATAATAAACCCTGAAGGAATTTCAGTAGACCCCTCAAAGATTAAAGATATAATAGACTGGCCACAACCCAAAACGGTCAGTGAGATTCAAGGATTTTTGGGCATTACAGCATGGTATAGAATCTTCGTCAAAGATTATGAAATTATTGCCGCACCCTTGATGCAACTACTTAAAAAGACAGCCAAACTTACATGGGGAAAAGAACAGGAGGATTGTTTCTTCAAATTAAAACACCTCTCCGGTGATTTTTTTACACAACCGGGGGGGCATATAGAGGCAATGGGACAACCACGACACACGACGGGGTTGGATGGCACAAAAACAAGCCTTGTGCACCACGACGCATAGGGGGCAGTTCTGACATGGCCCCATCGAGCATCATGGTTGTCCCATTGCCTCCGTACGCCCCCCCCCCCTCTCAATTTTGTTAAAAAATCACCGAGAGGTGCCCTCCGACTGACGGGTGCTTGCATGGTCGAGGTGAGTTTATATTTAACAACTTGAATAATTCAAATATTTAAAAAACACAATGTACAAAATCAAGTATTACAATTGTACGGAATGGTAGAAATTTGACTCTTTAATATTATATGAAAAGATAAAAAATCTCATCAAGAGAGAGTACATGGGATAAACTAATCCTTATGAAGGCATCTTTCATTTGGAAAATTGATTGCTAGAGCTAAATCCGTAGTTTTCAAGGTTACGCACTTAGCATGCACCATATAAGAAACCCCATCCTAAAACAACTGCACCAAAATGTCTTTGACGGCATCATGTATGGCCAGTAAAGCTGCACTTTGTATGTGTGTAACAAAATCATTATATTCATCCATTATCTCTCTCACCACCCGAGAGAAGGCTGCTTTGGGTATGATGTGCTCGGTGCTCTTCTAATACTTTTGGATCTGCCACAAAGCAGTTGTGCTTGGCTTCCATTTTTGTTTTTTCTGTGTTGTTGGCGGTGGTGGAGGAGTCACCTGCTTGATATATTGAGGAGGATCATTTTTGTACTTTTTCCTCCTCTCCTCATGGGCCCTTCAGGCATCACCTTGTCCTTCTTCCTCTTTGCACATTGCTTGGCTCTTTGAGGAATTTTTGAAGGCCTTGAGCTCCAAGCCTTTTCTTGATGGTTGCCTTGAGCTCTATCCTCTACCGCCTTCTTCTTTGCCTCTCCTCATGCTTGTAAGTTTTCCAAGTGAGCTCTCTCGGCCTTGGCTCTCTGCCATTCCCTTTGCTCCCTATATCTTCTCTGTTCTTCTTGCATTTTTTGTTCTTCCTTCTCAGATGCGTGTTTCTTTTCCATCTCTTTCATTTTCTTTCTTCTCTTGGCCTCTCGTACTTCAAAAATTGGGTCGCATGGTATTACTTTGATTACCCTTTGTTTGTATTGAGGTCCAAATCTTCACGACATGGTTTCCCCGGTTGCCTGAGCATCAGGTGCTATTACAATAGACGAGGAATTTGGAAAAATCAATAAAACACATGGAAAGCTAGGAAAGCTAGAATTAAAGCTAGGAAGGAAGAGGAACAAACTTTCTTAGCAGACAAGCTGAAACAAACTTTCTTAGCAGACAAGCTGAAACAAACCAAGGAAAAATTGACAAAACTCAAAGGCAAAGCAAACAAAGAAAAGGGAACCCCTAGGGTAGTACCAGTTCCAGACCTAGTCAAAAATCCCAAGAGCGTTAGTTAAGGAGCATCCATACTGGTGGAAAAAGTCAATGAGCTATTAGATCCTTCTTTAACACTAGAATGGTAACCTAACAGGACATAAAAGTGTCCTTTCAGGGTTTTGGGAAAAAATTCCAAAACCATAGTAGATCCACTCATTTTGAAAAATCCTTTCATGAGCTTATAGTTCAATAACTACTACATATGGAAAAAAATGAGAAACTTGTAATTTTTCTCATCCCTTGGTCACTACAAGCCTCCAAAGTTGATGGACCAGTGCATTTTGCCCAAAACAACAATTTCTTACGGTTGATTGCATATAAATAAGAGTGGAGATTTTTGTAGGACATGAGATAAATTGCCTCGTTAACTTCAATGGGTTGGTGACCAAAACATATGGTTGCTTTTACCTCCCTAATTTTTTTTTGGGCAAAGAAAAAAGGTACAAAAGTAGCATTTTTGCCATTTTGCGGACCTATCATCAAAGTTTCTATAGTCACACTCAATACAGATACTATATACATGTTTTCTTAGTTCCCTTTGGGCCTCTAGATTCAAAAGGAGCCATGGAGCATGTCAAAAGGATAATGGATCTCTTACAATTGGAACCTTGGGGACAATGATAAAGTGCTAAATACAACAAACATGAAAAAACTGGGTTTAGCATTATGACCTCTAGAAACCCATAGAAACTACTCAATATCTAGCCAAGTTTGTAGTCTATGATTAGATATGGTTACTACCTACAAAATACACACAATTGGCCTAAGAAACTAGCAATATTGAGAAAGTTATAGTTGCTACTCTAAAATGTATCGTATTCTTCAGCAATTAAAAAACTCAACCATCATCATATACTATGCTATATAGCATATTAGGTCCCCCAAAACTCAAGGAAGATTAGCTTTATGTTATACATTACACTTACACAATCAAAATTGAATTTGGATATCAAGAAAGCCACCAAAAAAATCATAAAAGTGCTAATTTTGGCCAAAAATTAAGATTATGCAATTCTTGTAAATTAGTCATAACTTTAAATTTTAACACTTAGCTCTCCCTACAAGCATCAAAACATGTTGAGAACTATGAAGGCCTAACCTCTAGCCATCTAAACCTTACAAACATGAAGTTTAGAGTGGTATAGTTGCCAAAAATTGAAAAAAAACCAAAAACAGGACCCGTTTTTTCACATAGTTTAGGTTCAAAAATGTTGTGCAAGAGTAAGGTTAATGGTGAGATCGATACTCAAAAAAAAAAGCTAAGTTTTTTTCAGCTCATAAGGCAAATTTTTGGATATATAGCACCTATAAATTCATTTTCATACTCTTCAAATAATTCAAGCAAAATGGTCACTTAACAGGACACAAAAGTGTCCAAGGACATAAAAGTGTCCTGTTACCATTCTAATGTTAAAGCTTACAAAGTACGGCTCAAAAACAACCAAACCCAAGAGCAAAGGTGGATGACATATACCTATGCAAAACTTGAAAATCAAAGGTTTGAAATGTGTCCAAAAATGATTCAAACAACCCAAGCTTTGTTGGAACCACTAGTTGGAAAACTTGAGGATATGACCCTCGTTCCACCAACACCAATAATCCCACCAAACCAGGAGTAGATAGATCCTAGTCACAATCATGGACCAAAGTTCAAAGACCCATCATTAGAACCAAGGATAGTATTGAATACCATGAATAACACTTTTGAGGGATTTCACTCAGCTATACCATAGGGTTGTAAAGAAATAGAGGATCTTGATGAGCTATGAAAACAAGTCAGAGAGGCCAATGAAGCCACTGAGCTAAGCAAACGGGTAAATCAGACCAATGACAAAAGACGAATGTTTCTTCCACATGAATCTAGAAATGCAATCATATTGGGGAGATCAAGGATCTATACTATCTATGGACATCCATCCCCAATCACTAAGAACACTACCATCTTAACATCATTTTCCTCAGCTTGTATAAGAAGATTGGCCAAGAAACCAAGCTTAAAAAGATATCAAAGGAGATACATAGCTATATTGACCATCAGATCAGAGCATTAGGATTGGCTACCTTGCATGTTCAAATCAATAACTATGTCTACCCACACAAATTCTATGTGGTAGATGATAATCAAAACCAACACAAACTACTGATTGAATAACCATGGCAAAAGGATGTACAATGTTCAGATAGATTTGCAATCCAATTTGGTCCAAATTCAAGCTGAATCAGAGAAGCAAAGGGTTCCATTAACCAAAGCCAAAAAAACCAGGTCCAACAATAGAAATAAATATTGACAAGGGCAAAGAAAGTTTTCCTATAGGAACTATGCAATCGATTCCCAAAGAATCCAAGTAAACACCAAAAAATCTCAGCCTAGATGGCATCAGGTCAATCCACACCATCATCAACCAAGAATCTGGCAAAACAATGGCCAAAGAAAACACCAAGGTGGTTACCAAAGACAACTCAAAACAAAGCACATTTGGGTTAGGAAAGATGAAATATTTGCTGTAACATCATGCAATACCCAAAAGCCAAAAAATACTTTAGTAATACCTAAGATACCCATCCATACCACCCCTAATAAATTCACAAGAATATGGGTGACAAAGAGGATGATTCAAGCTCAAATATCATAGGAGTTTATTTGGATTCCGAAGCACAGCTAGCTGAATCCCGATATACGACCTACAAACCAACAAAGCACCACTTCTGTTACCATATACACGTGGTAGTGATGTGTGTGAACACACTAGGACCGTCGGGGCATTTTTTCCCTCTTTAGGAGGTTTTTTCCCCGGTGCATTGTATATACGCCCATCACTCTAGGGCTATCTATCTTTCAATAGCACACTAAGTAACACACTCTCTATTGTGTGCCTTGAGCTTCCTTCGTCTTCTCCAATCTGTGTGTGTTTCTCTGCAACCCTAATTCCAACAATTGGTATCAGAGCAGGTCACGTACTCCCGGGCTTAGTCACCAGCTGCTCCAACACACGCCTACTCACTTTCTCCGATTTCAGTGAGCTTTGGCGAGCGTTTGCAGGTTGACAAAACTTTTGGGAAATCTCAAAGAGCTCCGTCTGCTCAGAATTTTGATTTGGGCTCATTTCGGCCTCCGTTTACACTATAGGCAACACTGCACAGGCTATTTTGTCATTTTGTGTAGAATTTCTGTCAGTGTCGTTTTTTGCATAACAGGTGCCTTATAATCTTCTATGGTTTGTGCTATATAGCACACATTGTTCCTGCTCCGTTTCTCCTATTTTCAGGCAGTTTTCACATCAAGTGCAGCATTTACCATGGCTGACAACAACAACACAGATGTGTTCAAGATGTTTGCTGCTGAGGACAGGTTGTGGATGGGGACAACTACCCTATGTTGGCTTATATGATGCAACATGTTCTTGTGTCAAAGGGTGTCTGGAACATTGTGCAAGGCATTGATGTACGTCCTGGTTCTGAGGATGTAGGCGATGTTGAGGATGTTGCAGGTCTTGCTGCAAGGATTGCAGCTGTTAGAGTTGTTTTGCCTACGGCAGAACAATCTCGTTGGGATGTTAAGGATGCGCAGGCTCATGCATTGATTGCGTTGTCTGTGAAGCGCACCATTGTTCCTCACATCCATTCAGCAAAATCTGCAAAACAGGCTTGGGATATTCTAGCAGGTCTTTATGCAAGCCGCAATGAGGCTAAAATTGCTTTGCTGCGTAAAGAGCTGGAGTCGAAGATTATGCATGAGGAAGATGGTATGGACACTTTCCTTGCTAGTGTCAAGGATATCAATGAGCAGCTTCTTTCTGCAGGTGAAGTCATTTCAGACAGTTCCCTTGTGCAGACTGTTCTTGATGCCTTACCAGATTCCTACCAGACTTTTGCTAGTACTTGGAGACTGATGACCCAAGGAAATCCTGAAGTTGTCAAGTTTGATGCATTATGCACATTGCTGTTGCAAGAGTCACTTCTAGAAAAAAGAGGACTAGGCAGCGTGCAGTTGAACAGGATTTTATTGCTTCTCAAAGAAAGGGTGGTAAGAGTAATGCAGCCACTTCTTATGGTTCTGCTGCGAGCGGCAAAAATTCTGTTCCTAATGCTTCTGCTGGCAGTACTTCGTCTGGCAATTCTGGTGATAAGGGCAAAAAGAAGATGCATTGCCATTATTGTAAAGCCAATGATCACTTGATCAAGTCGTGTCCTAAGTTGAAGGCCAAAGACGCTAAGAAGAAAGAGGGTGGTTCCACTGCAAATTCTGGTTCCACTTTAAATGCAGCCATTGTTGAGTCTTCTGTGAAAGGAGACTGTGTTGCTGATGTTGATGCGGAATGGGCTTTTAGCGTAGAGTGGACTTACAATCCTGTTGTCCATGATGCATGCTTGTCAGTTGCTGCAAATTCACATGTGTGGTATTTCGACAGTGGTGCTAAAAAGCACATTACCTGACATCGTGAATTGTTTATCTCTCTTGAGTCTGTCCCTCATGGGAATTCAGTCACTTGTGCCAACAACGCCTCTTATCTAGTTCAGAGTTGGAAAGATTGTGCTTACTGTTGCAAATGGCAGTTCTTTTACACTTGTTGATGCACTTTATGTACCTGGGATCAAGAAGAATCTCTTGTCTGTATCCGCACTTGCTAGGCTTGGACTTGTAGTCAAATTTGTGGATGACAAATGTACAGTTCATGATCTCAGTTTTGGTGATGAAATTGTTGCATCTGGGCTTTTGTGCCGTGGGCTGTATAAGCTCACTTTGTATGAAAAGTGTGGACAAATTTTTGAAAATGCTGTTGCAGGTTCAAGGGCTATTTCAGATGCAAAACTTTGGCATGCATGTTTTGGTCATTTGAATTTTGCCAGTTTGATGCGTTTGTAGAAATCTGATATGGTTGCTTCTTTGCCACCTCTTGAAGCACCTGTCAAACATGTTTGTGAAGGCTGTATTTTGGGTAAGATGCAGCGTTCTAAATTTCCAAAGGATGGTTCGGTTCGAGCCGCATGCAGGTTGCAGCTTGTGCATAGTGATGTTTGTGGACCCATGCAAACTCCGTCCTTGGGCAATTACATGTACTTTTCGTGACTTTCATTGATGATTACTCTAGGCATGCATGGGTATTTCCGCTTAAAGTGAAGTCCGAACTTTTTATGTGCTTCAAACAATTTCTGGCTATGGCTGAAAATGTCTCGAAATGTACTATGGGCACCCTCCGTTCCGATAGAGGGGGGGAGTATATGTCTCATGAATTTAATGCATTTCTGGCTAGTCGTGGGATAAAACACCAATGTACAGTGCCTTATACACCTCAGCAAAATGGTGTTGCTGAGAGGAAAAACTGGTCACTTATGGAAATGGCACGATGTATGGTCAAAAGTCAAGCTTTGCCGCATTCTTTTTGGCTTAAGGCCATTATGTGTGCCACTTATGTACTTAGCAATTGTCCTACGAAAGCTTTGCAGTCTATTACTCCATATGAAGCATGGCATGATAGAAAACCTTCTATTGAGCACATGCGTGTTTTTGGCTGTTTGGCATATGCTTTGGTGCCACAAGTGCAGCGCAGAAAATTGGATGATAAGGCTGTCAAATGTATTTTTGTTGGTTATAGTGCTGAAAGAAAAGGTTACAGGTTGTATCATCCGCAAACAAAACGTATTCTGGTTTCTCGAGATGTAGTGTTTGTGGAAGATTCTATTCAGCCCTTGCTGTCATGTATTAGAGACGGTAATGTAAGCTCACAGGACATTTATGACACTTTGTTGCCTCTTTTCAGTGGTGGAAATACGAATGTAAGTTCCAATGAGGCAAATGTGCAGCCTATGGGGGTTTCTGAAAATGTTTTAGATCAGCCTATTATTGGTGCAAATGTACATGATGTACTTGATGAGGAAAGGGCTGAAAATGAGCAGGATAGAGGTATGCCAAAGTGGCTGGTTCACACTTTGCGTGACAGTAAATTGGATGCACCTTTGTCTAGTCGTACTCATTCAGGCTCTCGCCATGCATCTTATGCATCAGATTGTTATGCTTTGGCTGTGTCTAGCTTACATGATGTTGAGGAGCCTCTGTCTTTTGATGAAGCACAGAATTCAGAAAATTGGATGGCTGCCATGCAATCAAAATATGATGCACTTATAGAAAATGACACATGGAGTTTATGTGATTTGCCTCCTGGCAAAAAGGCCATTGGTACGAAGTGGGTTTACAACTTGAAACGCAAGCCCGATGGTGAGATCGATCGCCATAAGGCTCGACTTGTTGCAAAAGGTTACGCACAGCAAAAAGGCATAGACTATGAAGAGACTTTTGCTCCCACTTGTCGTATATCTACTGTGCGTTTTCTATGTGCATTGGCATCTCATTTTGGTTGGGATGTACATCAATCAGACATTGTTACTGCTTTCTTGAATGGTGACATATTTGAGGAAGTTTATGTAACGCAGCCTCGCGGTTTTTTCATAAAAGGACAAGAGGACAAAGTGTGTAAATGTAACAAGGCTTTGTATGGGTTGAAGCAATCTCCTCGTGCTTGCTATGAGAAAGCTGACACTCATTTGGTCAAACAAGGCTTTCGTAACAGTCCAACAGAAAGCACATTGTATGTAAAGCGTGAGGGTGATGTACTTCTCATTGTGGTTCTTTATGTTGATAATTTGCTGATCACTGGACCAAATGAGAGACATATTATTGAATTTAAGGCTGATTTGAATGCTAATTTCAAGATGAAATATTTGGGGCTGTTGCATCATTATTTGGGTATACAGTTTAAGCAGTGTGATGGTGGTAATACCTTGTGTCAGAAAAGTTACATAGAGACATTACTATGTAAGTTTGGACTTGAGGATTGCAAACCTATTGCCACTCCCATGGAAACAGGTTTGAAGTTGAGTCTACATGATGCTGGTGATCCTGCTGATGTCACTCTTTACCAAACTGCTGTTGGCTGCCTCATTTATGTATGCAACACGAGGCCAGATATTCAATTTGCAGTCTCGTCAGTAGATTTATGCATAGCCCAAGGTCTAAGCATTGGCAGGCTGTCAAGAGGATTTTCCGCTACCTTAGTGGCACTTTACATCTTTGCTTGTTTTATCCCAAGGGGGGATCATTGCCACCAGACTTACATGCTTTCTCGGACTCAGATTGGGCTGGTTATTTTGACACGCGAGTGTCCACAAGTGGTTTTTGTTTCATGCTTGGCAGTTCATGTATATCATGGTTGAGCAAGAAGCAACCTACTGTGGCCACTTCGAGTTGTGAGGCTGAGTACAGGGTAGTCTTCACAGCTACGGTTGAGTGTGTATGGCTTAGACGCCTTATGGCTGATTTGGGTGTTGGACAGGACACTGCCAACACTATCTACACTGACAGTCAGAGCGCATTGGCAGTTGCGAGGAACCCAGTTTTTCATGCTCGCACAAAGCACATTGAGGTGCATTACCACTATGTCACGGAGAGGCTCTCAGCAGGAGAGATCAACTTGGCTTATGTGCCAACACAGGACAACCTTGCAGATCTTTTCACAAAGGCATTGTCTCATGAGAAGTTTGAAGCTTTCCGCAAAGCTTTGGGCTTACTCCGCTTTGTGGACTGATCCTGTCCTCAGGGCATGGCACTTCCCTTTACTCATGTGCCAGCTCTTGCTCACCGCGTCACTCCAGGGGGGATTTGTTACCATATACATGTGGTAGTGATGTGTGTGAATACGCTAGGACCGCCGGGGCATTTTTTCCCTCTTTAGAAGGTTTTTCCCCCCGCGCATTGTATATATGCCCATCACTCTAGGGCTATCTATCTTTCAATAGCACACTAAGTAACACACTCTCTATTGTGTTCCTTGAGCTTCCTTCATCTTCTCCAAGCTGTGTGTGTTTCTTTGCAACCCTAATTCCAACAACTTCAACTAGCAAAAACCAACCAAGTCAACAAAGAAAATTTGGATAGCCAAAGAATTATATCAAGCACAAAACCATCAGCCTTGGATCTCGATACCAGTGAAAAAAACACAACGCAAACATCAATTCACCAAGCAGCCAAAGCAACTGCAGAAACAACAAGTATGGTGGCCAAAACAGCCCAAGCAAGCCATCAACACGGATAGTCATGTCAAAGATTTTTAGTTACGTATGAAAGAACATGTTTCCATACTCCAACATTAGTTATATGGACCAAGAGCTATGGCTCCACCCATCTTGAACCCATAATTTTCAACTTGTCCAGGAAAGCTCAGACACAAGAGGGGGGAGACATGACAAAAGATATGACAAAACTCTTGCCTGGAAAAAAGTAAAGGGGCATCATGACAAATTAATTCCAAAATAACCCTGTACTCTTGTTTATACTTCATACAAAAGTTTTTCATACTTTTTTGCTAATAATACACTCAACCTTGGTCACAAAAATTGAGAAAAAAGCCCAAAAATAGACCAAGGATGTCTTAAAACACTTTGTACATAGAAAAAAGATTATTTTCCTCATCTAAGAATAATTTATCTAATTTTAGATAATTTTTGGATTGATTTTGGATTAATTTGGCTCAATTGTGATGAGAGATACCCCTCCCCGGGGTCTATGCACAAAATATACAATTTACACTTTGATACAATTTTCAATATACATCAGAGTTGCGGAAGCATTTGATAGGGGAGGAGTTCTCTGCGCTAGACCAAGCATGGAGTTTAGGCCATGAGCCAGACTGCATCCAGAGGTACCTAGCGACTAGTGCTAGCCCTGCATGGGTGTTTTAAATGAAATCGTACTCAAGAAAAATATAACATTGAGGAGGGTGAATATATGTGTACACCGCGTTACGGGAAGAGAGAGAAGAATATAGTGCAGGGTGGAAAAGAGTGCACAAAGACATGAGAAGATGACAACAAAGAATCTTTAAATGCCCATCTAAATGGAACAGGCAACCATGTATTAATGCAATGACAAAATCTAGGTATACCATAACATCAAAAAGTTAATGTGGCAAAACAACTAGTAGAGCATCAGACCCTATGTAGGGATCGACCGGTCCACCCATCCACTTTTGTTCTACTACGGAAAAAGAGAATTTCACTTTGCTGGGAGCGATCCAGAACACCTCCAACCTACCTGAGCCAGACATAAGTTGAGGCCGCCTCGCCTCCCTCCATGAATGGCAGCTCTGAAAGGATCCCAAGTACCAGCAGGTGGTAGGGTATAAACACCAACCATACTAGTTTAGGCGCCATGCCTCTTTGATGTGCAGCATCGGGTGTTTAGGCAAAGCCAAGGCAAAATCCCTGACGCGTTAGCCATATAGGTCATTCAACCCCCGATGCACTAACCGTGTAGATGAGCCTAACAAAAAGAAGAAGACCTAGGAAACATGCCCGATCATCCAGCAAAGTTCCACGTCAATGACCCTTTAGTCTAAGGCTAAGCGATGTAGGTGATCCTAGTCTTGTAGCGACGCTGCCATGAGAAACATAACACATGAGTCCAATGACATAGCACTTCCCAGATGCACAAATAATCTTTTCCAAGCAGTTAGATTGTACATGGTCTCTACCCTTACATGTCTGCCATAAACCATCCAAATCACTTCATGATCCAATTTCAAAACCATAAACCATAATCCAATCACATCACACAGGCGAGCACTCCATCCGACTTGGGTGAGGCACGACCAATCCTGCATAACCACTTTAGGACATAACATGGCTCCAAAAATTTGGACAGCATAATCAAATCCAAAGAAAAAAAACCATGAGCCACACCAGATTCCACCATAAAATTTCAACCATAATTCATGAGGGAATCTCAGGCCTTGATCATAAATCATAATCACACTGAACCAACTCCCACACTTGGGGTTTGACACATCGCTTGCAATCAATCAGACTCTACACACATGTGACACTTAAGATGTGATTCTTTCATGCATAAAAAGAGTCGGACCAGAAACTAATCATGATATAAAAATACAATTTTGACAATATCCAACCATGCAAAGTTGATGCATCACATCTGCACTTCACCTCTTTAGCACATATAGCTAGTTTGGACCTAAAAAGGTGGAAAGCAGTTATAACTATGCATATGAGGCATCCACATCAACCCATGAGTTCCCAGACATCATATGATAACATTATGACACCATAAAAATAATGCAAAACAGCTCCGACCTTTAGGTTAACCATAAACCATAACTTCATAGATATGCAAAAAACAAAATTTTGACATTTTTGGGAGTATGCAAAACATGCAATTGAAGGTATTGGGCCTCAAAAAAATGCATCAAGTTCAGCTCCATGATATAGACTATCACTCTATCACATCATTTTGACCATATGGTACTCACACAACAAACGGTAACCCCAAAAGACAGCCACTTTATTCATATCTGCCTATGCGGTTCGGGATGTTTAACCATATACTCCCGCATAAGTTTATGGTCATCTAATAATTGAAATCAACTCACCAAAACAAACCATAAAACATATCAAAAGGGTTTAATAAACTCATGACGTCATATGGTACCCCCCTCGATAGCACTCCTACGTGTGTAGGTAAAAATTAGTTATATAGTGATTAATAACTCGCATCCTTCAGGTGATAACGGAGACCTAAATTCATTTATCATCAAGTTTCATCAAGATTTTCAATTTGTTAAGTGGGTTTGCCCATCCGGTGAATCTATATAGTGTTTCTCCAAGGAGCCTATAATAAAAAAATTTGTTTTAAGTGTAGTGGGGCAGCAAACTGTTTTTTTAATACCATATCTCTTAGCTCATGCGTGTTTTTCACATGAGACCAAAGAGACAAAATATTCCAATTGATGTGTTTTATCTCTGGTATAAAGGGTTCGGGCTAATTCATAACGGTTTGTGATTTATGACCAAAACAGTGTTCCTACCGCCTCTATGATGGGAAACAAAAAGCACTTTCTGTGCACATACATGACCATAAACGCATCATGTGCATAAATCAATGTGTTAAACATGATGAAATAATCATGTGCATAAAACAGTGTGTTAAAAATGTACTCGGTTGATCCATACATGTACTTGTATGTGAAAAAAACAATCACCGAGAGGGTGACTACGTAGAAACACGAGAGAGAGAGAGAGAGAGAGAGAGAGAGAGAGATGATGATGACTATGGAGTTTAGAGCTTCTCACCGTGATTTAGAATCGATTAGCGACTGTCGAAAGGCTTATTGCTTTGCCGCAAGAGAGCGGTGATGAGAGCTACATAGAGGTATCCGCCACAAAAGCTTCCGGGGAGCGCGTGCGCCGTGAAACGAGAGAGAAAATAATAAGCAAGTAGCGAAAGAGAGTATCCTTCTTTTTCTTCTTCTTGAGAGAGAAGATCCAATGGAGATGTGATGAAGAGCTTGCACCACTTGGTATAATAGATATGTATAGTCTTGCGGTAGTAGATGCAACGGACGGTAGCTAAGAGATGGCTTGAAGGTAAGTGTAAGGTCTCCAAACCCGCCGACACAAAAAATGGGATGGTACCATTGACAGGTCTCTAGGCCTACTAAAGTCAAAGTCTTTAAACAAGAAAAATTCCAGGGAATTCACCCTTACCATTGGCAATGGTTTAGGTTTATAGCCCTAGAAGAGACCTAGTACTGTCTCACAGTGGAAACGGGACCCTATAAACAAAATTTCGGTCCTAAATCTTCATCCTTTAGATTAAGGTTTCCTTATCCAACGCTTTTTTCCCTCTAGCATATGTGAGGGCACAGCCGCTGGTGGATTCCTCGTCTAAGTGAAAAAGTTTCTAAACGTTTTAGTGCGCGGGAATGGATAGTTACCTGACTAATCAGGTCCACCCGTCCATGATTAACAACCTTAGTCAATCCCCACTTACCACCCCGCACTCACACATGATTCTATTGTTGTTTAATTACTACCACATTCTTTCCATAACTAAAACAATGATTCCTTTTTAACTTTTCAAAACTGCATTTCCTTAAGACAACCTTTGAAAACAGTATTGAAGACATTCTTTCAGAAAACAAACGTCTTTAAACTTAAGACAAGGTACTGTCATTTTAAAGTACCACTGACCAACACTAACTTGTCTCAAGACCACCTATATAGGGGTGACCCATTCCTTATTTATATAACCGGGGTGGAAAAAGTCTTTACCCAAAGTCCGGGCACCCATACGTCAAAACCAGTTGCCCATACAACCGGGCGGTTCCTCTAGGATAAACTTAAAAGTACTATCCATAAACATAAACAAGTACGGGGTAAAGATTGCACATGTGCCGAGGTAACCGACTCCTCCATGATGGTATCTCCATCATTAGTCATTACCTGGAGTAAAATACTTCCAAGGAATCAGAGGTGTCTTGAGACAAGCTGTCTTAAGGATGGTCAAACATTTCTTTCCTAGGTCAATCAGTCATAACCCAATCATTCCTTTCCTAGTTACAATCATTGCTCGTGGGTTTCCTGGAAGTTACCTTCCATTTACAGCCAGTTCTTTTTCCTTCCTAACCTTACGTATGCAATGCTTAACTTAAAATAAACTCTAAAATCTATTAATGACATAATAGAAATCCACCTGGGATTGATCGTCCATGTACTGTGGGCTAGGTGCCCGTAGACTCTCCTCTGTTGGCCTATGGCTAGGCCCTGCTTCATGGTCATTAGTTGCTTTGTTGCGCTTGTTACTAACATCTTCTTCTTCAGTCAAAGGATTCCCCCTGGTTCTCTTGGGAGCCATTTCGGCAGCCTTATAAAAAGACTCATTTTAGAAGATTAATTGAATAACCTTTATTTTCCTTGCTTACCAAAAAATAAGGATTTTTGGAATAGATAGAGATCTTTAATAGTCAATTTGATAGGTTACTCATCCCATAACTTAATTATGCTATAAATAATTTTTTTCCCATCCTTCAGTAAGGATTTTGGACCTCGGTTAATTATTTGAAAATTAGATAAATTTATTTCCTAATTTTTCTTGTCCATTATATACCAAAAATCGGTTACTTTTAACCAAAATGCGTACCTAAACTATTTATCTAAGGTTAGGATAATTATCATAGATTCCTCAAGGTATATTCCTTCTCTGGTATTGATATCAAAGGTTTTTGGTTTACTTTACTATATTTCCCTTTTTTTTCCCAAAACATTAGAGTAATTTTACTGGGATATATAGTTAAACTAATTTTTTACTCGTAGCATAATTACCACGGGTTTCTTGAGGTCTAATAAACCTCTGAAAAATATCTCAATTCAATTTAAATCTATTTGTTAATTTCCCCTATTTAATTTGTCTAAAAATCAGAGTTTTTCTACTAAAATAATTATCTAGATTAATTATCTGAGCTTCCCCTAATTATCACGGGTTTTCTAATACCTAATTCACCCCTGATAAATATATCACAGCAATTGAATTCAGTTTACTAATTTCCCTTATTTAAATTACTCAAAAAACATAGCAATTCTGCTTAAGTAATTATCTAGATTTATTTTCTAAGCTTCTCCTAACTATCACGGGTTTTTGAACACCTACTTAACCACTGATAAATATATAACAACATTTGAAATCCATTTACAATTTCCCCTATTTAAATTACTCAAAAAATAGAGTATTTTGGCCAAATTAATTAGCTAGATTAATTTTCTAAGATTCTTCTAATTATCACAGGTTCTTGAACACCTAATTAACCACTGATAAATATATCACAACATTTGAAATCCATTTACTAATTTCCCCTATTTAAATTACTCAAAAAACAGAGTATTTCTGCTACATTAATTAGCTAGATTAATTTTCTGAGCTTCTCCTAATTATCAAGGGTTCTTGATAACCACTTATAAATATATCACAACATTTGAAATCCATTTACTAATTTCTCCTATTTAAATTACTCAAAAAACAGAGTATTTCTACTAAATTAATTAGCTAGATTAGTTTTCTGAGCTTCTCCTAATTATCATAGGTTCTCGAACACCTAATTAACTACTGGTAAATATATCACAATATTTGAAATCCATTTACTAATTTCTCCTATTTAAATTAATCAAAAAGCAAAGTATTTTTGCTAAATTAATTAGCTAGATTAATTTTCTGAGCTTCTCCTAATTATCACGGATCCTTGAGCATTTAATTAACCACTTATAAATATATCACAACATTTGAAATCCATTTACTAATTTCCCCTATTTAAATTACTCAAAAAATAGAGTATTTCTTCTAAATTAATTAGGAAAACTACTCAGAAAATTATAGGATAATTTTCCTAGATTAATAACTGTCTAATGCATCTTTGATAGTTACTTCAACTTAATCTAACCTTAATTAATATATTTTCCATTAATTCATGGTTAATTTAGCTAATTTCAACCCTAATATGATAGGATATTTAATTAGCTTAATATTACTAAGCTTAATTATAATAAGCAGATATTAATTAATAAAGAGAGGTTTTATAAGTATACATAGGCCTAATATTTGATTTATTAACAAATATCTTAATCTAACCTTGCTAATTAAGAAGGATTAGGCTAATTACCGTTAGGGTTAATCAATTAGAGATTAAACTCTAATGATTTCTACGTAGTGTTCTCCCTAGATGAGAGAGAAAGTATCAAGGCTCCGAGTCTATGGAATTATGAAGAGAAGGAACCCTTTTATAGCTTTTTCTGAGCACCTGGCAGTTTTTGCAGTTTTCCCACAGTCCAAGCAGCCCCCCAGCTTGCAATTTGCACCATTTTCAGCTATCATTGTGTTTGGCAAGTTTCCCCAGCTTCCACACTCCCCCCATACCTTCCAGAATTTACTTGGTTGATTTTTGCAGATCTTTAATGATGAAAATTGGAATTTTCTAGCTAATTCTAGAACCTTAGTGTAAAGAGTCTTTGCTAATGATTAATACTAGAACCATCCAATTTTTGTAACTAATTGAATTTCTATTGTAATTTTCCAGGACCCGTAACTGTTCCAGTTTTTATCAGATTCAGATTCTGAAAATTTCTAAACATAGTAAAGCTCTGCTTATGATTCCAAAAATACCAAAATTAATAGTGTTTGGAATCCTTCAATAGTGTTTTTTATTAAGTTTTGCAAACTTTGTACAATTTTTACGGTTTCGGAAACTGGAAACCTTACAATCACCCCAACTTAAGGATTTGAGATGTCCTCATCTCAACCGAAATTGGGAAAATCCTTGTGAAGGGATACTTCATCCTCCCAGGTGGCGTCCTCGGTAGGGTAGTCCTTCCATTTGACCAAATATTCTCTGATAACCCTGTTTCTCAGAGTCCTTTCCCTAGTGTCGAGAATACAATCTGGTTGGAGTTCAAGAATTCCTTGCTTCTGCATCACAATTTGTTCGTCATCTAAAGTATGATTTGGATTTGGGATGTAAGGTTTTAGAAGAATGATATGGAATACATTATGGACCTTGAGGTGCTCAGGAAATTTTAGTTTATAAGCTTGATCACTGATTACTTTAATCACTTCATACGGTCCACAATATCTGGGACTTAGTTTTTTGTATTTTCCCAAGGATAGAGTGCTTCTTTTTGGCCGAACCCTTAGGAATACTTTATCTCCTTGTTTGAAAACCCGATCAAACCATTTTTTATCAGCATGCTGTTTTTGGCGATCCTTGGCTGCCTGAATGTCTTGCCTTATGGCTTTGGTTTGGGCATCCATCTCCTCCAACATTTTCTTTGAAGCTTCTACTCTTGTAGTAGGGTCAGAAAAATTTAGGGGTGATATACATTCATGCCCATAAAGAGCATTGAATGGTGACATCCCAATGCTTTGATGAAAGGAAGAGTTATAGGCGAATTCCACCAGAGGAAGAAATTGGATCCATTTCCGGGGTTCCCTACCACAATAGTCTCTAAGGATGTCTTCAATAACTTGGTTCACTCTTTCTGTCTGTCCGTCTGTCTGGGGGTGATAGGATGTACTGAAACATAGCTGAGTACCTAAGGATTCAAACAAAGCTTTCCAGAATTTTGAAGTGAATTTTGCGTCTCTGTCACTGACTATTCTCTTAGGAAGCCCGTGTAATCTGAAGATCTCTTTGATAAAGAGACGGCTTATGTCTGATGCAGTGTAAGTTGTTTTTACAGGCATTAAGTGGGAAACTTTAGTCAATATATCTACTACCACCATAATGGAGTCGTAACCCCCTTGAACAGTGGGAAGACCTGTTACAAAGTCCATGCTAATGAGTTCCCACTTCATTTGAGGAATGTCCAGAGGTTGAAGTTTTCCTGGCATCATTATTCGTTCAGCCTTAATCGTTTGACAGGAAAGACATTGTCTGATGTAGCGAAGTATATCCCCTTTCATTCCTGGCCAGAAATAGTTTTTCCTTATGGCATTAAGGGTCTTTGCATAGCCAGGATGGCCGGCAACTGGAGCGTTATGTCCTTCATAAAGGATTAACTCCTTTAATGTTGGATTTTTAGGAATGTAAAGCCGATACTTATAGTACAGAAGCCCCTCCTCAAGTGAATAATCCTTGATTCTGTCTTTCTCTTTCTCCTTTAGGTCCTGTTGATTGATAACCTGTAGAAGTTTTTGAAAATCCTTATCTTCCAGGGAAGCTTCCTTAACCTTGTCAACTGTGGAAATAGCCCCAAGAAAAACCTTATGGCTAAGAGTGTCAGCAACCACATTCTCTTTCCCTGGTTTATATTTTATCTCAAACTCATATTCCTATAAGAGTTCTATCCATCTTCTGTGCCTCATGTTGAGTGTTGCTTGTGAGAAAATCCATTTTAAACTCTAATGATCGGTGATCAATTGGAACTTTCCTCCTAGAAGATAGTGCCTCCAGAGTTTTAGAGCATGGACGACAGCTAGAAGCTCCAGATCATGAGTTGGATAATTCAGCTCGTGGATTCTTAATTTTCACGAAGTAAAGGCGACTGGTCTTCCTTCTTGGTTTAAAACTCCTCTTATAGCAAGACTGCTGGCATCTGTTACTACTTCAAACTCTTGAGTGAAGTCAGGAAGTTTGAGTACAGGAGCTGATGTGAGATTTTGTTTACCCGATGGGTGCTTGCATGGTCAAGGTTTTGTGCACGTGTTGTGGAATTGAAATGTATTGGACAAAAAAAAAGCCTATAATGTTGACAGAAATTGATTAAAAAAACAATTATTACGTATTGTTTTTTATATTACATAATGGTTGATTAGTTTTTCTACAAATTACATCTGTGGATATGTGGCGAATGTCTAACTTGACGCTAAGGGATTTTACAATTTCCTCTGGGTTTGTCACCCCTTGACCTAGGCTTCAGGTGCAGTGGGAGAGGACTGATCCAAGGTGCTTGCCTATAAAGGCATACAATGTCGCCTCTCAGTCCACCAATATACATTTGTGAGCATTTATGGTGAGGGAATCTTCAGCGAGTATGGCACTTAATGCTTTGCACTTGAGCAGCTCCGTAGAACCATTCTTGAAGAACTCTATGTGATAAAATCAAAGAATTGATGGCCCCATGTGGCTCAGGTAGTGCCAAAGTGAGCTATCCCTACCTATGGGCTTGTTGCCTGAACCTCCAATATGCATTGCAAACTTATCAACATGGTATGGCGTCTACAAATCAATTTAAACGACTTTAACACTTGTTGTAATGAACAATAGACAATCGACCGGGTAAAGAAATGTTTACCTCAGTTTCTTCATCCATCTCTTCAAGATTTTTCTTTGTAAGATCGATGCTAGAAAAATCATCTCTGCCCATAGCATTCAGTGGTTTGTGTGAATGGAAAGAGCTTTTTGGAACACTTTCATAAAATGAGGCACATGATTTGATTTCCACAAGTGTACTTGCCATCGTTTGCATCAAACTTTTGTTTGTTTTCATTGGGGAGGAAAGAGAGGTTTTCTAGGAGACCATGGTCTTTAAAGTCAATTTGAAATTTGACTTTATCTTCCTTTCCATTGGGATCCTTCATGCCCACAGAGATAGCAAGCACTGAGAGTGACTCATCTTCCCTGAGTCCTAGTGTTTTGGCAATGTCATCAAGGAACAAAAAGTGACAATCATCCACCACCACTACATGCAAAGTGAGAATTTGGAGGTCTGGGACCTCCTCCAACACCTCATCTCCCTCTATCATCTCAGCTTCCTCCTCAAAGGAGCTGGGCTCTTGCAAGAGGACGAGTATCATAGATGCTTCAGTCTGCTCATCAACCTCTTCAATATCTTCATTTGATTCCTCCACAATGGTCATAGGTCGTCTTTCACTGGAATTTTCCTTTGATTTTCTCTTATCCATGCCCTCAAGCACAAGTAAGACCATAACCATGTCCCAAGAAATGAATTGGGTGCCTATGCACCCCATGCTTAAGTCTATGAGATCATCCTCATCATTTTACTATAGTTCCATTCCATGAGGCCTTTAATAAAACTCAACAAGCAAAAGCATAAGTTTTTGTCAGCCGCATATAGATGTTTGAGGAAGTCCACTAGCAGCCACGCCATGTTGGATCCCTCAAAGACTATGGTATATTCTTTCATGTGCTGCAGCGTGTAGTCAAGAAAGCTTTTGAATGCATCTACATCAAGGTTGGCAGTGGCTTGCATGTCAATTGTCCCCTCGAACACACTGAGTAGTTCATGTGTTCAATCCGCAAGTCCTACATTTTTTAGTTGTGTGAGAAGTGCATCAGAAGACGTTGCCATGGGTTTGTTTGCGAAGAAGATGCAAAGAGAGCTTAGAGCTGGAGTTTTGTGAATTTGAGAAATGAAGTTTAAAACCTAGAAAGTCACTTATATACCCAAGGTCACTTTTTAAAAATCACTTAAAATTAACGTCAAAATAACTTAAAACTATAATTTTAAACAAAATCACGCGACAAATCATTGAAAGACACCAACATTGAAATTATTCGTTCTCAACAGCAAAGAAATTGCACATTTCAATCAAAGACTTGAACAAGTAGAGAATAAACAAGTATGCACAGAGACAAGATTCAAACCATTGTATGTATCAATGGGAGCAAAATCCGTGTGATTTACAAGCTTTTACAAAAATATATCACAAAAACGGAATGTTCTCACACAGAAAGATCTTCTCTTTTCTGGAGTGAACAACCTTTTCATTGATTACAAAGAGATATTGCTTGGGCAAGGTATATTTGAGATTAAGATACTCACAAAGGTGACTGAGGTGCCAGTCGTTATTCAATGCAATGTTGTGCATTGCATCATCATGCAGGCATATTTGTAGGTCAATTGATTCTCAACATCAGAGTCTAGTGCCTCCCATTCTCCCATCATCAGCTTCCATCTTCTATAGGGAAAGACTATTGACAAGCTTTGCTTTGCAATATGGTATCTGAACACCACATTCTCAGCAACCAACTACAAAGCACTTGATTCTATCTCTTGGGTGGGTCACCACCTTAGTCTCCCATCCAATTGCAAGGAATTTGTTGATCACACTTCCCCCTTTGTAAATCCACATTGTTGGTGTCCAGTGAACACTTTGAAGTTGAAAGGTAAACACAAACACATGAAGATACATCAACCATGTTACCGTGGCTTTATGGGAACCATAGGTGCACTTCATTGCTGATTGCATATCCACCTCAATTCTCCTTTTGGTTGCTGCAATCAAGGCACTGTGTGGCTTAGGCCATTCCAGACTCTCCAAGGTTGGCGAGTGAACCGGAGAAAGAATACCATACCCATTTTACCTAGATGTGACATAAGTATGATCATTACAAAAAATGTCACGTGAGGCAAGCTCAGAGGATGGACAACCAGCATAGAGCAACTTGCCAAGGTCAACGTGGATGGCCTCAAAAGTTCTTGTGAAGGACTCTATTGGATCCCACTCTACAAAATTGGATAGAAAAACATGTGCATACATGAACAAGCAATGAAAATCTTACAGCCATCTAAATCAACATACACGACAAAAATTCTAAATAGACAATCTAAAAAAAGACCATATTAGGTATTTTGGTAAAAATCTCACATTATGGGAATCTCCAAATCGACCGAATTCATGTAATTTTGGAATTTTCCACTTAAAGTGGGAAAAATTGAGGTGTGTGGCTAGTAAATAAAGTGAAAATCTCATAGGATTGTGGTGTTGATAAACACCAAAAGTCAAGAGGATGTACAACACATGGATTTGAATAATAACTATAAATTACATAAAACAAAGGAAGATACAAAAAAGATTTTATTTACAAATTGACTAGTATAGTCACAATAGAAGCTCCACATAATTCTACTCCACATTTGATACCATATCTGAACTTTGATCCAAGTGTGGCTGATGTGCACGAGTGAGGCCTTCTTTGGCTTTTAAAGCATGTCTTTCTGGAATCTTTATTCTAGAAAATGGTCCTTCTTTGTTGGGTCTCCAGGACCAAACAATTGCATCTATAGTTTCCCACACTTGTGGGTCCTTATAGTTGACAGCCCAATAACCCTTCCAACAATTACTGTAAGCTTGAGTATCTGTCATCCCACTTTTTCTCGCGCAAGGTGCCCAATATTGAATCAAGAGTTTTCTGTAGTTTGGTGATGTAGGCTCATTATCAATGTCAGATAAAGCCATTGCAAGCCACACTGGATAGATTTCTGTGTCACTCGGAACAAGCATAAGAAAGTCACCTTGGTGCACATCAGACATAGGGTCAAACTCTTCCCTTGGCCTATCTCGTTGAGGCCCACAAAAATGATCGTTCAACTCTTCAAGGCCTAGGAATCTTTCTGCTCCTTGTTGCAAATTCATTGTAGTGCTTTGTAGGTGAGAATATTCTTGAGTTTTTGGCCAAAACATTTCATACAAGACTCCCTCTGATATGATTGCTTTTCCAATCTCTTCAATTACCTTACTCCAATAATCTATCACGGGTCTATAATATCGCGGAATACTTGAACCATTCCCTAAATTTTTCCAAAATTTTATATAGTTCTTTAGCCCCAAAATGACTTCTTCGTGGGCCTTGACATACTCCGCCATTTGTACTAGAGGTGGATCTCCATGTGGTAACATTGGCTTGCCTTCTGTGTCTGTTTTCCAAAGGCGAATACTTCCACTCCAACTTGATACACCTACATGTGCCTTATATTGCATCATTGGTGTCTCATCCTGCATAAAGAACCTGAACTGAAGTGGTTTGGAATGTCCAACAAGTATGTCTTGTCCATCACAAAGATAGCCATCACAATATTGCTTGAAATCGGGGATCTTTGTGAGAAAAAATGGAGCTGGAGATGAAGATGAGCTGTTTCGTAATGTATCCATCAAATGTGGTAAAGTATACGTTTGTGTAACTCTCAACTTCTCTGAAAACCTACTAAACATGGCGTCTATGTCCTCATGTGTATGCCCAACCATTAAAAATCCCAGCTGGATGGTTTTGAAAACACCCCTTGCAACAAGCATTGACAAATAGGCAAATAAGTATCGATTTTTGTTTTCCCCTGCACAATTATCCAATTGTAGCAACAAGTTCTCTGGCAATCTGCGAAATGTTGACCCCAATTCCTCTTCTGCAATTTCTGACGACTGCACAATGGGCTCTTTTCCATCACTCAAGTTATGGTAGTCCAAAGCATCCCTTGAGTTCAAAGCATGTAGTAGTGAAATATTGCTCCTTGGAAGTCCATTTGTTACTAGATCACCAAGAAGATGCTTATCTATCCTCTCGAGGTTATGTAAACAATTAGCAATTGAGCCAATTGTAAGATTTGGATCAGCTGGCCACAAACCATTCAAGACAAAGTGTCCGTAATGACCTTCTCCATGTCCATGAGTGATCATGCCAATCAATGCCACCTGTAGATTATATCCTGAATCCACACCCTTGGGAACAATGCATAATCTAGGAATGGCAGTCTTCTTTTGATCCATCTTATCATGGATTATGCATACATATTTTTGTGGTTGATTTTCTGAATACGTGCGCCATGCATAATATAGGCTTCTGCAACTCTTTTGTTGTGCCATGTGAACTTCTCTCTCCCTCAAGAGAAGAGCTCTCTCTTCAAGAGAAGGTTTAGCTTTTAACCTTGCCTTGATTGAGCTACAAATATTGCACTTAGAGAACTCACTCGTCTTTGTTAAAGTGACATGTGGGTACTCTTTGTTCCAAATTCTACCAAAAGAAGATTGGGATAGCTTCTTCTCATAGCCCATTTGGTCAAGTGTCGTGTTGATTTCACATAAAATATCCACTTGTTTGTATGTTGATGGAATCGGCAATTGAGTCTCTCTTGAGCCATCTAGCAGTGTTCTACTTCTATGTGGCATCTTCTCAGAGTTGTTTTCCACAAACTCATTTAGTAGTGCTCTTGCTAAACTAGTATGTTGAAGTCCCCTTCTCAATGTACATGTGTTCCCATGTACATATTGGCGCACACCATTTTCAAAGTTCTCCTTGTATCGATAAAATGATGTCTTTGGTATTCCATGTAGCTCATACCATGCTCTACAACAAACAATAGAGCCATTTAGCCTGAATTGGTATCGTGACTTCTCATCTTTCTGATAACATATAGAAAGAACATCATAAACATAATTAGTGCGTGATTTTTGAGACTCTCCCCAAAATTGTTGTCGTAACCTTGTCACCATATCACGATCTGCAAATTGGCAGCATTTTTGTGCACAACAATCAATGCATGATACCCTTTGAATTGATTTGTTTGAAAGGTAAAAAGTCGAAGCTGGTGCTGCTTTTGATTTTTGAGTCCTGTTCATGAAAGTGTATCGTCTCTTCCTTGACAACTGGACAACATTACTCCCATCAAGTTTTTTTCCAACATTGCCATCGTTGGATACATCCTCATATGTAGTATGCATGCCATCAACAGGAACAAAGCGTTGTAATGGGCTCCCATTCAACATTGTTGTCTACTTGATGGGCCACTTTAGCAAAGTGATGCTACCCACTTCAACCACATCATCAATGCTTGCATTTTCTCTTTCAATACCCACACCCACACAATCAGGACCAAGTTCCTGAAAGTTGACATAATCATGTGGAAATACATATAAGATGGTCCCTTCATTCATGGTTTGCATCATTGTGTCATCTTTTAAAAGGACCCTCTAATTTCTCCAAGACTCTCGAATCATTGCTTCAAATTCAGGGCTTGGCATAGGTATTGCATGTGTAACTAGAGGATCAGAATGATCATGTTCTTCATCACCATTGTAGCTTTCGTGTGGATCAATTAAGTTCCCATTTAATACAAAAGATTGCAAAAGAAGCTTTGACCATCGAACAGCACTCCATAATGAGCCTTGGAGAGATGAAGTATCCATTGTAGGAAAAGGTAGGACCACATCCTTCAAGCATTCCTCCACTAGTATGGAGACATTTCCCAGCCCTATCTTTGTACCACCACAAGTGGAATCTGGATCTGTTCTACACACACAACCAATACCAACGATTTCATTGTCAAGTATCATATGTACTTTCTCCCCAGATTCGAAGTCCATCCTGTAAGTAAAAAGATTACATTGTTAAATCCATAGTTATAGAAAAATACTCTTCAAACAAAAAATCATGCTACAACATGAAAAAGGTTTGAATAGGTTGGACAAGTGGTGAACCTTGAGACCAAATCCTCCTTGCTATATTTAATGGAAGTAAGGTTGGACAAGTGGTGGACCTTGAAACCAAAGCCTCTTTGCTATATTAGAGCATAGGTTGGACCTAGTTTTAATACCCACTGCCACCTATCAACTACTATAGGACTATGCTTTCCAATGTCCAAGTATCCCTTGAGTCTTTCAAGGTTGAACACGTGGTGGACCTTGAAACGAAAATCCCCTTTCTATATTAGAAAGGTTGAACACATGGTGGACCTTGAAACGAAAATCCCCTTTCTTTATCAGAGCATAGCTTGGACAAGTGGTGGACCTAGTTATAATGCCCAATATCCAAGGTGAAACACCTTAGGACCTTGCTACCTTGCTTGCCAATGTTTACGTAGCCCCTCATTTCTTTAATGGAAGCAAGGTTGGACAAGTGGTGGACCTTGAAAGCAAAGCCTCTTTGCTATATGAGAGCATAGGTTGGACCTAGTTGTAATACCCACTGCCACCTATCAACTACTATAGGACTATGCTTTCCAATGTCCAAGTATCCCTTGAGTCTTGCAAGGTTGAACACGTGGTGGACCTTGAAACCAAAATCCCCTTTCTATATCAGAGCATAGCTTGGACAAGTGGTGGACCTAGTTATAATGCCCCTCCTTTCTTTAATGGAAGAAAGGTTGGAAAAGTGGTGAATCTTGAAACCCAAACCCTTTGGCTATATATAGAGGATATCTTGGACAAGTGGTGGGCTTAGTTGTAGTATCCAATGTCCAAGGTCCAAGGTGAACTATGTAAAGACCTTACTTCCAAAAACAAAGTCGTACAAGTGGTTCTCCTTGAAACCAAAACCTCCTTAGTGTATTAGAACATAGCTTGGAGAAGTGGTGGACTTAGTTGTAATGGTGAATGTCCAAAGCAAACTATTATAGGACCTTGCTTCCCAAATCAAGTTTGGACAAGTGGTGGATCTTGAAACCAAAACCCCCTTACTCTATTAGAGCATAGCTTAGATAAGTGGTGGACCTAGCTGCCATGGAAAATGTTCAATCTGAACTGCTGCAGGACCTTGCTATTAAATGTCTAAGTAGAGCTAGCTTCTTTAATGGAATCAAGGTTGGGAAAGTGGTGAATCTTGAAACCAAAAGCCCTTTATTGTATTAGAGCATATCTTGGACAAGTGAGGGACCTAGTTTTAATGTGTGATGTCCAAAGAAAAGTATTACAAGACCTTGCTTTCCAATATTTGAATTGGTCAAGTGGTTAAAACTAAGTATAAAACTTTGACCATTTTCTTCTCGAATTGCCAAAAAGCTAGTTTTAGACACCCCTAAATGAAAATGGTTTAGGGTGGCCTTAAACAATGTTTTTTCAAAGACTTGCCGAAGAGTAATGACAATTTATTGTGGCTTGAAGTGCTTGAGTATGTGAAAACTAGCCTAGGTTTTCCACGAGGCAAAAGGTGACATAATAAGAACATTGGAAACTTAGGATTGACCATGTGGCCTAAACTTTGGCAAGTGAAGTGGTGGCCAAGTTTTGTGGCACAGTGTGCACTTGGTCCTATATGTGTTGACCACTTGGCTAAATCTAGGACCATAAGGCCAAACCTTTGGCACCTTAAATATAGTATGGGACATAATCTAGAACTGCTATAGTAAATTAGTAGTATAGCTAATATGTTAATATTTGTATTATATTTAAGTATATGCTAATATAATTTATGTTCAAAATTTCACTAATGAAGAATGTTCCCATTTAGCACTCCAGATGCGGGGTCTTAGGGCAATGCCACAATGGGGTGACAAGGCAGCGCTTCCACGTGAGGTTTGGGGGTAGCGCTCTTGATGGGGATGTGGAATATAGCGCTCTCGATGGCGGGGCTTGGGAGGTTGATTTTGGGATATTGTTCTGGGCGGGGTCCGGGGCAGCGCCCCGGGCGGGGTCAAGGGGCGGCTTTAATGTTTTATATTGCTTTTGTTTTTTTTAATCCTATGATAAAACATGGACTTGTAGCATACGTGGCATTCTAATAAACCCTATCAAGATTAGGCACACAGAGAGCGCACGAGCAACGCACACAGAGAAAGCAGGCGAGCAGCAAACACACAGAAAGCGCACACGGATCGCACACAGTTGGCGTATACGCGCGCATAGAGGAGCAAGCTCGGCATCGTACCCAACACACAGATGGAGTGCACAGGATTGAAAGTTCGCGCACAAGATAAAGAAACAGCAGCGTACACAACGCTTTCCAGAAGGGCAGGATCGGGCAGTCTTCTCAGGAGACATTGCACACCTCACGAATAGAGAAAAAACAGGTATTTCTCTCTCTCTCACTCTCTGTCTTTCTCCATATAGAGAAGATGGTTCTCTGTAACTCTTCTTGCACACACACTCTCTCGTCAAAAGACAGAGATACATAGTTTAAAAGTATCCCCGCACACATACACATATTCCCACACATCGTCTTCCTCTCTTCCACATACATAACCACAGTGAAATCTGTTATCTTGCTGTCTCTCTCTTGAAAATACATGCACATATTCCCACACATCGTCTTCCTCACTTCCACATACATAACCACAATGAAATCTGTTATCTTGTTGTCTCTCTCTTGAAAATACGTGCACATATTCCCATACATCGTCTTCCTCTCTTCCACATACATAAACACAGTGAAATCTGTTATCTTTCTCTCTCCTCTCTCTAAAAAACAGGTATTTATCTCTCTCTCTCTCTCTCTCTATCTATCTATCTATCTCTGTATCTTGCTATCTCTCTCTTGAAAATACATGCTCATGTATGTGTGCGTCTGTGTTATCTATGTGTATGTATGTATATTTGTGTTATTTCATTGTAATACTCATACATAATGCAGATACACAATTACACTTAATTACGATATGCACACATAGTATATATACATACATAAATATCACAAATAACTAACACATTGTAATACTAGTAAAATTGAATGGAAGACTTACTTGCGTGATCTGTTAAAGTCGATTCTTGTAGCGAGTTCTGGATGTATGCTGAGCTGATTTTCCTCTAATCCATTTGTAGATATGATTGTAACTTCTGTTTCTCAAAAATAGTAGTGTTGTTTAGTGATACACCTAATGGACATAAATGGTTTAAACTAGGACATGTAGACCAAAAATACGTGTATTTCTTTGGATGAATATATACACTTTTTGGTGACCCTTACCACAAGTGGTGGACCTTGAGACCAGTGGACTATAAGGACCTCCAAACAATACCTTGTACACTCAATCCTTCTTGGTATCTAGGTTGGACAAGTGGTGGACCTTGTTCAAATTCTCTAACCACTCTCTCTAACATGGTGACATAATTTAGGTGTGATAAATTCATATCTATGCAAACTAATATCAGTTTAGGCTTGTTAATTTGAATTTGTTTGAATTTATGTACAATATAATGATTTGAGGTTTGCATATTTGAATTTAGGTGGTATAATGATATCTTTTTGTGGTAAACTTGAATTTAAAATCAATTTCGCGTGGAATATTTTAAATTTAAGTAGTAAAATTTAAATTTTTATAAAAAAGTTTGAATTTTAAAATTTGGGCGGGATATTTTAAAATTTAGGCGGGATATTTAAGATTTGGGAGGATATTTTAAATTTAGGCGGGAAGGTTTTGAATTTATAGCGAGATCTCCCTTACATAAGAGAGTATAGGTTGGACAAGTGGTGGACCTTCAAGCTAGAGCATCCATGCTACTGGACATGATAGGTAGGGAATCTAGTTGAATATTGTATGTATAATATATATGTAATAGATCTAGCTTGGACAAGTGGTGGACCTTGGAACAAAACCCCATGTAAAACATATCATGCACATTCCAAGTGGTCAAAAAAAATATCATTTAAGATATAGCCTTATAGGTTGGACAAGTGGTGGACCTTAACACCCAGATATTCTTCATATAATGACATAGAGTGGAAAACTGGTGAATCTTGAGACCAAACCATGCTACTAGCGATAATAGCTTGGACAAGTGGTGGACCTTGAAAGTAAACCCCCCATCTACGAAATATCGTGGGTTTAAGGTATTTCGATGGAGCCTAGCATCTTGGAGACATCGTGCATCTTGCTTCTCTTCATGTTTCAATGGAGCCTATCTTGGACAAATGGTGGAGCATCCTTCTCTCCATGTTTCAATGGACCCTAGCTTGGACAAGTGGTGGACCTTTGCTTCTCTCTATTATTCAATAGAGTTAGCTTGGACAAGTGGTGGACCTTGGAACCAAACCCCCATGTAAAACCTATCATGGTCACTCCAAGTGGTGAGAAAGAATAACCTTTAAGATATAGCCTTATAGGTTGGACAAGTGGTGGACCTTAACACCCTAATATTCTTAATATAATGACATAGAGTGAAAAAGTGGTGAATCTTGAGACAAAACCACTCATGCTACTAGCACTAATAGCTTGGACAAGTGGTGGACCTTGAACGTAAACCCCCCATGTTTCAATAGAGTTAGCTTCGACAAATGGTGGAGCATCCTTCTCTCCATGTTTCAATGGAGCCTAGCTTAGACAAGTGGTGGACCTTTGCTTCTCTCTATGATTCAATAGAGTTAGCTTGGACAAGTGGTGGACCTTGAAACCAAACCCCCATGTAAAACCTAACATGGTCACTCCAAGTGGTAATAAAGAATAACCTTTAAGATGTAGCCTTATAGGTTGGACAAGTGGTGGACCTTAACACGCGCATATTCTTAATATAATGACATAGAGTGGAAAAGTGGTGAATCTTGAGACCAAACCACTCAGGCTACTACCAATAATAGCTTGGACAAGTGTGGACCTTGAATGTAAACCCCTCATCTACGACATATCGTGGGTTTAATGTTTTTCGATGGAGCCTAGCATCTTGGAGACATGGTGCACCTTGCTTCTCCTCATGTTTCAATGGATCCTACCTTGGACAAATGGTGGAGCATCCTTCTCTCCATGTTTCAATGGACCCTAGCTTAGACAAGGGGTGGACCTTTGCTTCTCTCTATGTTTCAATAGAGTTAGCTTGGACAAGTGGTGGACCTTGGAACCAAACCCCCATGTAAAACCTATCATGGTCACTCCAAGTAGTAAGAAAGAATAACCTTTAAGATGTAGCCTTATAGGTTGGACAAGTGGTGGACCTTAACACCCACATATTCTTAATAAAAGTGGTGAATCTTGAGACCAAACCACTCAGGCTACTAGCAATAATAGCTTGGACAAGTGGTGGACCTTGAATGTAAACCCCTCATCTACGAAATATCGTGGGTTTAATGTATTTCGATGGAGCCTAGCATCTTGGAGACATGGTGCAGCTTGCTTCTCGTCATGTTTCAATGGAGCCTATCTTGGACAAATGGTGGAGCATCCTTCTCTCCATGTTTCAATGGACCCTAGCTTGGACAAGTGGTGGACCTTTGTTTCTCTCTATGTTTCAATAGAGTTAGCTTGGACAAGTGGTGGACCTTAACCAAACCCCCATGTAAAACCGCATATTCTTAATATAATATAATGACATAGAGTGGAAAAGTGGTGAATCTTGAGACCAAACCACTCAGGCTACTACCAATAATAGCTTGGACAAGTGTTGGACCTTGAATGTAAACCCCTCATCTACGACATATCGTGGGTTTAATGTTTTTCGATGGAGCCTAGCATCTTGGAGACATGGTGCACCTTGATTCTCCTCATGTTTCAATGGAGCCTACCTTGGACAAATGGTGGAGCATCCTTCTCTCCATGTTTCAATGGACCCTAGCTTAGACAAGGGGTGGACCTTTGCTTCTCTCTATGTTTCAATAGAGTTAGCTTGGACAAGTGGTGGACCTTGGAACCAAACCCCCATGTAAAACCTATCATGGTCACTCCAAGTAGTAAGAAAGAATAACCTTTAAGATGTAGCCTTATAGGTTGGACAAGTGGTGGACCTTAACACCCACATATTCTTAATAAAAGTGGTGAATCTTGAGACCAAACCACTCAGGCTACTAGCAATAATAGCTAGGGATAACCATTAAGATATAGTCTTTCAAGGGTGAGAAAGAATAACCATTAAGATATAGTCTTATAGGTTGGACAAGTGGTGGACCTTAACACCCAAATATTCTTAATATAATGACAGAGAGTGGAAAAGTGGTGAATCTTGAGAGCAAACCACTCATGCTACTAGCGATAATAGGTTGGACAAATTGTTGATCTTGAATGTAAACTCCCCATGTACAAAATAACGTGGGTTTAAGGTATTTCGATGGAGGCTAGCATCTTGGAGATATGGTGCAGCTTGCTTCTCTTCATGTTTCAATGGAGTCTATCTTGGACAAATGGTGGAGCATCCTTCTCTCCATGTTTCAATAGACCCTAGCTTAGACAAGTGGTGGACCTTTGCTTCTCTCTATGTTTCAATAGAGTTAGCTTGGACAAGTGGTGGACCTTGGAACCAAACCCCCATGTAAAACCTTTCATGGTCACTCCAAGTGGTCAGAAAGAATAACCATTAAGATATAGTCTTATAGGTTGGACAAGTGGTGGACCTTAATACCCAAATATTCTTAATATAATGACACAGAGTGAAAAAGTGGTGAATCTTGAGACCAAACCCCTCATGCTACTAGCGTTAATAGGTTGGACAACTGGTGGACCTTGAATGTAAACCTTCCATGTTTCAATAGAGTTAGCTTCGACAAATGGTGGAGCATCCTTCTCTCCATGTTTCAATGGAGCCTAGCTTGGACAAGTGGTGGACCTTTGCTTCTCTCTATGAGAAGAATAAAGTTAGCTTGGATAAGTGGTGGACCTTGGAACCAAACCCCTATGTAAAACATATCATGGACATTTCAAGTGGTGAGAAAGAATACCCTTTAAGATATACCCTTATAGGTTGGACAAGTGGTCGACCTTAACACCTAGATCTTCTTTATATAATGACATAGAGTGGAAAAGTGGTGAATCTTGAGACCAAACCACTCATGCTACTAGGGATAATAGCTTGGAAAAGTGACTGACCTTGACGTTAAACCCCACATGTAAACAATATCGTGGGTTTAAGGTATTTCAATGGATCCTAGAATCTTGGAGACATGGTGCAACTTGCTTCTTTTCATGTTTCAATGAAGCCTATCTTCCACCAATGGGGGATCATCCTTCTCTAAATGTCTCAGTGGAGCCTAGCTTGGACAAGTGGTGGACCTTTGCTTCTCTCTATGTTTCCATAGAGTTAGCTTGGACAAGTGGTGGACCTTGAAACCAAACCCCCATGTAAAACATATCATGGTCATTCCAAGTGGTGAGAAATAATACCCTTTAAGATCTAGCCTTATAGGTTGGACAAGTGGTCGACCTTAAAACCTAGATCTTCATAATATAACGACATAGAGTGGAAAAGTGGTAAATCTTGAGACCAAACCACTCATGCTACTAAGAATAATAGGTTGGACAAGTGGTGGACCTTGAATGTAAACCCCCATGTACGAAATATCATGGGTTTAAGGTATTTCAATGGAGCCTAGCATCTTGGAGACATGGTGCAGATTGCTTCCCTTCATGTTTCAATGGAGCCTATCTTGGACAAATGGTGGAGCATCCTTCTCTCCATGTTTCAATGGAGCCTAGCTTGGACAAGTGGTGGACCTTTGCTTCTCTCTATGTTTCAATAGAGTTAGCTTGGACAAGTGGTGGGCCTTGGAACCAAACTCCCATGTAAAACCTATCTTGGTAACTCCAAGTGGTGAGAAAGAATAAAGTTTAAGATATAGCCTTATAGGTTGGACAAGTGGTGGACCTTAGCACCCAGATATTCTTAATAGAATGACATAGAGTGGAAAAATGGTGAATCTTGAGACCAAACCACTCATGCTACTAGAGATAATAGGTTGGACAAGTGGTGGACCTTGAATGTAAACCCCCCATGTACAAAATATCATGGGTTTGAGGTATTTCAATGGAGCCTAGCATCTTGGAGACATGGTGTAGCTTGCTTCTCTTCATGTTTCAATGGAGCGTATCTTGGACAAATGGTGGAGCATCCTTCTCTCCATGTTTCAATGGACCCTAGCTTGGACAAGTGGTGGACCTTTGATTCTCTCTATGTTTCAATAGAGTTAGCTTGGACAAGTGGTGGACCTTGAAACAAAACCCCCATGTAAAACCTATGCTGGTCACTCCAAGTGGTGAGAAAGAATAACCCTTAAGATATAGCCTTATAGGTTGGACAAGTGGTGGACCTTAACACCCAAATATTCTTAATATAATGACATAGAGTGAAAAAGTGGTGAATCTTGAGACCAAACCACTCATGCTACTAGCGTTAATAGGTTGGACAAGTGGTGGACCTTGAATGTAAACCCCCCATGTTTCAATAGAGTTAGCTTCGACAAATGGTAGAGGATCCTTCTCTCCATGTTTCAATGGAGCCTAGCTTGGACAAGTGGTGGACCTTTGTTTCTCTCTATGTTTCAATAGAGTTAGCTTGGACAAGTGGTGGACCTTGGAGCCAAACCCCCATGTAAAACATATCATGGACATTTCAAGTGGTGAGAAAGAATACCCTTTAAGATATACCCTTATAGGTTGGACAAGTGGTCGACCTTAACACCCAGATCTTCTTAACGTAATGACATAGAGTGGAAAAGTGGTGAATCTTGAGACCAAACCACTCATGCTACTAGAGATAATAGGTTGGACAAGTGGTGGACCTTGAATGTAAACTCCCCATGTACAAAATATCGTGGGTTTAAGGTATTTCAATGGATCTTAGCATCTTGGAGACATGGTGCAGCTTGCTTCTCTTCATGTTTCAATGGAGCCTATCTTGGACAAATGGTGGAGCATCCTTCTCTCCATGTTTCAATGGACCCTAGCTTAGACAAGTGGTGGACCTTTGCTTCTCTCTATGTTTCAATAGAGTTAGCTTGGACAAGTGGTGGAACTTGGAACCAAACCCCCATGTAAAACCTATCATGGTCATTCCAAGTGGTGAGAAAGAATACCCTTTAAGATATAGCCTTATAGGTTGGACAAGTGGTGGACCTTAACACCCAGATCTTCTTAATATAATGACATAGAGTGGAAAAGTGGTGAATCTTGACATCAAACCACTCATGCTACTAGTGATAATAGGTTGGACAAGTGGTGGACCTTGAATGTAAACCCCCCATGTACGAAATATCATGGGTTTAAGATATTTCAATGGAGCCTAGCATTTTGGAGACATGGTGCAGCTTGCTTCTCTTCATGTTTCAATCAAACCTGGCTTGGACAAATGGTGGAGCATCCTTCTCTCATGTTTCAATGGAGCCTAGCTTGGACAAGTGGTGGACCTTGGAACCATACCCCTATGTAAAACCCATCATGTGCATTCCAAGTGGTGGTAAATAATACCATTTAAGATATAGCCTTATAGGTTGGACAAGTGGTGGACCTTAACACCCAGATCTTCTTAATATAATGACATAGAGTGGAAAAGTGGTGAATCTTGAGACCAAACCACTCATGCTACTAGGGATAATAGGTTGGACAAGTGGTGGACCTTGAATTTAAACCCCACATATACAAAATATCATGGGTTTAAGGTATTTCAATGGAGCCTAGCATCTCAAAGACATGGTGCATCTTGCTTCTCTTCATGTTTCAATGGAGCCTATTTTGGACAAATGGTGGAGCATCCTTCTCTCCATGTTTCAATGGACCCTAGATTGGACAAGTGGTGGACCTTTGCTTCTCTCTATGTTTCAATATAGTTAGCCTATATTAGACAATTAGTAGACCTCGAATCTCTCCATGTTGTCTAGAGCTGAGCTTGGACAAGTGGTGGACCTTACTTCTCCCTTCCCTTAGTTTACTAGCTTAAATGATCACTATGTATACTTGCTTAGATCTAGCTTGAACAAGTGGTGGAACTTGTATTCACACAAACTTAATCCATTACAAAAAAGTATATGTTAAAATAACATTTGGTTTTTTTTGTTTCAGGAAAGATGGCTCCAAAAAAACAGGTTGCAAGGGTTGCTGTCTCAGTTGACTATACTTGCAATGATCTTAGGAAATGGTATTTGGACATACATGGTATAGAGGGTGCACAATTTCATAAGGTGCATCTATTTATTGCCAAAAAGGAGAATGACAGCTTGTTTGAAGATGTTGGACAAGTTGTGGAAGCATCTGTCTCTGTAGTTGATAGTCATCCAGAGGTGGAATGCATTGACATTCTAGTTCCAATGAATCTAGAATTTCAACTATCTCCAGGAGCATATGCATTGGAGCGCATGTCTAGAAACAAAGAAGAGACAATGTTTTCTCGAGGATGGAAGTTTGCAGAATCAAATCCAAATATCACAGCAGATCAACTTCAAAGCTCCATCATTGCCACACTACAACGAAAAAAGGTGAAAGCTTCACGACCACCATCCACAAAGAAGCAAGCAAAAGTGCAGAAAGTAGAAGCTAAGCGAACTAGTTCCATTTTGGATGTAGACAAGGCATCTTTGGCATCCTCATCAACAGAGGGTTCAATGTCAAAGATGAGAATTGTGGATCCAGATGTTTTAGAAGCTGAGGCCATGAAAGGACAAGAAAAAGATACAGGTGGAATGAATAAGTACATAAATTATTTTCCTTTCCAATATAGGGAATTTGATATCCCTATTCAAAATTGTTGGCTTGCTCCTGATCACTATAATGCACGTATTATGGATAAAAAACACGCTGAAAGTGTGTTATTTGGATTTTCACGGAGTACGACCAAGCCTGCAGCATGTGCATATTTGATGCCTGTTCGAAATGCAAAATCAAAGAAGGGGACTCCTTTGGCAGTAGAAGAGGTAGAGGAGCAAAAAATTAAAGATTATCATTATTGGATTCTTGATGGGCAGCATTCAATCTATGCTGCAAAAGTTTTGCTTCACAATGAACAAAACAACAAAGAGATCTTTGAAAGACTGATTAGCGTGTATAAATTTAGAAAGGCTCGCATTGTTGTGAATGCTCCTCCATTTGTTGCAACTGCTATATCTGCCATTGCAAATGAGGAGGCTCAGGCATTGTATGTCAAGCAACCTTACAGCCAAATATTGAGACATTTACGGAGTCAATGGATCTTCTCAGGACGACCACCAAAGGCAGCAAGTGGAATTGCAGAGGGACATGCATCTCGTGCCGGATGGGATGTAAGTTATTTTCTTTGTCTTTTTGATAGTGTTTAATTAACAAATCTTGCTCAATAGTTTAATTATTTCTCTATTTCTTTTTAGGCTTTTCTTCGATTGGCAAGAATGAGTGCAGCAGCAAGTTGGATTGCTAAACAGGCACACATGGTCACGTACTCTGATTTAGTTTATGATTGCTGGATAGAAATCATTGAAAATCTAGAAGAGGAGAATAAGAAACCCCCAACAACTGTATTTAGATACCTTTGTGGCCTTGAGGAATCAGAGGTAAAGACTATTCAAGAAGAGATTAGAGATGAGAAGATTTTACTGTCAAAGAGTGCAAAGGATGGTGATGCAACTGACATGTATGATCGAATCAAGCAGTTGAAGCAAGACAAATTGATTCAAGATGCACTTCTTGAAGGCTTCAACAATTTGAATGAGTCTTCACCATGTAAAGACTGGGAGGAGGTGGTCAAAATGTATAACATCAATGATGTTGTTTATAAAACAATTTTAATGCTATGCGAGGAATGGATCAGATCTAGTTTGACGCGTGGAACAAAGAAAATGGCTTTTCCAGATGGAGCAATAAAATACATGCAATGGGCAATTCACCTTCAAAAGGAGAAAACTGAGCCTAGAGATTTGCCATGGTCAATCTATGTGGTGAGCCTACAAATGGAAGGCAATCTCTACTTGATGCGCCACTTCAATAATAAAGTGCCTATTGGCTTATGTGTTTTAGATATGACAAAAAACGTTGGAGGCAATTTGAAGTGGAGTGAGGAGACATTTAACAATGCTTTGGATGGGATCTTGGCTATTGCTGGAGGGTCAACAGATCCTGGATTTGTCTTTCTTGCATTTGTGGATTTCACTAACTTCACAAAATTGCAATGTGCCTTTCACGCCATGGGAGATAATCTGAGCTACCATTGTTGTGGTGCATTGCATCACTTTCCATCAGCTCCTTGCAAAGGAGCAATTCAATTCCTAACAGTTATTGCCTTCTTGGGACAAGGCAATGCATTTGAAGACCTGAGAAGAAGATCAGAGGAACATCCCATGCCAATTGATTGTTCTCTTCTTCAAGTAGCAGATAACGATATGTCAGATTTGCAATATTTGGAGGCCAAAAAAAGAGCTTTGGTCAAGCACTACATTCGTACATATTGTTTTGAAGACCGCAAGCTTGTTGATGTTTTTGGTGATGGCTCCTTGGTTGCACAAGAAGGAATACAACAGAAAAAAGAAGTTATCTGCTTAATTGATAGTGTGGAGGAGGCAAAAAGCATGGAGACCATGCTGCTAGACTTTGTTAAGTCTCATGAAGATATAGAAAAATGGGCTGGACTTCAACAATCCACTTCGCAATCAGGCGACATTGTGCCTGTTACAGAGGAGTGCTCTCCACAAAGAGAAGAAGAACAACAACAACACCATCCTCTGTCAATGGAGGACTTTTTGGAAATGGAGACACGTATGTTTTGAGTTTCTTGTGCATGTTAGTGTTTCTTGTTACTGATTTGATACTCTTAATGTTAGATTTTGCTTTATATAGTATTGATTGAGTTTGTATTTTTTATCTCAAGCATTCAAGGTTTGAATGTAAATAGTAAATTACTTGAGTTTTTGAATGGTGGATCTGTAGACTAAAACTATAACATTTAATACTCACAAAGACTTAATTACTTAAGAGCTTGAACTCAATAAGTTTTGGACCTTTTATCAATACCCCCTTGATATGATACATTAGATCGTAGCATGGTTAAATGGTGATGCTTCATAAATTGAACCTAGCTTAGACAGGTGCTGGAGCCTAAATTTAAACTAACCTTGCTAGAAGGGAGCTTATGTTTGGACTTTGAGAACTAGCATAAGTAATCAATTAGAGCATAGATTAGACATGTGGTGGTGGCCGGCCTTAGAGACCAAAATCTTAATGAGCTTGGAAAGGTATTTAAGTACTGCAATTTACTTAGTTTTAGTACTCATTAAATGCATAGCTTGACAAAAGGTGGACCTTACATGGATCCTAATTTCAAGAGGTGTGGTAGACCTTCAAAACAAGCTCATATAGCTTGGACATGTGGTAGACCTTGCATGAAGACTAGTTTAGACAAGTGTGGTACACCTTGTAACCAACACCCATTTGTTATATTAGCTTGGACAAGTGGTGGACCTTGCTTTTATGTTTCAATGGAGCATATTTTGGACAGGTGGTAGACCTTGTTTCTCTCCATGCTTCAATGGAGAGAAACTTTAGCTTGGACAAGTGGTGGACCTTGTTTTTATGTTTTAAAGGAGCATATTTCGGACAAGTGGTAGACATAGTTTCTCTCCATGGTTCAATGGAACCCACCTTAGACAAGTGAAGTACCTTGAAACCAAACCCCCATAATACAACCTACTAAATAGGTTGGAAAATTGGTGGGATATGAAACCATCCATGATAGAGCATAGTATAGGTGAAAACGTAGTGGTCCTTATATCAATTACCCATGCATAGCTTGGACAAGTGGTGGACCTTGATTCTCTCTATGTTTCAATGGATCCTATCTTGGACTAGAGATATATCTTACTTAGTTCCATGCTTCAATGGATTGTAGCTTGGATAAGGAGTGGAACTTCAAACAAAACTCCACAGCATAGCATATATTAACAATTCATGGGTTTTATAGAGATTGTCTTGCCTATTTTGGAGAGTTGGTACACCTTTATTCTCCATTCTTCAATGGATCTGAGGTTGGACAAGCGGAGCTGGAGAAGTGGTCAACCTTAAAATGAAACCTCCCATGCTACAACCCATCATAGATCGTATATGTAGTGGACCTTGAAACTCTTTTATGTCCCTAGCTTAGAGAAGCATTGCACTCTTGATTATCTCCATACATGAAGGCAAGGTTGGACAAGTGGTGGACCTTCAAACCAGAATCTCTATGCAATAATAGGCAAGTGGTGGAGCTTGTTTTCTCCATGTTCCAATGGAGCCTAGCTTAGACAAACAATGGAGCTTGCTTCTCTCCATGTTTCAATGGATCCTAGCTTAGAAAAGTGGTGGAGCTTTGCTTCTCTCCATGTTCCAATGGACCATAGCTTAGACAAGTGGTAGACCTTGAAAAACACCCCCCGTATACAACATATTATGGGGTTTTCATGTTTCAATGGCTCCTAGCTTGGACAAATGGTAGAGCTTGCTTCTCTTTATGTTTCAATGGATCCAATCTTAGCCAAGGGGTGGACCTTGAAACAAGAATCCCCCCCCCCCCCCCATGTACAACGTATTATGGGTTTTGAAAGCACTGGGAGAAAATAATAGCTTTGATAAGTGGTGGACCTTGCTTCTCTCCATGCTTCAATGGAGCCGAGGTTGGACACATGTTGGAGAGAAGATGGTTGCCCATGAAATAAGACCATGCATGCTATAATCAATCATATGTTGTACACATGGTGGACCTTGCAATTGTTTTATATGCCTAACTTGGACAAGTGGAGGACCCTTGATTACCTCCAGATATCAACAACAAGCCAAGTTTGGACAAGTGTAGTACCACCAAACCAGAATCTATATGCTACAATAGAGTATAGGTAGGACACGCGATGAACCTTGATATCAAACCATCCATGCTACTAGAGATGATAGGTTTCACATGTGGTGGAACCTTGTATCAATGTTCTATGTGTAGTTTTTGACTAGTGATAGACCTTGAAACTAATCCCTCTAGGCTACAAGAAAAAAGAGATGGATGAGGAGGCTAGACTACTTTTGTTGCATCAATGCATCCCATGTTACCACATATACTATAGGGTTCTTGGATAAGTGTTGGATCTTGTGTCAATGCTCCATGTCTAGCTTGGACAAGTGGTGGACCTTGGTTCTCTCTATGCTTCAAATGGGCAATAGATTGGAGACACAGTGGCCTTTTTTTTCAATGATTTTATTTTTTGGAAACCTTGGAGGCACCATGTAAGAGGCACTCTAAGTCTTCCATACAATGGACCTATTGGACTATAAAATAATGATATCTTTCTTTGATATTGTCATTATTTTATGCATAATATTTTCTTCTTTTTGCAGACACAAAGGAGTTAAGTGATATAAAAACTAGATGTATTTCACACTATGATTGGCATGAAGATCCTTTTGGGACACCAACTTTTCCTATTCCCAAAGATGTAATTTTCCATATTAACGGTGTGGATTTTGAAGTGCGACTTTCATGTATTGAAGGAGCTGGTTATGGGCTATTTGTGCATACTACCCTGGAAAGTGGTTTGACTATTCTAAACTATGGAGGGCATAAGTATAGATTTCAAGACTGGAAAAAGATATGCAAAATATTTCCAAGAGCTTATAAATATTCTCTTCTAGAGGATCCAAACATAGAAGAAGAGGAAGATCAATCATACATTATTGGTTGTGTAGAAGAAGGAAACGTGTCGGGCTATATAAATAGTTCTCACAGTACAAATGTCTGTCCCAACGTACGCTATACATTTGATCCAAATTTTCCACCTTGGCATAAATGCACCTCTTCACACATCAAGTCAGAAGAATATGGCCATGTATGCATTGAGACTATTTGTCAAGTTGAAGCAGGAGAAGAGTTGTTTGCTGACTATAACTTTACTTGACATTGTAAAGTATTGTACATGGATGGAAATCTCAAGTACATGCATCATTTTCATTTTTCATGGATGAAATCTCAAGTGAATATAACATTTGATTATTGTTTAGTTTATGCTCAACGAGAATCTAGAGTGCTCTTATGCTTTGTGTGTTGTCTAACATATTTGACTACCTTGGCCATAGAATCTTGATTCTACTCTAGATTTGTGATAAATCTTACCAAAATTTAATCAATGTCTAGGTTGGACAAGTGGTGGGGCTTCAAACATTACTGTCTTAAACAAGTGGAGTTATCTTACTTGAATAAGTGGTGGCCTTTGAATCCAAATCTAAGCCAAATCTCTAATTATTTTCTTGTAGTCTAGGTTGGACATTTGGTGGACCTTGTATCCATGTTTCCTCAACAAGGGTGGCTTTTAGTTTTCACTTTAAGTACTCATCTTTAATAAAGTGTAGGATGGAAAATGTTGAGTTAGTAGATTGTATTTTAGACAAGTGGTGTTTGGTGTACGAATGCTGAAAATGGTTGCAAGGATTCTAACAACGACTTTACCTTAAATAAATTTCTTACTAGGAGTTCTACATATAAATATGGTGAATAAAATTCTAGTGGTTTTGAGATACCATTTGTGTGTGTGTTTTCTTAGATTCACAAACTGGGATGGATAATGCTCCTATGGTTCAGTCAACAACTATAGAATCCATAGATTCTATGGTTTCTAAAGTGCCCAAGATGGATGATATTTCTATACTAGAGTCTAGTGTTGTGCAACTTGAGCAAGCTTCCAATAATGAGAACCAAGAAATCGATGCTTCAAAAATGCAACATACATCAAAAGAGACTGAAAAGTCCACTCACGAGCTATTGCCAATTGGTACTACGTCATGTAGCGTAGATGTTGAGAAATCCATGCTTACAATTATATTGGATTTAAATGGTCTATTGTTGAAACGTTCCCCTCAACCATCCTCACACCACAACTCAGTGCAAATGGATTCAAAAAGATATATTATACTCAGGCCAGGTTGCATCCAATTCTTGAAGACTATTTTACAAAGGTTTAATGTTGCAATTTGGTCGACAGCTACTAGGAATAATGTGTATCAAATCCTTGCAGCACTAAACAACTTAGCTGAGGATACATTGCCTTTCTTTGCAATTTGGTCGCAAGATGTTTGCTACACCGCTCAAACTCAAAAATTGTTTAGACCCGACAATCCAAACGTTGAGGCAATGTTCAAGCCTCTAGCCAAAATTGCCATGGGGTTTGAATGTGATCCACAAAGAACAGTGCTTATTGATGACTCTCCTTACAAGGGATGTATTTCACCAGCAAACAATTGCATTTTTCCACCACAATTTGAATGCTGAGAAGATGGTTGACAATATGCTCTTGGAGGAGCTACTGCCATACTTGATTCAGCTTGATGAGAGAAGGGATGTGCGTGATTTAATTGCTTCTAATCGTTATGGACAACCTATAGTGACAAATGATAGTGAATACAAACAAATCATGGAGTATTGGAAGCAAAAAATGATGTTTGGTCAGCTAAGGTGTTCTTTACAAGAAGAATACCACCTGCAAAAGGTGACAGAGATGAAACTATCATTGAAGATGCAAGTGACACAAGCCACCGCAATGAAATGAGAAGAGCCCAAATACAAGAGATCTTGGCAAAGGAGCGTACACCCATTGAAAGCATGAAGGCGTCACAATTGACCACTTTAGCTAGGCAATTGGGTTGTAACACAAAAGGAGTTTTGAAGGCAACCACAGCAAAGGCTTATATAAATAAGGTGAAAGCTGAGAACAATCTTCTAAGGCTGGATAGAAAGCAACCCTAAGGTACTAGTGACATGTCATATATTCTTGATACACATGCTTGAACACTCATGTGCATGGTATCTAACAAATCTTTCTTTTTATTCCTTCTTGCAGGATCTTACAAAGGATACTACTAGATGGAGCTCAATCAATAGAGATTTTGATATTTTTGCTCAAAATAATGAAGCAGTCACCTACATTTTTTGTTTATCAATTTCTTGAGAGACTTTATTTTAGTTTGTAATCATCAAATGAAATGAAAAGTATCCTTCTTATTAAGATTGTTGATCTTTTTCTTGTTCAAACCTTTCAATTGTGATTTATAGTTTTGTTAGCATGAGATTGTGCTTTTTTAGTTTGAAAAAAACTGTCAAAGATCCAAGTCTTTTTGGCTTTACTTAAGTTATTAATTGTGAAAGATCCAAGTCTTTTTGCTTTACTTAAGTTATTGATTGCCTATGTAATAGTCCTTAAAACAATATCGGATGGCTTTCTTGCTCCCATGTCTCACATTGGTCTTTAGGTAAGACAAGTGGTGACCTTGAAAGTATGGTCTCATATCTCGATCAAGTGAAGAGACATGAAGCTTAAATATCACTACTATGTATCTAGTGTTAAACTCCATCGAGACAAAGACTAGATAGCCAAATTGCAGTCGAGTTTAAGTGAAAAATCCATTTGAGCTAAGGTAAAACTTATAGTGCCTCATTTTTCTAGGATTCTACCCCATCAAGGAAGTTAGAATCTAGCACAAACCAATTAAGACTCTTTTGGAGCCTAGATAGGACAATTCGTGGAACTTATGAAACTTATTATTGAGTTAGAGTCTAGTTTAGATAAGCAAAAGATCTTCAAACCAGCACTTGACTTTCTTACTATTCAATATTCAAAGTCCCTTGAGGCTAACAAATTACATACCCACTTGTAACCTAACTAATGAGTAATTATATAGATCTAAGCAAGTATATATAATGAGTCTTCAAACTAATAATCCAAGGGAAGAGAGTAGCAAGGTCCACTACTTGTCCAAGCTCAGCTCTAGACAACATAGAAAGATGCTAGTTCTACTAATTGTCTAATTATAGGCATGGAGAAATGATAGAAGGTTGACCACTTGTCCAACCTATCATCTCTAGTAAGATGGGAGGTTTGGCCTTAAGATTCACCATGTAACCAACCTATACATCATTGTATTATGAAGAGTAAAAAAGCAAAGCTCCACCACTTGTCCAAGCTAGTTCTAAAATCCACATGGAGATAAGCAAGCTCCACCATTTGTCGAATCTCTCTTCCATTAAAACATGAAAAAACTCAGCTATGTTGTACAGGGGGACTTTTTTCCAAGGTCCACCACTTGTCCAAGCTAGGATCCCTAGTAGCACGAGTGGTTTGGTCTCAAGATACACCACTTGTACACTCTATGTCATTATATTAAGAAGAACTATGTATTAAGGTCCACCACTTGTCCAACCTATAAGGTTATATCTTAAATGGTATCCTTTCTCACCACTTGAAATGCCCATGATATGTTTTACACGGGGGTTTCATTCCAAGGTCCACCACTTGTCCAAGCTAACTCTATTCAAACATAGAGAGAAGCAAAGGTCCACCACTTGTCCAAGCTAACTCTATTCAAACATAGAGAGAAGCAAAGGTTCACCACTTGTCAAAGCTAGGCTCCGTTGAAGTATGGAGAGAAGTAACCTCCATCATTTTTCCAAGATAGGTGCCATTCAAACATGGAAAGAATCAAGATCTACCATGTCTCCGAGATTCTAGGCTCCATTGAAACACCCTAAAACCATGATATTTTGTACATGGGGTGTTTACATTCAAGGTCTACCACTTCTCTAACGTATTATACCTAGTAGCATGAGTGATTTGGTCTTAAGATTCACCACTTATCCACTCTATGTCATTATATTAAGAATAACTGGGTGTTAAGGTCCACCACTTGTCCAACCTATAAGGGTATATCTTAAATGGTATCCTTCACCACTTGTCAAGGTCCATCACCACTTTTCCAACCTATAAGGTTATATCTTGAATGATATTTTTCCTCATCACTTGTAATGTCCATGCTATGTTTTACAAAGGGGTTTTGTTCCAAGACCCACCACTTGTCCAAGCTAACTCCATTAAAACATAGAGAGAAGCAAAGGTCCACCACTTGTCCAAGATAGGCTCCATTGAAACATGGAGAGAAGGATGATCCACCATTTCTCCAAGATAGGTTCCATTGAAACATTGAGAGAAGCAATCTCCACCATGTCTCCAAGCTAGGCTCCATTGAAATACCCTAAACCCATAATTTTGTACATGAGGGGTTTACATTCAAGGTCCACCACTTGTCCAACCTATTATCCCTAGTAGCAAGAGTGGTTTGGTCTCAAGATTCACCACTTGTACACTCTATGTCATTATATTAAGAAGAAATATGTGTTAAGGTCCACCACTTGTCCAGCCTATAAGGTTATATTTTAAATAGTATCCTTTCTCACCACTTGAAATGCCCATGATATGTTTTACATGGGGGTTTCATTCCAAGGTCCACCACTTGTCCAAGCTAACTCTATTAAAACATATAGAGAAAGAAAGGTCCACCACTTGTCCAAGCTAGGCTCATTGAAACATGGAGAGAAGGAACCTCCACTGTTTCTCCTAGATAGGCTCCATTGAAACATGGAGAGAAATAAGCTCCACCATGTCTCCAAGTTGCTAGGCTCCATTGAAATACCCAATACCCATAATTTTTTGTACATGGGGGGTTTACATTCAAGGTTCACCACTTGTCCAACCTATTATCCCTAGTAGGTTTGGTCTCATGATTCACCACTTGTCCACTCTATGTCATTATATTAAGAGGAATTAGGTGTTAAGGTCCACCACTTGTCCAACCTATAATGTTATAGCTTGAATGGTATTTTTTCTCACCACTTGTAATGCCCATGACATGATTTACATGGGGGTTTTGTTCCAAGGTACACCACTTGTCCAAGATAAATCTATTGAAACATAGAGAGAAACAAAGGTCCACCACTTTTCCAAGCTAGGCTGCATTGAAACATGGACCTTAATACCAAATTATTTCTAGTAGCATGAGTGATATTTTGTACATGGGGCGTTTACATTCAAGGTCCACCACTTGTCCAACCTATTTCCCTAGTAGGTTTGGTCCCAATTTCACCACTTATCCACTCTATGTCATTATATTAAGAATAATTGGGTGTTAAGGTCCACCACTTGTCCAACCTATAAGGTTATATATTGAATGGTATTTTTTCTCACCACTTGTAATGCCCATGATATGTTTTACATGGGGTTTTTGTTCCAAGGTCCACCACTTTTCCAAGATAACTCTATTCAAACATAGAGAGAAACAAAGGTCCACCACTTGTCCAAGCTAGGCTCCATTGAAACATGGAGAGAATGATGCTGCACCATTTATCCAAGATAGGCTACATTGAAACATAGAGAGAAGTAAGCTTTACCATGTTTCCAAGCTAGGCTTCATTGAAACACTCTAGGGGGTTTTATTTCAAGGCCCACCACTTGTTTAACCTATTATCCCTAGTAGCATGAGTGGTTTGGTTTCAAGATTCACCACTTGTACACTCTATGTCATCATATTGTGTTAAGGTCCACCACTTGTCCAACCTATAAGGTTATATCTTAAATGGTATCCTTTCTTGCCACTTGAAATGCCCATGATATGTTTTACATGGGAGTTTCATTCCAAGATCCACCACTTGTCCAAGCTAACCATATTCAAACATAGAGAGAAACAAAGGTCCACGACTTGTCCAAGCTAGGCTCCATTGAAATACGCAAAACCCCTGATATTTTGTACATGGGTGATTTACATTCAAGGTCAACCATTTCTCCAACCTATTATCCCTAGTAGGTTTGGTCTCACAATTCATCACTTTTCCACTATATGTCATTATTATAAGAGGAATTGGGTGCTAAGGTCCACCACTTGTCCAGCCTATAAGGTTATACCTTGAATGGTATTTTTTCTCACCACTTGTAATGCCCATGACATGCTTTACATGGGGGTTTTGTTCCAAGGTTCACCACTTGTCCAAGCAAATTCTATTGAAACATAGAGAGAAACAAAGGTCCACCACTTTTCCAAGCTAGGATCCATTGAAACATGGACCTTAATACCAAATTATTCCTAGTAGCATGAGTAATATTTTGTACATGGGGGGTTTGCATTCAAGGTCCACCACTTGTCCAACGTACTTTTCCTAGTAGGTTTGGTCGCAAGATTCACCACTTGTCCACTCTATGTCATTATATTAATAATAATTGGGTGTTAAGGTCCACCACTTTTCCAACCTATAAGGTTATATATTGAATGGTATTTTTTCTCACCACTTGTAATGTCCATGATATGTTTTACATGGGGATTTTGTTCCAAGGTCCACCACTTGTCCAAGCTAAATCTGTTCAAACATAGAGAGAAACAAACGTGCACCACTTGTCCAAGCTAGGCTCCATTGAAACATGGAGAGAATGATGCTCCACCATTTATCCAAGATAGACTCCATTGAAACATGGAGAGAAGTAAGCTCCACCATGTTTCCAAGATGCTAGAGTCCATTGAAATACCCAAAACCCCTGATACTTTGTACATGGGGGGTTTACATTCAAGGTCCACCACTTGTCCAACCTATTATCCCTAGTAGCATGAGTGGCTTGGTCTAGGATTCAACACTTGTCCACTCTATATCATTATATTAAGAAAAATTGGGTTTCCATATCTAAATGGATCTTTGCTTGGATAAGTGGTAGACCTTGAGACCTAAATACCCATTCTACACTAGAGCATTGGTTAAGCCTTATACACTTCAAGCATACCTTTAACAACAAGTAGTAGTTATTAGTTGACTTAAGTCTAGTTGAACTCCATGGTATTGAGACTAAGAGAGAGTGTAGCATAAAAAAGAGTCAGGATTTTAATTTGACTTTCTTTCTATTAATGAGTAGATCATAGATGGATTTTGGTATCTAATAAAACCTTAGGGTAGACAATGTAAAACTCATGTCTATTTTTGTGTTTGCATTAAGTGTTCTTGTTCTTTAATTTCAGAACCATTACAGAAAAATGGATTGGCTATATGCTGGCATAAATTGAAGAAAACTATTGAATTACCCATCCAACCTCCTCCAAGACCTTGTCCAAGGAATGAATCACCTCCTTATCACCTACCACTTGCTTTCAAGGACATCAAAAGAGTACTTATCTTGGATCTAGAGGGGTTACTTCTCAAGACAATTGAAATGAAACATGGAGATTCTATGCCATCTTGGGCTCAACACACGCGACTTGTGGAGGACAAAGATGAAGTTTATCATGTGGTGCGACCAGACGCACAAAGTTTTTTGGATTTTTGTGCTGAATACTTTGAGCTATGGATTTGGAGTTGCTATAACTTAACAAGGGTGCAACGCATCACACAAAATGTTTTCCTGAGCAGTATACCAAGTTCAAGGTGTTTATGAGTAACAAAAATTGCCAAAATCCAAATATCATGTTAGGATTTACAAGGGTTTATCACAAAAATCTGAGTGATATTTGGAAGATATTTGAGGATTTGGATGCAAACAATACCTTAATTTTTTATGACACTCCATATAGGGTGATGTGGAACATGCCAGGGACATATCTTATATTTCCAAAGATGTGGAGGCAAACTTCCGAGCAACTTCAAAACTTCTTGCAGAGAACCATAATTCCATGGTTGGTAGGATGGTTGTATGCAAGAGATAAGAGAGTCTATACATACAACACAATTGTAAATCAATATAGTGATTCTGAGACAAATTATGTCCTTGGTGTGTACTTGTCAACACGAAAGCATTGAATAAATATGGCTATAAGATGCTTTTTTTATTCTAGTGTGTATCTTTCAACATTTGTATAATTTGATATAGTCTTTTTTTTTTTTTAAAGGTGTGTCAATTTTATGAACACTTGAATGGAGTGCACCCTACTCTAAGGGGACTTCAATGTACCATTGGAGTGCATCCTATTGTAAGGGGACTCTGATGTATTGCTAGAGTGCACCCAAATTTTTGGGGACTCATTTTTTATTTGATTGGGGCCTATGTTGGGTCATATAGTAAAAGAAATTCTTTTTTGTCAATTCATATCGAGGTTGCATTTATTTGGAACTATGAAAGAATTCATGTTTGATGTCAAAATAAAACTTGTAAGTGTGGATCAGAGAATTCATGGACTTTAAATATGTGAGAGGGATCTTTTTCTTGGGCACAAATGTTTGCTTCAAGAATTTTGTCATTACATACTTTATGTGAAAGAGTTTTAGAACCTAAAAGACTTTGAAAACAAAACTATGGAATCTAAGTGCATGTATTCTTGAATGGCTTGAAAGTTGATGTATACATGCATGTCGCCTTGATGAAGATTTAGATCTGACAACATGGAAAGATATAATTCTTGGACGTTACCTTTGTCAATTTGGTAATAACATATTTAACCTTCTTTTAATATGGGTGGAAAATATATTATTATGTGCATTTGGAACCTAATTGCTTGACCTTCAAACCAAGATTCCTATGTTATTTTTTCTTATACTTTTTTGTACTGAATTAAGATTGTGGATGCAAGGTCCACCACTTGTTCAAGCTAGATCTAAGAAAGTATATATACTGAGTCTTCAAACTAGTAAACCAAGGGAAGAGAGAAGCAGGGTCCATCACTTGTCCAAGCTCATCTCTAGACAACATAGAGAGATGTTATGTCTACTAATTGTCCAATATAGTCATGGAGAAATGATAGAAGGTTGATCCACTTGTCCAACCTATCATCTCTAGTAAAATGGGAGGTTTGGCCTTAAGATTCTGTTGGAATTAGGGTTGCAGAGAAACACACACAGCTTGGAGAAGACGAAGGAAGCTCAAGGCACACAATAGAGAGTATGTTACTTAGTGTGCAATGGAAAGATAGATAGCCCTAGAGTGATGGCCGTATATACAATGCACGGGGGAAAAAACCTCCTAAAGAGGGAAAAAATGCCTCGGCGGTCCTAGTGTGTTCACACACATCACTACCACATGTATATGGTAACAAATCCCCCCTGGAGTGATGCGGTGAACGAGAGCTGGCACATGAGTAAAGGGAAGTGCCATGCCCTGAGGACAGGATCAGTCCACAAAGGGGAGTAAGCCCAAAGCTTTGCGGAAAGCTTCAAGCTACTCACGAGACAATGCCTTTGTGAAAAGATCTGCAAGGTTGTCCTGTGTTGGCACATAAGCCAAGCTGATCTCTCCTGCTGAGAGCCTCTCCCTGACATAGTGGTAATGCACCTCAATGTGCTTTGTGCGAGCATGAAAAACTGGGTTCCTCGCAACTGCCAATGCGCTCTGACTGTTCGTGTAGATAGTGTTGGCAGTGTCCTGTCCAACACCCAAGTCAGCCATAAGGCGTCTGAGCCATACACACTCAACCGTAGCTGTGAAGACTGCCCTGTACTCAGCCTCACAACTCGAAGTGGCCACAGTAGGTTGCTTCTTGCTCAACCATGATATACATGAACTTCCAAGCATGAAACAAAAACCACTTGTGGACACTCGCGTGTCAAAACAACCAGCCCAATCTGAGTCCGAAAAAGCATGTAAGTCTGGCGGCAATGATCCCCCCTTGGGATAAAACAAGCCAAGATGTAAAGTGCCACTAAGGTAGCGGAAAATCCTCTTGACAGCCTACCAATGCTTAGACCCTGGGCTATGCATAAATCTGCTGACCTGCGAGACTGCAAACTGAATATCTGGCCTCGTGTTGCATACATAAATGAGGCAACCAACAGCAGTTTGGTAAAGAGTGACATCAGTAGGATCGCCAGCATCATGTAGACTCAACTGCAAACCTGTTTCCATGGGAGTGGCAATAGGTTTGCAATCCACAAGTCCAAACTTACATAGCAATGTCTCTATGTAACTTTTCTGACACAAGGCAATACCACCATCACACTGCTTAAACTGTATACCCAAGTAATGATGCAACAGCCCCAAATCTTTCATCTTGAAAGTAGCATTCAAATCAGCCTTAAATTCAGCAATATGTCTCTCATTTGGTCCAGTGATCAGCAAATCATCAACATAAAGAACCACAATGAGAAATACATCATCCTCACGCTTTTCATACAATGTGCTTTCTGTTGGACTGTTACGAAAGCCTCGTTTAACCAAATGAGTGTCAGCTTTCTCATACCAAGCACGAGGAGATTGCTTCAACCCATACAAAGCCTTCTTACATTTGCACACTTTGTCCTCTTGTCCTTTTATGACAAAACCGCGAGGCTGCGTTACATAAACTTCCTCAAATACGTCACCATTCAAGAAAGCAGTAACAATGTCTGATTGATGTACATCCCAACCAAAATAAGCTGCCAATGCACATAGAAAACGTACAGTAGTCATACGACAAGTGGGAGCAAAAGTCTCTTCATAATCTATGCCTTTTTGTTGTGCATAACCCTTTGCAACAAGTCGAGCCTTATGGCGATCGATCTCACCATCCGGCTTGCGTTTCAACTTGTAAACCCACTTCGTACCAATGGCCTTTTTGCCAGGAGGCAAATCACATAAAGTCCATGTGTCATTCTCAATAAGTGCATCATATTCTGATTTCATGGCGGCAATCCAATTTTCTAAATTCTGTGCTTCATCAAAAGACAGAGGCTCCTCAACATCATGTAAACTAGACACTGCCAAAGCATAACAATCTGATGCATAAGATGCATGGCGAGAGCCTGAACGAGTACGACTAGATAAAGGTGCATCCAATTTACTGTCACGCAAAGTGTGCACCAGCCATTTTGGCATACCTCTAGCCTGCTCATTTTCAGCCCTTTCCTCATCAAGTACATCATGTACATCTGCATCAGTAATAGGCTGTTCTAAAACATTTTCAGAAACCCCCATAGGCTGTACATTTGCCTCATTGGAACTTACATTCGTATTTCCACCACTGAAAAGAGGCAACAAAGTGTCATAAATGTCCTGTGAGCTTACATTACTGTCTCTAGTACATGACAGCAAGGGCTGAACAGAATCTTCCACAAACACTACATCCCGTGAAACCAGAATACGTTTTGTTTGTGGATGATACAACCTATAACCTTTGCTTTCAGCACTATAACCAACAAAAATACATTTGACAGCCTTATCATCCAATTTTCTGCGCTGCACTTATGGCACCAAAGCATATGCCAAACAGCCAAAAACACGCATGTGCTCAATAGAAGGCTTTCTATCATGCCATGCTTCATATGGAGTAATAGACTGCAAAGCTTTCGTAGGACACCTGTTAAGTACATAAGTGGCACACATGATGGCCTCAAGCCAAAAAGAATGCGGCAAAGCTTGACTTTTGACCATACATCGTGCCATTTCCGTTAGTGACCTGTTTTTCCTCTCAGCAACACCATTTTGCTGAGGTGTATAAGGCACTGTACATTGGTGTTTTATCCCACGACTAGCCAGAAATGCATTAAATTCATGAGACATATACTCCTCCCCTCGATCGGAACGGAGGGTGCCCATAGTACATTTTGAGACATTTTCAGCCATAGCCAAAAATTGTTTGAAGCACATAAAAACTTTGGACTTCGCTTTAAGCGGAAATACCCATGCATGCCTGGAGTAATCATCAATGAAAGTCACGAAGTACAGGTAATTGCCCAAGGACGGAGTTTGCATGGGCCCACAAACATCACTATGCACAAGCTGCAACCTGCATGTGGCCCTAACTGAACCATCCTTTGGAAACTTAGAACTCTGCATTTTACCCAGAATACAGCCTTCACAAACATGTTTGACAGGTGCTTCAAGAGGCGGCAAAGAAGCAACCATATCAGATTTCTGCAAACGCAGCAAACTGGCAAAATTCAGATGACCAAAACGTGCATGCCAAAGTTTTTCATCTGAAATAGCCCTTGAATCTGCAACAGCATTTGCAAAATTTTGTCCACACTTGTCATACAAAGTGAGCTTATACAGCCCACGGCACAAAAGCCCAGATGCAACAATTTCATCACCAAAACTGAGATCATGAACTGTACATCTGTCATCCACAAATTTGACTACAAGTCCAAGTCTAGCAAGTGCGGATACAGACAAGAGATTCTTCTTGATCCCAGGTACATAAAATGCATCAACAAGTGTGAAGGAACTGCCATTAGCAGCAGTGAGCACAATCTTTCCAACTCCCTGAACTGGATAAGAGGCGTTGTTGGCACAAGTGACTGAATTCCCATGAGGGGCAGACTCGAGAGAGGTAAACAATTCACGATGTGAGGGAATGTGCTTTGTAGCACCACTGTCGAAATACCACATATGTGAATCTGCAGCAACTGACAAGCATGCATCATGGACAGCAGGATTGTAAGTGCACTCTGCGCTAAAAGCCCATTCTGCATCAACATCAGCATCACAATCTCCTTTCACAGAAGACTCAACAATGGCTGCATTTGTAGTGGAACCAGCATTTGCAGTGGAACCACCCTCTTTCTTCTTAGCCTCTTTGGCCTTCAACTTAGGACACGACTTGATCAAGTGATCATTGGCTTTACAATAATGGCAACGCATCTTCTTTTTGCCCTTATCACCAGAATTGCCAGACGAAGTGCTGCCAGCAAAAGCATTAGGAACAGAATTTTTGCCACTCGCAGCAGAACCATAAGAAGTGGCTGCATTACTGTTACCACCCTTTCTTTGAGAAGCAATAAAAGCGTGTTCAACTGCACGCTGCCTAGTCCTGTTTTTTCTAGAAAGTGACTCTTGCAACAGCAATGTGCATAATGCATCAAACTTGACAACTTCAGGATTTCCTTGGGTCATGAGTCTCCAAGTACTAGCAAAAGTCTGGTAGGAATCTGGTAAGGCATCAAGAACAGTCTGCACAAGGGAACTGTCCGAAATGACTTCACCTGCAGAAATGAGTTGCTCATTGATATCCTTGACACTAGCAAGGAAAGTGTCCATATCATCTTCCTCATGCATAATCTTCGACTCTAGCTCTTTACGCAGCAAAGCAATTTTAGCCTCATTGCGGCTTGCATAAAGACCTGCTAGAATATCCCAAGCCTGTTTTGCACATTTTGCTGAACGGATGTGAGGAATAATGGTGCGATTCACAGACAACGCAATCAATGCATGAGCCTGCGCATCCTTAACATCCCAACGAGCTTGTTCTGTCGTAGGCAAAACAACTCTAACAGCTGCAATCCTTGCAGCAAGACCTGCAACATCCTCAACATCGCCTACATCTTCAGAACTAGGACGTACATCAATGCCCTGCACAATGTTCCAGACACCTTTTGACACAAGAACATGTTGCATCATATAAGCCCACATAGGGTAGTTGTCCCCATCCAACCTGTCCTTAGCAGCAAACATCTTGAACACATCTGTGTTGTTGTTGTCAGCCATGGTAAATGCTGCACCTGATGTGAAAACTGCCCAAAAATAGGAGAAATGGAGCGGGAACAACTTGTGCTATATAGCACAAACCGTAGAAGACTATAAGGCACCTGTTATGCAGAAAACGGCACTGACAGAAAATCTGCACAAAATGACGAAATAGCCTGTGCAGTACTGCCTATAGTGAAAACGGAGGCCGAAATGAGCCCAAATCAAAATTCTAAGCCCAAACCAAAATATTTGTCGACCTGCGAACGCTCGCCAAAGCTCATTGAAATCGGAGAAAGTGAGCAGGCGTGTGCTGGAGCAGCTGGCGACTAAGCCCGGGAGGACGTGACCTGCTCTGATACCAATTGTTGGAATTAGGGTTGCAGAGAAACACACACAGCTTGGAGAAGACGAAGGAAGCTCAAGGCACACAATAGAGAGTATGTTACTTAGTGTGCAATGGAAAGATAGATAGCCCTAGAGTGATGGGCGTATATACAATGCACGGGGGAAAAAACCTCCTAAAGAGGGAAAAAATGCCCCGGCGGTCCTAGTGTGTTCACACACATCACTACCACATGTATATGGTAACAGATTCACCATGTAACCAACATATACTTCATTGTATTATGAAGAGTAGAAAAGAAAAGCTCCACCACTTGTCTAAGGTAGTTCCAAAATCAACATGGAGAGAAGCAAGCTTCACCATTTGTCCAAGATAGGTTCCATTAAAACATGGAAAACCTCATATATGTTGTACATGGAAGCTTTTTTCCAAGGTCCACCACTTGTCCAAGCTAGAATCCATTAAAACATGGATAGAAACAAGGCTCCACAACTCGTTCAACCTTTATAGCTGCGAAGTGTACCGGTTGTCTAAACTAGGCATGGGAAAATAATAGAAGGTCCACCACTTATCCAATATATTATCTCTAATAGCATGGGAGATTTGGTCTCAAGATTTAGGAATTGGCTGACCTGTATTTCATTGTATTATGATGAATTTGGTTTTAAAGTCAACTACTTATCCAAGCTATAAGTTTATATCTTGAATGGTATTCCTTCCCATCACTTAGAAAACCAATGATATGTTGTACATGGGGGGGTTTGTTACAAGGTCCACCACTTGTCCAAGCTAGTTTCATTGAAACATGGATGAAGACAAGCTCCACCATTTGTTAAAGCTAGACTCCATTGAAATCTAGAAAATCCATTCTATGTTGTACATGGGGTTTTTGTTTTAAGGTCCAACACTTGTCCAAGCTAAGATCCATTGAAACATGGAGTAGAGAAACACTCCACCACTTGTCCAAGCTAGGCAACATTGATAGTAGTTGGTTTATTTTGAAGATCCACCACGTGTCTAAGCTAACTCTATTGAAACATAGAGAGAAGCAAAGGTCCACCAACTGTTCAAGCTAGGCTCCATTGAAACATGGTCAGAAGCAAGCTCCACCATTTCTCCAAGATAGACTCCATTGAAACATGGAGAGAATCAAAGGTCCACCATTTCTCCAAGCCAAGATCTAGTTGTCCAACCTATAAGGTTATATCTTAAATGGTAATCTTTCTAATCACTTGGAATACCCATGATATGTTTTACATGGGCGTTTTGTTCCAAGATCACCACTTGTCCAAGCTAACTCTATTGAAACATAGAGAGAAGCAAAGGTCCACCACTTGTCCAAGCTAGTCTCCATTGAAACAAGGAGAGAAGCAAGCTCCATCATTTCTCCAAGATAGGCTAGCATGGATAAGTGCACCTTGAAACCAACCTTCCTATGAGGCAATAGAGCATATGCTACATATTTTATGTATGCCCCATGCCTCAAATTAAGAAGTTATAGATTAGAAGTGGACCTTGCTTAAATGTCACATGCAATAAATTAAGGAAAAATAGCCAAGTGGATTGTATTCCTCAATGGATCCTTGCTTTCACAAGTTGTGAACCTTGAGTCACTTTTACATTAACTTGGACAAGTGGTGGACCTAGAAACCAAGCTCTCCATGTTGAGATAAGTTGTAGGTAGGACAGTAGAACATAGACAACGATAATGGATGCAATATACTCCTCTCCTAATAATCCAATTGATTGAAACCATGATATTTTAGTTGTTTTCATTGTGTATTGTATGTGCATAAAGTGGAATGAGACCTTAAGAAAACTCAAATTTTGTCAAAATCTCTATATTTTATACATGATATATTGAAAGTTGTCCAACCTGGGAATTGGGATTTTCCCACTTTACCTAATATGGTCTTAAAACTTGACAGAGGAGTAAAATTACAGTTTGCAGGAAACCTCGATGGAGCCAGTATTGTCTCTAGCTTTAGTTGTAAAGCAGCATACACATGTTGCATCTTCGCAAGCCTCTTGTTGTCTTGTGTTTTCTTGAACTCTATGATTCTTTCCTTCCAATGGTGTGCTCAAGAAGCCATGTGTCTCCTTGAGACCTTGTGTGCACCTCTTGAGCTAGGCTGCATTGTCACCCACATCATTCATTTTGATTCCATCATCACCTAACATCCACTGTCATCTTGTACATTGCTACATGAAATGGATTCAATGACACTCCTAGGTCATCGAGTACCTGATGATGCCATGGAAAATAGTGGCACAACCTGTAGACAAAAACTTATGATTAGAAATTGCACATCCATGTTCTCAGCTTTATAAAGAGCAAGATTCTTGTTGGTATACAAAGATGATTGATGCCACTTACTGTTATAAGGCCGCTCCACCTTCTTGTTTGCTTAATGGGGAAGATAATGTTGCAAAGCTTGAGAGGGATCCTCTCTAGAGAGCTTAATGGAGAAGGATCAGGAAACCTATTGAGGAAAGAAAGAGGGATGATCTAGCAGAAGGATATGATGCAGATCTTCAGCTTTATGTAGAGGTGTCTAGTCAGGCTCATGGAGAAATGGAGAACTTCAGCTTGAGGAGAATGCAACGATCTTGAGGAGAATACAGTAAGCTTGAGGAGGGAAAGGAGGTTCAAACATTTACTGTAAAGCTTTTGGGAGGGAACTTAATGAAAGAAAGAAAAGAGAAGCAACTTGCAAGGTGAAGTGAAGAGAAGTGAGAGATGGTATAATAGAAGAGGGAGGGAATCATCATCACGTTTTAGGAGGGACCTCCTTTTAAGAGAGAGAGAGAGAGAGAGAGAGAGAGAGGGGGGGGGGGGGGGGGGGGGAGAAATTGATAGCCACTAGAGAGAGAAAGGATTGGTTTTCACCCAACTATTTAGAGAAAAGTTCAATTTTTTGAATTTATAAGAGATTCTCTTTATATTTTATAAAAGAGTACAAGTTTGACCACTTACCTCGGGGGGTTCACCTCTTAGCTATGCAAGTTACCACGTGAGTTCAAATAAATGGGATATTTAATTGCCAAAATGTTAAAACTTTAATAGGATTGTATTAACAAAAGGGTTTTTTTTATTGATTTTTGAGAAAAAGCCGTACCCTTTTGAATTGATTTTAGAGAAAAACTCATCAGTTTTTGAAGAAAAAGGGGTCATTTTATTACCTTAAGCATATAAGTAAAGGGGTTTTTCTAATACCCTTTGAGTGCACGTTATATGAATAGTTTCTTAAAGGTGCACCCCTCGAGCCACTTACTTTTAGGCCTTGCCATACCCATCATTTCAATCCACATGGCATCCACCCATTTTCCCCTTCCATAATATCCTTTATAATCCCAAGCAAATAAAGAGGCCCCCTTAGACCCCATTCCCTTCCTAATGATTGGAGGAACACTGGGGGAAGTGACTAGGGAAGTTGTGGCCACGAACCTCCGCTACAAGCATCATTTATTGAAATCAGATTTACTCAAATACATTACTCCACAACAGCTACGAGAGGAGGTTCTTGAGACAAAACTTCCCTATCCACTACTCAAATGGCTAAAAATTGAAAAGAAGAAAGAGCTGATGCCTACACTTCTACTAGATGATGAGGGGAGTTACAAAGATGTCGATCTTTTGGAATGGACCACGATCAAATCAAAGAGGCGAGGCCACAGTGAAAAGTTAAGTTCATGGGGGAGAACAAGAAGGCAATAACAATAAATTCATTTTCTCCAACCCACCTTCAAATTGACCTAACCGACTACCCAATCATCACGAGGAGAAGGTAGGATGATTTTGAGGAACTGCTTGTTTCTCACCCTACATAGCTAAACTACTAGTCTTCCCCAAACCTAGAGAGGCACCTTCACTCACTTATATGAGAAAGGCCATCAAGAAAATGATCAACCTAGTACATGGAAAGACAGATATAGCATGCAAAATGATGTTGAAGGTTTGGTACATGCTCTCCGCATGTATCAACACATTTAGAAATATAGAGGCACCAAAGTAAAGTGGGCTTTATTGTTAGAGGGCTACAAAGGAATGTAATCTATCGCCTATTCTCCATAATTATGTTCCTCCCAAGCCATTACATGTAGACATTTGAGGAGGATTTCTATACTGGCTATTTTTTAAGATGGATTTCACTATGTTCATGTCTATCTACAAGGATCTTTGACTCAGCTTTGTGCCCTACACACTCAATGAACAGGAAAACCCCTTGACAGGAATCTACAAACCACATGAAGAAGATCAAGTACAGCAAATGATGCTAGCAATCCCTACAGTACGTCAACAAGCAAAAACAAAGAAAGCCCCTGCTCAAGGATTGAAGTCTTTTCAAGGATACCCCCAAGATGAATGTAATCTATGGCCTATTCTCCATAATTATGTTCCTCCCAAGCCATTACATGTAGACATTCAAGGAGGATTTCTATACAGGCTATTTTAAGATGGATTTCACTATGTTCATGTCTATCTGCAAGGATCTTTGACTCAGATTTGTGCCCTACACCCTCAATGAACAGCAAAACCCCTTGACAAGAATCTACAAACCACACAAAGAAGATCAAGTACATCAAATGATGCTAGCAATCCCTGCAGTACGTCAACAAACAAAAACAAAGAAAGCCCCTGCTCAAGGACTGAAGTCTTTTCAAGGATGATAAGAAATCGGCAAGGGGGAGGTAAGTATTGAAGCAAAGAAATCAATCATGCCAATTCAAAAAAAACCTGCAAAACTTCTCCCACCTACAAAACTTCTCCCACTTAATCATATATTTTCAGCCTAAGTAGTACGTCAATGAACAAAAACAAAGAAAGCCCCTACTCAAGGACTGAAGTCTTGTTAGGGATTGGAGTCTTGTCAAGGACAACAAGAAGCCGGGGGGAGGGGGGAGGGGGGAGTGTTCAATCAAAGAACTCAATCATGCTAATTCATACGGTCCTGCAAAACTTCTCCCACTTAATCATTTATTTTTTGCATAAGCAGGCATTGTAAATCCTGAACCCAAAAGAGTCTAATATTTCCAAATAGTTTTGTACTCAATGAAGAGACTACATACCCTAGTCCATCACATTTTTGAAGTAATTATCCCTTTCTAGCCAAATACCCAACTTTTAACCTTGGGTATATAAACCAAAATTTGTAATTATTAGGGATCTTTTAACTTTAGACCTCTCGTAGTGAAGAGTACACCTACATGTGCATGATCACTACTCTTTTTACAACTAAGCATTGCAAATGAAGCTTCATATGTTGCTTCCTCATACTCTTGGCATCGTGTACATGCTCAATGTGCCATATTTGACTATGTGTGTGTGATACAATGAGCGGTTTTAGCTCTAGGTTGCCTAGTGTGTTTATATGCTTGTTTTGGATTGTTAATGGTGTTTTAAGTGAAACTAAGCATGGATAGAGGTAAGTAGGCCTTAGGAGAAACCAAAAAACCCCTCGTATGTCATTTTTGGTGAAGGTAAGTGGTGGAAAAAATTACAGTTTCTCACTTACCTCACTGTGAATTTTACAAGTTCTGTTGTTGGAAACCTATTGCCTATATCTTGAAGACCCCTAATCTCAAGTTTCATGTGATTTGGAGTTCATTCGAAACCTCTACGACCATTTGAGTGTTAGTTAGACTGAACCGGAGACTTAGGTATTTTCCACTTAGTTGCTTCTGTACTTGAGAGTGACACCTTTCTCCTCAGTGCATTGTCATTGGGGCATTGCATTTGATGTTTCCATACACTAGTCGGGTTGACTACATCCTTGGATTGACATATTTATAGAGTTCTCACTAGGCTACATTGTCGAATCACGGCGGTCCGCCAACACATATCTGAAATGATTGAAATGGTCGAGACAAATGATTATAAACGGATAGTGAATGAAGTTTTTGTACAAGATCTTCCACAAGATGATGAGGACAAATACCATGATTCAAGGAGTGACAATTTTGGGAATGATGCAAAAGACGAACTTTCAAGTGGTTCCAAAAGCAAAAATTACAACAAAACAAGATGAGCCGATTTTCTATGCGTTTCCCAACCAAAAAACGTAGAGACAAAAGAGACATCAAATACGGTGAATGAAAAAATAACAAAACAAAATTATGAAACCAATATCAAAGCTAATGACCAAAATGCAATATCTCTTGCTCGTGGGAGTAGATGATTGTGGCTAAGACAAAATCACCAGAAAACCCTTGAAGTTGACAAGTTTTTGGGCAAATTCCACAAAACAAAGCAAAAAACAACAAAAAGACAAGACTAAAACACCGACGATAATGTCAAAAAAAGAAAGCAAAAGTGAATACCAAAGGTTAAAAAAAACATTGAGGTTTGGACCATAGAAATGGAAAGTGAGGGGGACTCTTACTCCGCATAGTTTGATGCACCCTCTCATTACAAAAAAGTACACCATTCAAGAACCAAAAGAACCAAGAACATCTTATGATGGTCCTAAAAAACAAAAATAATTGACCCTACTGAACATGGGGAATATCCAAAACCGGCTTACATAGCCACAAATTCACGGAGGAAGAGGAGCAGTTGTTGATAGCTACCCTCAAACAATATAGAGATGTGTTTTCTTGGTCATACAAAGATCTTAAGGGGGTGGATCCGAGTAGATGCCAACACACAACACCACTCAAGAACAATGCTAAATCATGCCGACAATGTCCCAACACTTATAATAAAGCAAAGAAAATCAAGGAGGAGATGAACAAGCTTAAGGAAGCAGAGTTTATCTACAAGATATAAGACACGGAGTGAGTGTCACCAATTGTAGTAGTGTTGAAACAAAATGTTAAATTATGAATGTGTATAAATATCAAACAAGTGACTATTTCTACAATTAGAGACAACTATCCCTTGCACATCACAGACCGTGCGATTGAAAGAGTCATTAGAAAAGAAGCTTACAACTTTCTTGATGGCTTTTTTGGCTATAACCGCCTCACAATCAATAAGGAGGACCAACATAAAACAAACTTTTCAATAGAATGGTATATGTCTATATATTGAGTGATGCCATTTGATCTAACTAATGCACCTGCAATATTCCAAAGGTTGATGAGTCATGCATTTAAAGAATATCTAAGACAATTCTTAGAAATTTACATGATGACCTATGTGTTCATTCTCTTCACAGAAATGAGCATGTCAAGCACTTAAAGAAGGTATTTGAGAAAAGAAAAATGTATCTCATCTGCCTAAACCCAATAAAATGTGTTTTCATGGTCCAACAAGGAAATTTTTTGGGACATATTGTGTCCAAAAATGGCATTTTCATTAATTTAGAGAAAATTCAAGTGATTGTTGCTCTTCCAAGACCAACCAAAGTAAGAGAGGTAAATGATTTTATGGGTTATTATGGATATTATCACAGATTTATTTACATGTATGTGGCTGTTGCAAAACCTCTCTACGCACTCATCATCAAAATTTGAAGTAGACTCATTTCTGTTCTGATTTTGAAGACTCCTGATGACTAGACCAAGATTTTCCACATCCATGTGGATGCATCGGCTTATGCTATTGGATATATCTTGGCTTAGCCTGGAGAAAACAACATGGATTTTCCAATTTGTTACTCTAGTAGACAACTCAACAGTGCTGAATGGAATTACATGACCATAGAGAGAGAGGGACTGAGAATGATCTATTCTGTAAAAAAGTTTTGGCATAACCTTCACACAAACAAGTTCAGATTTTTTGTGAACCATCGGGCATTGCTGTACTTAGTGACTAAGCCATGCAATACATGCCACATAGTTTGATGGTTCCTAATATTGCTAGAAATTGATTTCATTGTGGTGGTAAAAAAAAAGAACTACACACTAAAGAGCATATCATTTGTCATGAATGCTACATGGAGAAGCTCCATTAGGGATTGAAGATGATTTTCCTAACTCTTATCTCTTCAACATCCAAATGGTACCAAGGTGGAGTGAACATGTTACATCATTGCCCACCATTGGATCACTGCAAATTGAGAGACAACCATCAATCATTGAGCAGTCTTGAAACTTAGTGTACTGATCGTTGAACGATTATACAAGCAAGAAAATGACGGTATACTGCGGTTGTGCATTGAGCCTTCTAAGAAAGAACTATATCTAAAGCAAGCTCATGTACAAACTATGGATATTCACAATGCCAAAACACAAACATATCAAAGACTGATGCTACTTGGAATGTATTGGCCTCACATGCAGAAAAGAGTACATGATATCTTAGCTCATGTGATGCATGTGCAATCAAAAATCCAATTGAGCATGTTACACTATTCAAGATAGCAACATCACCCAGGTGGGTAAAGTACATCATGGAGTACTTAGAGCAAGGAGTTTTGCTAGTGAGCTTGAGTAGAGCCAGATTACGCTCGATTCAATAAGAAGAAAAAAACTATGCTATTATCAAGAATCGCCTTTATCAAAAAGGGATAGATGACAACTTGAGGATCTATGTGACAGAACATGAGTACCTACCCATACTTAAGCAAGCACACGTCAATCCAACAGGAGGACACTTTTTGGCAGATAAAACCACAAAAGAGATGCTCCTAGAAGGAATCTGGTGGCCTACTAATGGCAATCGATTATTTGACCAAATGGGTCAAGGCTAAGGAAACACAAAAAGTGATGCCAAAACCACATCGCAATTCTTGTACGAGAACATTTTCATGTGATATGGTCTTCTGACAAAAATTGTGAGTGATCAAGGCACTCATTTCCTCAATGACATGATTTCTTACTTGTCACATGAGTTTATGGTGCTTCATTCTAAATTAGCTCCATACCACCCTCAAGCCAAGAGCACAAACAAAACCTTATGCATAGTGCTCACGAAGATTGTCAATGAATCTAGAACAGAATGGGATCTAAAATTACATTCGGCCTTATGGGCATATCAGGTAGCATATAAAACATCACAGAAAACAACACCTATCAACTTGGTTTTTGGGATTAATGCAATACTGCCAATAGAGTTCTTGATTCCTACTCTTCGCGTAGCTTAGGAATCAAGATGGACTGCGCATGAGTTGTCTGATATACTGAATCAACTAATGCAATTAGATGAGACAAGACATAAATTGGTTGTAGCTATGTATGCTCAAAAACAATAGATGAAACAATTCCATGACCAACATGTAAAAAACAAGGAATTTCAAAAGGGTGACTACGTTTTAGTCTACACCCTTAAGCAACATTCCAAAAACCTCAAAAAGTGGGATAACGACCCATTTGTGATCACAACATATCACAAGTGGTGTCGTCTAACTTGCAACATTAGAGGAAGAGGTGATGTCTAACTGGATGCAAATTGAAAAAATATCACCAACCTCTCACTGTGGACATGCTAGAAAAGATATATTAGGCTAAGGAGCGACAGTAAAAAGCTCAAGCAATTAAAGATTAGGCACAAGAGGAAGCTAGGTTGCAAAGTCTCAAGTGCAAGGGACAATTTCAACCACCACCTCCTATTACTGCAGTTTAGGTCGAACAAAATTGGCTAGGCGGAATGGATGTTTGGATTACTGTACAACTAGCCGACGGTACAACGGAATGAGCATTGGTGGACACTCGAGCATGTGTCAATGCTATGCAGTATTCAACCTACTTGAAAAAATATCAGAGTTCATGATTGACACAACTCAAATCGAACTCAAAGCAGCAAATCCAAAAACCATTGTTAGTCTAGGAACACCCAATGTCTCAATTAGCATAGATGGTAACCACTACCCAAATCGGTTTCACATCATGGCAGATACAAATCTTAACGATAGAATGTGCACTTACAAGGTTAGTCCGGACTAGAAAAATGACATGCTGTATTATTATCTCAAGGATGAGCCTTACATTACACCATTTGTGCAAATAGATCACATGTGAGACCGAGGGAATTGGAACATTCTAATCTCCACCCAGCCATGCTCTATATAGGCCCTTGGCCTGCTAAACATAGAGACCCCCTTGTGTGCATGTCTGTCTGAGCCCATGGCCCTACCCAGTCCTACCCTTGGCATGACATTACTCCCCCCTTGGAGAAGTGTTTTCGTCCTCGAAAACAAGAGTGGTGATACACTAATTTTTTACACAATGGCAACCTTCATGGATCCAGTTGTTTACGTGATTGGAACACGGTTCAGTAGGAGGTTCAATGAAACCAAGAGTAAAATCTTGATTTTTCACATTCTTGTCCATTTGCAACCATCGTGGATTACCAGCTCCTATCCAACATAGTGTGTAGACTCCATTTAGAATTCACATGAGCATGCTAAACGAGTTATCACAATAGAGATGTACCCAAAAGAGTACCTCTTTGCACTTTCCATAAAAGTAACTTGATAACATAATGCATCAACTAAGTTTAAGTCCTTGACTTGTTCTCAAATTTCATCAGTAAACAACCCCATCATAGCTAGTATTCAAGGTTTAAAACCTGACTTATACATGAAGAGACTAAACCTAGTCGCGAACATGCCTTAACTTATGGTAAGCAAACTCCAAGTAGAGCAATGATTTTCATTTCTACTTCATTTACACTTTAGCAGTAAGGTAGCTAGACACAGGGTTTAGTGCTTGGTAGAGGCTAGAAGTTGGGGATTTGCTAGGTCTACTCTTGAGAGGGATTACAAGTTGTGAGTGAGATACAAGAGCATTTCATTCTTCATATTTCCCAGTGTTTTGAAATTATTGTTCTGTATTCTATTTCTCTCCCAGATTTGCACCACTTGTTGATTTTTACTCATAGGATTCACTTCTGCAATTAGGAGTAGGCTAGGTAACATTTATAACCATCAAATTGGGCAAAAAGGATCAGGGAAAAAACTATCAAAACCTTATTTAATAGAGACCATAAACTCTGAAATTTGAGAAAACTGCTGGTAGGAGCACCAAAAGTGAATTCAAACCCAAAAATAAGTAAGAAAAGGGGTTAGACAAGCTACTGAGAGCTGATCTGGAAAGTTTTAGGCCAAAGTGTGCAGGAATATGGATCGCAATCGATGACATCCTGAGACAAATTGGGCAGATACTGAGACTAGAGGGTTTTGAGGAGTTCGAAATCTCCAGATGCACACTTTTGGGTGAAAAATTGACACTAAATACTTAAACCCAAAAATAGGGCAAAAGACAAAAAAAAACATTGGAAATAGACAAAAATTGGGACTTCTTGACTTTTTGGTGTCCAAACTACAGAATAAGTGAAAATTTGACATCTACAGGGCCCAAGCATACAACTGACCAAATCTCATGACCAGATGAGGTGGAATGTGGATCGCGATCCATGACCCCCTGAAGCATCTGAGACTGAGATTTGGGTAGTGGATGGCTGACATCATTTGGAACAACTTTTGTGAAGGTCTTCATAGCAAAAGACAACAAAAGTTTGGCAAAAACACCAAAATACACGATGCAAGTCAAAATCCACAAGCAACCACAAAATTCTTCTTTTTGCAAGGAGAAAGGTATTCAAATCCAAAAATAAGTGGATAGACAGACTCCATAAACTTCAAGTAACCATTTGACCAAGTTTGGGGTTCAAACATGGTGAAACATGGACCGCGATCCATGTCTCCTTGCTAGATTTTGGGATTGTGACCTTACAGATTTGTAGCAGAGACGAACACCAACAACTTATCCAAAAATAGGGGTACCAAGAAACTTCAAGAAGAGGCTCAAACAAGGCCAGAGTTAATCAAAGACCAAAAACCGCAAAACAGACTGACAAAGTGACTTTTGGAGACATAAGGGGAACCAAACCACCTAAAAATCATTGAGTCAGCTATCAAGAGATGTGAGAGACTTGTGTGCCAAGTTTCAAGTGATTCTGACACTGAGGTACATGGATCATGATCCATGATCCCTTGTCACAAAAATTGCCCAAAGATATCTGAGTTAGCACTAGTCCTTGGTAGCATAGTGGTTTTTTCAAAATTCAATTTGGAGTTGGATTCTGCATATTGCAAGAAAAATAGGAGTTTGTGTCAATATGCGATAAATTCCCATTCCAATAGATTTTGACTAATCCAACGGCTGTAAAGCTATAGCCACCAAGTGATTTTTGTAGGATTTTTGTGGATCAGAGTGACAGCAAGTTGCTTTTGAGCGGGGGGCTAAATGCACGATAAAAGGTAACAGGTTAGGGTTTTGCAAGATTCATTTTCTTGATGTATTTGCGGTCAGGAAAACTTTATCAAAGTAGAACCCTAGCATTAGAGACCAATCAAGCCATAAATCAACTGAGGGTAGTGTCAATCAAGGGACCCTACCTAACTTAGAGCCTATATTGGAGGAAAGCCTTTTTGATACTTCTTTAGAGAGATCATGTACCTATATGGCCAACGGATCCAAAAGTGTGAGTTTCAAGGAAGAAACCAAAATGGGAGTGGGGCCATTGCAAGACTGCACCAAGCTTGAAACTTTTGCACCTCCAATATTAGTTTGAAAACGAGCAGGGTGCTCATATGTAATGTAAATGGCCTATGAACTTTGAGAGTAGCGAAATTAGAAATTAAAGAAAGCACATTTGTGAGAATAATTTGTGAGCATAGAGGGTGAACTTAATTGATGGTAGCAACATAAACATAGTATTTAGTTAACTTGGCATGAACAATACTTTTGCAAGAGAGAGAGTTTAGAGAACATGACAACATTTGAGGATCGAATTTATGTGGATTCGGTCCCCCCCTCCAATAGGCATTTGTATTATAGATTCTCCCATCAAGAGAGACTTGGTACAATACAATATTTGTGTTCCTTGTGACCTAAGTGATTCAATGAAGATGGAAAGCTTCATGCATCACGAGCATAACATAAACTTTGCAAAAAGCATTAACTATCCCAAGCCTCAGTCCCAAGGCCTCAAACACCTTTGAAGGTGGAGAGAGCTAGCAGGGAATGAGGGTAGAGAAGACGAAGAAGAAACATTCCATAGGAGAAAGAAGTAGTTCCTCACTTATCATCACTCTTCTTGCTAGCATACATAATAGCATAGTAATGAAGATGGAGAAGATGGCAAGCTTAAGCATTGAAGCATGGCTCTTGGTTGGATGTTCATTCCATAGCCAAGAGTGTTGGTGTAGGCTCTCAACTTCTCTACTAGCTTGGAGAAGAAGATGGAGCTCTTGCACTTTGCACTTCACACAATGAGAGTGTGTGTGAGTGTGTGTGGGAGAGTATACCCCCCAAGCTAGCCCCCTTCTTGCTTTGGTCGACCCCCCCTTATAGCTCATGCTTGAAGCTCATTGGACCCTTCCAAGCGTATCCAATCACCTACAAAAAGCATATCAAGCAACTTGTCCCCCCTTTCCCCTTTGAGAGAGAGGACTTGATAAATGCCAAAACAATTAATCAAATCTGCTAAATTATTGTTGGACCCCTTGGGAGGCCAACGAATAGGCTTTAGGCACACCATGAGGGCAACATGAGGAGGAGCTTGACAAGTGTCCTATTTGCTTTCTTTGTACCAAGATTTCCTTGTGTGAGGGTGTGTGTGTTCTCTCTCATTCCCCTAGCTTTAGGGCTCACCCCCTCTCTTGTAGGTATGGGATTGGACTTTTTGAACACATTACCCGCAAGCACCTTATTCAGCAAGCATGACAAAGCACCTCAAGCTTGGGTAGTGTTCCCACAAGCACCGCAATCTTCATAGTCAGCAAGCACCTCAAGAATCTTGGTCAACAAGCACGACAAGCACCTTAGCCATTAAGCACGACAAGCACCTCAAGAACCTTAGTCATCAAGCATGACAAGCACCTCAAGCTTGGGCCGGGCTCCCACCTCAAGCTCAACCCTAGCTTACCTAAGGTCAAAGGACTTTTAACACTAACCTTTGGAGGTCTTTAATGAAGCTAACCCTAAGGTCTTTTAAGCTGCTCTTTGACATACCATCTCTCATTTGGACCCCTTTACCATTGGCCCCGTGTTGAGATAGATCTATAAGCACATGTCTATATTCTAACCCTTGTTCCCATCTATTCTCCCACATTAAATGATCAGTTTAATATGAGAAAATCATTTGGGTTGGTTAGATATAGATTTTTATGACATTAACTCTCTCTTGAAATCATAGTCGTCCTTGACTATGAGGTAGAAGAGATAAACCCTTAGTCATTAGTCAATGTTTCTTAGTGGGTAGAGGATCCCTTTTCACCCTACGACATCTTTCCAAGATGGATGACTAATTCATTTGGTGCTTGGGAGACGTGGCTGCCGCAAGCATGTCTATTTAGTCCATTTCATTCTCCCAAGTAGTGCGACAAATTCTACATGGTAATTGAGAGACGTCGTCATCACAAACATGATGCTACATATGCATACTACTTAAATTTGTGCACAATAAGAAGAGAACTAGTCCTATAAGACAAAAACATTGGTCATTCAAAAGAAATTCGTACATTTTCTTACTCTAATGTATCATTGTAAGCATTGACAAGGTTCATACTATCCTTAAGCTGTATTCCTTGCATCCATCTAGCATCTTCAAAAGGATAATTTTTGAACTTAATAAGATACCGTTGGATAATCTTACCATGTCGTAGTACCTTGTCTTCATGCCAAAGGATAGTTTTGGGTTGTAGCACCTCTTCTTGGTCTTTGATTTCAGGAGGGTATTCAATGATTGGTTCACTTGGTGGATCTCCTTTGTAGGGCTTAAGTAGGCTCACATGAAAAGCATTATGTATGAGCCAATGGCTGGGAAACTTGAGTTGATAAGCCATCTCATTGATGGGCTTCAAGATTTGAAAAGGACCATAGTATCTTTTTGCTAGTTTAGCATAATACTTTTGATGGCCCGTAGGATTTTTGCCCATCGTTTGCCTTAATCAAGCCTTGGGAAACTTAAGTAAGACACAATAGTTTTCTTTCAACGCTAAAGCCCTTATGTGCTTGTTAGCAGCGGATTTTTGACTTTGTTGAGAGATGAATATAGCCTTTTTAATCTTTTGAAAAGATTCTTGTATGTCATGGCTATACTCATCTGTTGGAATTAGAGTTGCAGAGAAATGCACACAGCTTAGAGAAGACGAAGCAAGCTCAAGGCACACAATAGAGAGTGTGTTACTTAGTGTGCAATGTAAAGATAGATAACCCATGGACATATATACAATGCTCGGGAAAAAAACCTCCTAAAGAGGGAAAAAATGCGCCAGAGGTCCTAATGTGTTCACACACATCACTACCACATGTATATGGTAACAAATCCCCCCTGGAGTGATGCGGTAAACAAGAGCTGGCACATGAGTAAAGGGAAGTGCCATGGCCTGAGGACATGATCAGTCCACAAAGGGGAGTAAGCCCAAAGCTTTGTGGAAAGATTCAAGCTTCTTACGAGACAATGCCTTTGTGAAAAGATCTGCAAGGTTGTCCTGTGTTGGCACATAAGCCAAGTTGATCTCTCTTGTTGAGAGCCTCTCCCTGACATAGTGGTAATGCACCTCAATGTGCTTTGTGCGAGCATGAAAAACTGGGTTCCTCGCAACTGCCAATGTAGGCTATGACTGTCAGTGTAGATAGTGTTGGCAGTGTTCTGTCCAACACACAAATCATCCATAAGTCATCTGAGCCATACACACTCAACCGTAGCTGTGAAGACTGCCCTGTACTCAGCCTCACAACTCGAAGTGGCCACAGTAGTTTGATTCTTGCTCAACCATGATATACATGAACTTCCAAGCATGAAACAAAAACCACTTGTGGACACTTGCGTGTCAAAACAACCAACCCAATCTGAGTCCAAAAACGCATGTAAGTCTGGCAGAAATGATCCCCCCTTGGGATAAAACAAGCCAAGATGTAAAGTGCCACTAAGGTAGTGGAAAATCCTCTTGACAACCTACCAATGCTTAGACCCTGGGCTATGCATAAATCTGATGACTTGTGAGACTGCAAACTGAATATCCGGCCTTGTGTTGCATACATAAATGAGGCAGCCAACAGCAGTTTGATAAAGAGTGATACTAGCAGGATAGGTAGCATCATGTAGACTCAACTTCAAACCTGTTTCCATGGAAGTGGCAATAGGTTTGCAATCCTCAAGTCCAAACTTACATAGCAATGTCTCTATGTAGCTTTTCTGACACAACGCAATAACACCATCACACTACTTCAACTGTATACCCAAGTAATGATGCAACAGCCCCAAAACATTCATCTTGAAAGTAGCATTCAAATCCGCCTTAAATTCAGCAATATGTCTCTCATTTGGTCCACTGATCAGCAAATCATCGACATAAAGAACCACAATGAGAAGTACATCACCCTCACGCTTTACATACAATTTTCTTTATGTTGGACTGTTACGAAAGTGACCTATTTTTGACCATACATCATGCCATTTCCGTAAGTGACCTATTTTTCCTCTCAACAACACCATTTTGCTAAGGTGTATAAGGCACTGTACATTGGTGTTTTATCCCATGACTAGCCAGAAATGCATTGAATTCATGAGACATATACTCCCTACCTCGATCGGAACGGAGGGTGCCCATAGTACATTTCGAGACATTTTCAACCATGGCCAGAAATTGTTTGAAGCACATAAAAACTTTGGACTTTGCTTTAAGAGGAAATACCCATGCATTCCTGGAGTAATCATCAACGAAAGTCACGAAGTAAAGGTAATTGCGCAAGGACGGAGTTTGCATGGGCCCACAAACATCACTATGCACAAGCTGCAACCTTCATGTGGCCCGAACTGAACCATCCTTTGGAAACTTAGAACCCTGCATCTCACCCAAAATAGAGCCTTCACAAACATGTTTGACAGGTGCTTCAAGAGGCGGCAAAGAAGCAACCAGTTCATATTTTTGCAAACGCAGCAAACTGGCAAAATTCAGATGACCAAAACATGCATGCCAAAGTTTTGTATCTAAAATAGCCCTTGAATATGCAACAACATTTGTAAATTTTTTCCACATTTGGCAGACATAGTGAGCTTATACATCCCACGGCACGAAAGCCCAGATGCAACGATTTCATCACCAAAACTGAGATCATGAACTGTTCATCTGTCATCCACAAATTTGACTACAAGTCCAAGTCTAGCAAGTGTGGATACAGACAAAATATTCTTCTTGATCCCAGGTACATAAAGTGCATCAACAAGTGTGAAGGAACTGCCATTTGCAGTAGTAAGCACAATCTTTCCAACTCCTTGAACCAGATAAGAGGCATTGTTGGCACAAGAGACTAAATTCCCATGAGGGACAGACTCGAGAGAGGCGAAAAATTCACGATGTGAGGTAATGTGCTTTGTAGCACCACTGTCGAAATACCACACATGTGAATCTGCAGCAACAACTGACAAGCATACATCATGGATAGGAGGATTGTAAGTGCACTCTACGCTAAAAGCCCATTCTGCATCAGTGTCAATATCACAGTCTCCTTTCACAGAAGACTCAACAATGGTTTCATTTGTAGTTGAACCAGCATTTGCAGTGGAACCACCCTCTTTCTTCTTAGCCTCTTTGGCCTTTAACTTAGGACACTGCTTGATCAAGTGATCATTAGCTTTACAATAATGGCAACGCATCATCTTTTTTCCCTCATCACTAGAATTCCCAGACAAAGTGCTGCCCAGCAGAAGCATTAGGAACAGAAGTTTTGCCACTCGTAGCAGAACCATAAGAAGTGGTTGCATTGTTGTTACCACACTTTCTTTGAGAAGCAATAAAAGCCTGTTCAACTGCATGCTATCTAGTCCTGTTTTTTTTTTAAAGTGACTCTTGCAACAGCAATGTGCATAATGCATCAAACTTGACAACTTTTGGATTTCCTTGGGTCATAAGTCTCCAAGTACTAGCAAAAGTCTGGTAAGAATTTGGTAAGGCATCAAGAACAGTCTGCACAAGGGAACTGTCTGAAATGAATTCACCTGCAAAAATAAGTTTCTCATTGATATCCTTGACACTAGCAAGGAAAGTGTCCATGTCATCTTTCTCATGCATAATCTTCGACTCCAACTCTTTACGCAGCAAAGCAATTTTAGCCTCATTGCGACTTGCATAAAGACCAACCAAAATATCCCAATCCTGTTTTGCAAATTTTGTTGAACGGATGTGATGAACAATGGTGCGCTTCACAGACAACGCAATCAATGCATGAGCCTGCTCATCCTTTACATCCCAACGAGCTTGTTATGTCGTAGGCAAAACAACTCTAATAGCTGCAATCCTTGCAGCAAGACCTGCAACATCCTCAACATCGCCTACATCCTCAGCACGAGGACGTACATCAATGCCTTGCACAATATTCAAGACGCCCTTTGACACAAGAACGTGTTGCATCATATAAGCCCACATAGGGTAATTGTCCCCATCGAAAATGTCCTCGACCGCAAACATCTTGAAGACATCTGTGTTGTTGTCAGCCACGGTAAATGTTGTACCTGATGTAAAAACTGCCTGAAAATAGGAGAAACGGAGCGGGAACAACACGTGCTATATAGCACAAACCGTAGAAGAGTGTAAGGCACCTGGTATGCAAAAGTTCTGCACAAAATGAAGAGGTTACTTGTGCAGACCTGCCTGTAGTGGAAACGGAGGCCGAAATGAGCCCGAATCAAAAATCTGAGCAGACCAAGCTCTACGAGATCTCCCAAAATATTTGTCGACCTGCAAATGCTTGCCAAAACTCACTGTAATTGGAGAAAGTGAGCAGGCGTTTGCTGGAGCAGTTGGCGGCTAAGCCCGAGAGGACGTAACCTGCTCTGATACCAATTGTTGGAATTAGAGTTGCAAAGAAACACACACAGCTTGGAGAAGAGAAAGGAAGCTCAAGGCACACAATAGAGAATGTGTTACTTAGTGTGCAATGGAAATATAGATAGCCCTAGAGTGATGGGTGTATATACAATGCTCGAGGGGAAAAACCTCCTAAAGAGGGAAAAATGCCCCGGCGGTCCTAATGTGTTCACACACATCACTACCACATGTATATGGTAAAATTATCAGCCAACGAAGATCTTCCCATGTACTTTAAGTAGCAAGGGACTTTTAGGTCTTCCCTCAATAATTTCAAAAGGTGATTTTGCTATAGAAGTATGTACGCATACTCTACAAGAGGTAAGTACTTTTCCTATTGTGAGCATTGATCTAATTTGGTTACATAAGTCTTTAGTAGATCGAGTATCGTAAGATTGGCTATCTCACTTTGGCCATCCGTTTGTGGGTGATAGGACGAAGAGAAATTCAATCTTGTTCCTAGATTTTCAAAGAGACCTTTCCAAAAATTACCGGTCATTCTAGGATCTCTATCTGACACGATTGATGTTGGCAATCCATGGTGTTTGAAAATCTGTGATATGAAGAGAGTTGCCATTTGGTGTGCCTTAATAGTCTTTTTGACAGTAACAAAGTGTGCTTGCTTGCTAAACCTATCGACTATTGTCCATATTCCCATATTCCCATATTCCCATGGATAGACTTTGGTAATCCAAAGATAAAATTCATGGATATACTCTCCCATGGTGAATTTGGTATAGGCATAAGCCAGGTTGCTTCCCTCTATCATACTTGGTCTTTTGGCATACCACACATTTTGAAACATACTCTTGTATGTCCACTTTCATGGTAGGCCAATAGAAGTACGTTTCTACTCCTTGGAGAGTAGGTTGAATGCCTCTAAGCCTCGCATAGGGAAGAGCATGGGATTCATACATGACTTTCTCACGAAGAAGGTGGGTAACACATAGCCTATTTCCGTGGAGAAGATAACCATCCTACAAGGTGAATGGTTCCTCTTTCTTTTCCAAAGCAAGGGATGACATTATGTCTCTAAAGTTAGGCTCAATAGCATACTCATCTATCATAGAAGATAGAACATTATGAGTTGCTATAGACACCACATTAACTTTTGGTCGTCGTGAAAGTGCATCGGCCACTTGATTGTGCTTACCAGCAAACTGAGCAATATGAAAATAAAATTGCGAAAGAGAATTTTGTCTACTCATTTGTTTGTTGGAAATCTTTGTTTGTGTCATTAAGTACTTGAGACTTTGATGGTCTGTTCGTAAAATGAATGGAGTCCCCAATAAATAGTGCTTCCATGTGTCTAGAGCATGTAGAACAACTAGAAGATCTTTCTCATAAATTCCCAAGACCCGTTCATTTGTATTTAGCCTTCGACTCTCATATGGTATGGCATGTCCTTCTTGAAGCAAAACTGCTCCAAGGCAATCACGACAAGCATCACATTGAACCTCAAATGGCTTTCAGAGATCCGGAAGCATGAGGACTGGTTGGGAGGTAAGCTTCTCTTTGAGCTTGTCAAAAGAATTTTGTTCCTTGGCAGTCCATGAATACTTAACGTTCTTCTTTGTTAAGTCATGTAATGGTCCTGCTATTTGAGAGAAATTTGCTATGAAGCTTCTTAGCTCATGTAGATTCCTTGGATTAGGCCATGCTTTTATTACCATCTTGAGATATAATATGACCTAAGTATTGAATCACTTGAAAGAAAATGGCTTTTCTTTTGATTGAGAAAAAGCTTGTTCTCCCTTAGTGCTTGAAAAATCACTTGGAGATGTTGCTTGTGTTCCTCCAATGACTTGAAGTAAATAATGATATCATCAAAGAAGACTCCAGTGAATTGTAGTAAGGCCTAAATATTTTCTCCATTAGACGATTGAACGTGGTTGGTGCATTAGTCAAGCCAAAATACATGACTAGATATTCATAAAGGCAAACATTGTATGAAACGTGGTCTTTAGGATATCTTCATCCACTGTCCTTATTTAATGATAGCCACTTTTAAGGTCAATCCTCCTGAAGTAGGTAGAGCCTTGTGGCTTATCAAACAGAACTTCATAGAACTTCTACCCGAGGCTTGGGAAATCTATTTTTGATAGTGATATGGTTTAGTGCTTGATATTCCACACACATACGATATGTACCATCTTTCTTTTGCACTAAAAGGACCAGAGAACAAAAGGGAGAGGAGCTAGACCTCACCATCCCTTTGTAAACCAATTCTTGTACTTGCCTCATGATCCCCTCTTGTTGAGCTTGGGAAACTCGATAAGGAGGCTTATTAGGCGGTGAACTTCCTGGTAGGAGTCTTACCATGCACCGAGCGAGTTTCTCCGAGCAAAGACAAACCCGAGCAAGTGTTTGTACGCAATATAGTAAATTTTATCATCAACAAAATATTTATTGTTTGTTATATATTGATGCACAACAACAAAAAGAGTTTTCAATGGATAGACTACCTCCTAAATTCCAAAAGATCAAAGTTTACTTTTAGGAGTAGCACAATATTTGAAAATATTATTATGCAATGAAATAACAACTATAAGAGTACCATTAACTGAAATTCTAGCTGATGCATTCCCAAAAAGAATTTGGAAAAGAATCTATCCAAACCCATATGATATAGAATTTGAAGTATGAACTCCCATTCAATTCTATCATAGGCCTCATCATACGCTCTGTGATCGATTGTTTGTGAGAAGATATTTTAGAATAAATTTTATAACAATTTTGCAATGCAATGACCAACATCATATCCAATAAGCAATGAATTATTATGATCTTTGAATGTACGTTGGTGCTAGTACTACTACTTGTAGTCATCTGAAATATTGGCGGCTGCAGGAATCATATCATAGTAGTGCAAGCTATTGCTCATTCCTCCTAGCCTTGTTGCTACAATATTGGGTATTGTACGTGCAAGTGCCAGCTCCGATCGCTCAACCCCAGCCAATCCCAATCCCTCTTCTTTCCATTGATTGCAATCCTTCGTCTTGCCATTGAGCGGGATCTTGCCCCTGATCTAGTGTGTGACTGCTCTGCGTTTTGCATGAGTTGATGAATAGAAGAGCAAGAAAGTGCCCAAGGCCAAACTCAAAACTACTCCCAAATCGGACCCCAAGCCCGAGCCCAGAGGTGGCGCTCATATCCTCTATAGCGTCTCCTCCAGCCTGGCTCCCATCTTGCATGGGACTACATCAAGGCTCAGAAGCTCCAGAGTAGTGCTTACAAAACGCAGATCTTATGTGATCCTCCCCGTAAGAAGGCATTTGGACAAGACAATGTTAAGGTGTCAGAAGTGCTCAAGTGCTTGAGTCCCCACTTGTCAGCACATTTTTTTGTTGATGCTATCAGGTTGTTGGCGATGCAGACGGCAGAGGACAAAGAAATAGAACAAGTATGTGCCTACATTTTTGGAAATAGAAAGGTAGACGAGAATCAAATGCGGATTCCGCGTACAGTGAAGTAAAAATGAAAAGCAAAAGGGAGGCAACATTCGTTGTCACTAGGGGGAAGCGTTCGTCGTTTCTATAGCTGGTGAAGGGCAACGAAGGCCTGGCTTGGTGGAGCACCTGCACACCTCAAGAATGCACAACCGGACATCGCATGGTGATCTTATTTTTTTAAACATTGCAGGCAAATTTCATGGTCTGATGACCTTTGGATTCAGTCAGACACCTCGTCCAGCTCTATTGATAACCTATTTTAAAATTTGATGAGGCAAGCATTTCGGAACAATCTACAGACAAACTCTCATGATCTTCGATTCAACGCAGAATATATGCAGGTGCAATTACAAAGCGATGGCAAGGCCTCACTTCTTCTCTCTCTCTCTCTCTCTCTCTCTCTCTCTCTCTCTCTCTCTCTCTCTCTCTCTCTCTCTCTCTCTCTCTCTCTCTCTCTCTCTCTCTCTCTCTCTCTCTCTCTCTCTCTCTCTCTCTCTCTCTCTCTCTCTCTCTCTCTCTCTCTCTCTCTCTCTCTCTTTTACACACACACACATAGTCAAAAGAGAAACACTCTGAAAGAGCGCGCGCCAGCGCACGCTCTTTCAAAGACTTTCTTTTTGATAGAGAGAGGGGGAGAGAGAGAGGGGGAGAGAGAGAGAAGTACGATAATGCGGTTTATAGACTCGAGCAGCAGGTATGTGTCCTCGGTTCCAAAAAATGATGCATTAGTTGGAATATTTTGAAGATGGTGTGAAGGTAAAGACGCACGATAAAGGTGCACGATGAGCGAGTAGAGGTAGGGAGGGGCGGAGTGGGCTTGGGCAGCCTCAAGCTCCATGGCCCGGGGGGGGGACAGGGCCAGATGCTGAGGCATGCGTAGAGTTTGCTGGTTTTTTTTAGAACTTGATGAATCGAATGCAATACCAGCTCAACATCTTGGTGAATTTGGTTAGGCCTGAGTTCAAATCCTCTCTAGTCCTTTTCAACGGTAAGGTCCTCATACAGGGGAGCATGAGATTTGCAGGAATCTTTGGTGAAATGAATATAAGCAGTAGTCGTAGCTGTCAGATTTGATGGTGTTGTGACTTCTTCCTTCTCTCTCTTGTTTTTGGTTCATTGCACCATCCTCCTCTTTCTATCTCTACCCAAGTTGCCAAAAGAATACAATCTCCCTCTCACATTTGCAAGTCTCCATGCTCTTGTTGGGTAATTACCCACCTTCCTTCCTTGTCGACACATTCTTTCATGCATCCAAAATATGATGTATATTCCTTGATCGGTTCATGCATCCAACATATGGCATATATTCTTGATCAGTTCATGCATCCCCCAAGCCAACAAACACATTGGTCGATCAATCTTAGCACAGGGAAAAGTGCTAATAAACACATTGATCAATCTCAGCATAGGGGACTAATTATGCAAGAGTGAGAATCAATGATAATGGAGGCATGGATAAGGTCATGAAAAGCAAGGGGATTAAACAAGAAGAAAGGTCGGGGGTACTCATGGGTTCAACCTTTCTCGAGAAATTGCATGCCCACCTCTCAAGTTGTGCGGAGGTCTCCTTTTGTTGCCTCTAGAGTATACTCGTCCCCAACATAAGTTATGAACTCTTGCCCCTCCTCCTCCTCTCTCTCTCTCTCTCTCTCTCTCTCTCTCTCTCTCTCTCTCTCTCTCTCTCTCTCTAAAAAGAAAAGTCCACGCCGATGCAGGCTCTTTCAGAGTCTTTTTTTTTAAGAGATTGAGAGAGAGCGAGAAGAGAGAAAGAGAGGGGGAGGGGCTGAAAAAACAAACCTAGGTTTAGTGTAATCCAAATTTTGAGATTTACCTCTAAATTTAAATTTGAAAGTGAGAAAACCTACAAAATTTAGATAATTTAGCGTTGTTTTGTGTAAAAACCTTCAAATTTAGTCAGTTTACCACTAAAATTCTCATTGGTAGGTTTGCCAAGTTTTCAGAACAAAGTGTTTTCTCGAGCATTCGTCCTTGCCTGTACATGAAAGAGTCTGCATCTCTTTCAAAGAGATTTTTTGAAGGGTTTTGTTTATAATGTATAGTTGTTGAAAATGACGACAGTTGAACTTGAGGACCTCTGCCTCATCTATTGTGAGTTTCCTTGCCCAACTCCTTCAAAACCAAATTTGTCAATGATTGGGGACTCTGCGATTTACCTTTCCTAGCCAACACAGTTGTCTCAACGTGGCACAATGTTGTTCATTGTAGCACAACCAACCTCCCAGTTACCCCTTGGAGGGGGTTACCTTATAAGGTGCTAAGGACCGAGGCCTGGGCCACATCATTCTACAAGAGGACAGATGTAATGCTAGACTACCATCCATTTGAATTGCTATGAGGCATTGGTGGATGTACATCTCTCAAACAGTAGATAGAGTACAGACAAAAATGGAGGGCTAAGACGCATTAGGAAAAGCATTTCAAAGGACTACAATGACAGTCAAACACCATGGCTCTAAGAAGTGTATTTAGCATAGGGGCATCACATGTTGGGTGAGTAATCTGGGTCGAGGCATGACGGACAACTCAGGAGACTACGAACCCCGAGCAGTCTGGGAACTTTGAGTTGTGCTCATATAAACATGGAAAATTAAGAGAAGGGTTTTACACTAAATTTCTCAAAAGTTTGTAGGTTTATTCACCTTCTGCTTTGAATTTTGAAGATAAAATATCAAAATTTATAAGTGGAATTACACTAATCCTAGGTTTTTATAGATATGGGTAGTTGAAAGAGAACTAGCATGTGGACAAAGTTTTCATAAGAAAATTGTACATAGCTTTATCAACCTTGCATACTCTTCTATCAAAGCACTCTTTATACCCACCATTACCACCTCCCGTGGCACGTTTGTTGCTATCACCTTGGCAGCACCACTAACTCCCCCCCCCCCCCCCCCCCCCCCCCCCCCCCCCCCCCGATAGAAGGCTACCTATGATGGTGTGATCCAAACTTTAATATATACCATGATGTGTATTTTCTCAAAAGAATAGCCTCATTGCAATAATAAAATTATTTTCAAGTTTCCACCGTTTTCTCTAGAGTAACTTAAAATGCATAGTATGTTATCGTACATCAACTCACCACTAACTTGAGGTAGAGTAAGAGAGAGGAGAAGAAGAAGTGAAGAGAAGCTCAAGCTCCCAGACTCTCCTTATTCATGCAATTTGTTCGAGTGGCAAACCTTTCTCTTTTAGTGTAAGTCTCGTGGTCCTACATGTAGGGATGTAGGAATAGGATGTTTATATCCATTGGAATCATGGTGCCACTATTCCCAACAAGGATCAATGGTGGTAGAAATGAGCTTCCAATATTTGAGGGCAACTAGTTCCAAGAAGAGGAATATCAACATGCCATTGTATGGGTTCCATTTGCTCTAGCCCATCAAAGGAAACATTCTACCAAACCCTTGTTCAAGGGGTTTGTTTTTGTAAACAATTTGTGGTCATTTTACTATTAAAATTAGGGGTAATATTGTTTTATTATTTTTTGTTGTGCTTGAAGTCACCTAAAAAATCATGTTTGGTTTTCGTTTTGTATAGTATTCCTTGGCCATTCTTGCTCGCTTTAGGGATTGCTCGAAAAATCTCGCTCGAGATTTGAGATTCCTCTCCTAGTAGGAGCTCAATTCAATGGTCATCATCCCGTCGTTTTGGAGGTAAGTCCATAGGGATATCATTGATGAACACATATTGGAATCCTTTTATAAAATTAGACAAGTCTAACTCTTCTTGATTCCTACCATTTACATTTGATGAAACATTAGGACCTTTTAGGGACTCTTTGACAAAAATCATGTACCTAGAAACTAAGCTCTTCATTGATTTATCAAAAGAAGAAGGATTTACAAGTGATATAGTACGACAAGACTCACTAGAATCTATATACATGTTCTTTTTCCTGTAGGTGAAGTAGATTCTCCTTTCAGGGAGCTTCATGTGGTAGCCACGTGGTTGAACCATGGTGCCCCTAGGATAGCATTCTCATGTTGGAGAGGAGAGATGAAAAAGTCTTCTTTGTAGACATAGCTTTGGACATGAAGCCCCAACTTCCCAATCAAGGGAGTAACGGAGGCTTGCTATCCCTTGAAAGCAGTATTGGCAGTTACAACATCTCCCATCTCGAAAGCTTGAAAGCCCAACTTGGTGGCCAACTCTGTTGATATGAAGTTGTGAGTAGATCCAGGGTCAAACAAGATGAAGGCATCATTCTTCCTTACGTTTCCCCAAGCAATGAGAGAGGTGATCCTTTGCAATGAGCATCCTCTTTTGGAGCTTTGATGGTGGAAGCTCTAGGAGTCTCATTCCGGGCATTTCTCTTGGGGCAAGAACAATAGCCGTGTCCTTGCTCCCAATACTTAAAACACTTATGGTCCTTGCAAAAAGCTTCAAGCTCTTTAGGAGAGAGTTTGTTTTTACCTTTGTAAACTCCCTTCTCCTTGGACCGATTGTTGTTTTTGTTGTTATTGGAATTGCCTCGGGAAGAATTTTGGGCATTGGTTTTCCCCTTTGCATCATTTTTGTCTTTGTTTTCCATGGGCTTGACATTCTTTCTAGCCCCTTGTTGGAAATTGACACGTAAAGCAACCAGATTACTTTGGTGATATAACCAGGCCATTGAGAGTTGACATAATTGGCCATCTCTTCAAGTAATCCCGCACAGAATTGTTGCTTTTGCTCGACAAAGTCTATCTTTTGAAAGACAGTAGCCTTGAGATGTAAATCCCAAAACTTGTCTACATATTTGTGGATAGACTCATGGGAGAGAAGCTTCAAACTGTGCCATTCGATGAGCACTTTGTCCTTTGCATTGATTGCAAGGAATTGCTTCATGATGGAAACTCATTAAGTTTTCCATGTCTTGGGGGCTCCACCATTGCCACGAAGGCTAGCCCACCATTGACGAGCCGATTTTTGGAAGTGCATAGCTACATGGCGTAGCTTGGAGGACTTTGTCAAGCCCTTGTCTCCAAAGGCCGCATCAAATTACTGGATGACGGCCAATACTTTGTTGGTAGCACCAAAGGTACCATCATAGGTGCAAAAAGAGATACTCTTTCCTCCCTCTTTGAACTTCTTGAGCTTTTGTGACCTTTGCCGTGCAGGGTATGATTTGCGATGCCCTCCCCTATTGTATTCTCTAGGAGAATAGCCATAGCTTTCGTTGGAAGAGGAGGAAGGTGAAGACGAAGGAGAAGAAGGTGACCTATTTCTTGCCCTTTTCTTCCTTTGTTTCCTCTCTTCCCTTTTGGAGTGACGAGGAGAAGGACTATGGGTTGAACGTTTCCTCTTGGGAGGAGTTGACGACCATCTAGACCACCATCTTCGTGGAGCTACATCTTCAGAGGAACTTAAAGATTCATTACTTTATTGCTCTTTGGATTCCTCCTCTTGTATGGGAGAGAGCCTTCTTTTGGGGGTCTCTTCAAGAGGCCTCCTAATCTCTCTCTCCTCTTGGAGAGGAAGGGAAATCCCATAAGCACAAAGTTGTTGAGTAAGTTTGGCTTGCAAAGCAGGGTTGCCCATACCTGCAACCTAGTAACAAGATAATTAACAAGCATGGGGGCATCATCATTAGCACCTTCATGTGCAAAATCAAATTTATCAATGTTCATTCTACTCTCTTGGTTATTTTCAGCCATGTTAGCAAAATTTGTGTGCTTACTTAGTGTATTCTTTGGGAATTCAAAACCTTAGTTGCTACTCCTCTTAGCCTTTGAAAATCGGCACTTAAGTATCTACACCCACGGCCACGGCTCAAATGGTTAACTATAAAGAGTAGTGGAGTGGGTCTAATATTGCAACCTTTGCCGAGGGATAGCTCCTTTCAGACTTCTTATGGCTCAATAATGGTAAAACAGTATGAAAGTTTAAAAATACTCCATTATTAAGACCAAAGCTCCCGAGGTGTGCACCATATCCCACATAGTGGGCTCAACAAAACCAATAATAGATACCAGTCCCACTTACCCTAATATCATAAACAAAATCAAGCATTAATAGGCTACTAAAGGACCTCTCTTCTTAAGCAAGAAAAGAGAAACCAAATGCTCTGATACCAATGTAATGTTAATGGCCTATGAACTTTGAGAGTAGAGGAATTAGAAATTAAAGAAAGCACTTTTGTGAGAATACTTTGCGAGCATAGAGGGTGAACTTAATTGATGGTGTTGGAATTAGGGTTGCAGAGAAATGCACACAGCTTGGAGAAGACGAAGGAAGCTCAAGGCACACAATAGAGAGTGTATTACTTAATGTGCAATGGAAAGATAGGTAGCCCTAGAGTGATGAACGTATATACAATGCTCGGGGGAAAAAACCTCCTAAAGAGGGAAAAAATGCCCCGGTGGTCCTAGTGTGTTCACACACATCACTACCACATGTGTATGGTAACAAATCCCCCCTGGAGTGATGCGGTGAACGAGCTAGAGCTGGCACATGAGTAAAGGGAAGTGCCATGCCCTGAGGACATGATCAGTCCACAAAGGGGAGTAACCGCTTTGCGGAAAGCTTCAAGCTTCTCACGAGACAATGCCTATGTGAAAAGATCTGCAAGGTTGTCCTGTGTTGGCACATAATCCAAGCTGATCTCTCCTGTTGAGAGCCTCTTCCTGACATAGTGGTAATGCACCTCAATGTGCTTTGTGCGAGCATGAAAAACTGGGTTCCTCGCAACTGCCAATGCGCTCTGACTGTCAGTGTAGATAGTGTCATGACCAACGTCTGAGCCATACACACTCAACCATAGTTGTGAAGACTGCCCTGTACTCAGCCTCACAACTCAAAGTGGCCACAGTAGGTTGCTTCTTGCTCAACCATGATATACATGAACTGCCAACCATGAAACAAAAACCACTTGTGGACACTCGCGTGTCAAAACAACCAGCCCGATCGGAGTCCGAAAAAGCATGTAAGTCTCGCGGGCAATGACCTCCCTTGGGATAAACAAGCCAAGATGTAAAATGTCACTAAGGTAGCGAAAAATCCTCTTGACAGCCTGCCAATGCTTAGACCCTGGGCTATGCATAAATCTGTTGACCTCTAAGACTGCAAATTGAATATTTAGCCTCGTGTTGCATACATAAATGAGGCAGCCGACATCAGTTTGGTAAAGAGTGACGTCAGCAGGATTTCCAACATCATGTAGACTCAACTTCAAACTTGTTTCCACGGGAGTGGCAATAGGTTTGCAATCCTCAAGTCCAAACTTACATAGCAATGTCTCTATGTAACTTTTTTGACACAAGGCAATACCACCATCACACTGCATAAACTGTATACCCAAGTAATGATGCAACAGCCCCAAATCTTTCATCTTGAAAGTAGCATTCAAATCAGCCTTAAATTCAATAATATGTCTCTCATTTGGTCCAGTGATCAGCAAATCATCGACATAAAGAACCACAATGAGAAGTACATCACCCTCACACTTTACATACAATGTGCTTGTTGTTGGACTGTTACGAAAGCCTCGTTTGACCAAATGAGTGTCAGCTTTCTCATACCAAGCACGAGGAGATTGCTTCAACCCATACAAAGCCTTCTTACATCTGCACACTTTGTCCTCTTGTCCTTTTATGACAAAACCGCGAGGCTGCGTTACATAAACTTCCTCAAATATGTGACCGTTCAAGAAAGCAGTAACAATGTCTGTTTGATGTACATCCCAACCAAAATGAGCTGCCAATGCACATAGAAAACACACAGTAGTCATACAACAAGTGGGAGCAAGAGTCCCTTCATAATCAATGCCTTTTTGTTGTGCACAACCCTTTGCAACAAGTCGACCCTTATGGCGATTGATCTCACCATCCGGCCTACGTTTCAACTTGTAAACCCACTTCGTAACAATGGCCTTTTTGCTAGGAGGCAAATCACATAAAGTCCATGTGTCATTTTCTATAAAGTGCATCATATTCTGATTGCATGGCAGCCATCCAATTTTCTGAATTCTGTGCTTCATCAAAAGAGAGAGGCTCCTCAACATCATGTAAGCTAGACATAGCCAAAGCATAACAATCTGATGCATAAGATGCATCACGAGAGCATGAATGAGTACGATTAGACAAAGGTGCATCCAATTTACTGTCACGCAAATTGTGCACCAGCCATTTTGGCATACCTATAGTCTGCTCATTTTGAGCCCTTTCCACATCAAGTACATCATGTACATCTGCATCAGTAATAGGCTGATCTGTAACATTTTCAAAAACCCCCATAAGCTGTACATTTGCCTCATTAGAACTTACATTCATATTTCCACCACTGAAAAGAAGCAACAAAGTGTCATGAATGTCCTGTGAGCTTACATTACTGTCTCTAGTACATGACAGCAACAGCTGAACAGAATCTTCCACAAACACTACATCCCGTGAAACCAGAATACGTTTTTTTTGCGGATGATACAACCTGTAACCTTTGCTTTCAGCACTATAACCAACAAAAATACATTTGACAGCCTTATCATCCAATTTTTTGTGATGCACTTGTGGCACCAAAGCATATGCCAAACAGCCAAAAACACGCATGTGCTCAATAGAAGGCTTTCTATCATGCCATGCTTCATATGGAGTAATAGACTGCAAAGCTTTTGTAGGACACCTGTTAAGTACATAATGGCACACATGATGGCCTTAAGCCAAAAAGAATGCGGCAAAGCTTGACTTTTGACCATACATCGTGCCATTTCCGTCAGTGACCTGTTTTTCCTCTCAACAACACCATTTTGCTGAGGTGTAAAAGGCATTGTACATTGGTCTTTTATCCCACGACTAGCCAGTAATGCATTAAATTCATGAGACATATACTCCCCCCCTCGATCAGAACGGAGGGTGCCCATAGTACATTTCGAGACATTTTCAACCATAGCCAAAAATTGTTTGAAGCACATAAAAACTTTGGACTTTGCTTTAAGCGGAAATACCCATGCATGCGTGGAGTTATCATCAATGGAAGTCACGAAGTTAAGGTAATTGCCCAAGGATGGAGTTTGCATGGGCCCACAAACATCAATATGCACAAGCTGCAACCTGCATGTGGCCCGAACTAAAACATCCTTTGAAAACTTAGAACACTACATCTTACCCAAAATACAGCCTTCACAAACATGTTTGACAGGTGCTTCAAGAGGCGGCAAAGAAGCAACCATATCAGATTTCTGTAAACGCAACAAACTGGCAAAATTCAGATGACCAAAACATGCATGCCAAAGTTTTGCATCTGAAATAGCCCTTGAATTTGCAACAGCATTTGCAAAATTTTTTCCACACTTGTCATACAAAGTGAGCTTATATAGCCCATGGCACAAAAGGCCAAATGCAACAATTTCATCACCAAAACTGAGATCATGAACTGTACATTTGTCATCCACAAATTTGACTACAAGTCCAAGTCTAGCAAGTGCGGATACAGACAAGAGATTCTTCTCGATCCCAGGTACATAAAGTGCATCAACAAGTGTGAAAGAACTGCCATTTGCAGCAGTAAGCACAATCTTTCCATCTCCCTGAACCGGATAAGAGGCATTGTTGGCACTAGTGATTGAATTCCCATGAGGGACAGACTCGAGAGAGGTAAACAATCACGATGTGAGGTAATGTGCTTTGTAGCACCACTGTCAAACTACCACACATGTGAATCTACAGCAAACAGACAAGCATGCATCATGGAGAGCAGGATTGTAAATGCACTCTGCACTAAAAGCCCATTCTGCATCAACATCAGCATTACAGTCTCCTTTCACAGAAGACTCAACAATGGCTGCATTTGTAGTGGAACCAACATTTGCATTGGAACCACCCTCTTTCTTTTTAGCCTCTTTGACCTTCAACTTAGGACACGACTTGATCAAGTGATCATTAGCTTTACAATAATGGCAACGCATTTTCTTTTTTCCCTTATCACCATAATTGCCATACGAAGTGCTACCAGCAGAAGCATTAGGAACAGAAGTTTTGCCACTCGCCACCAGCAGAACCATAAGAAGTGGTTGCATTGCTGTTACCACCCTTTCTTTGAGAAGCAATAAAAGCATGTTCAACTGCACGCTGTCTAGTCCAATGCCCCGGTGGTCCTAGTGTGTTCACACACATCACTACCACATGTATATGGTAACAAATGGTAGCAACATAAACATAGTATTTAGTTAACTTGGCATGAACAATACTTTTGCAAGAGAGAGATTTTAGAGAACATGACAACATTTGAGGACCGGATTTATGTGGAGCCAGTCCCCCCTCCAATAGGCATTTGTAATATAGATTCTCCCATCAAGGGAGACTTGGTACAATACAATCTTTGTGTTCCTTGTGACCTAAGTCATGCAATGAAGATGGAAAGCTTCATGCATCATGAGCATAACATAAACTTTTCCAAAAAGCATTAAATATCTCAAGCCTCAACTCCAAGGCCTCAAACACCGTCGAAGGTGGAGAGAGCTAGCGGGGAATGAGGGTAGGGAAGAGGAAGAAGAAGCATTCCATAGTAGAAAGAATTAGTTCCTCACTTATCATCACTCTTCTTGCTAGCATACATAATAGCATAGTAATGAAGATGTAGAAGATGGCAAGCTTAAGCATTGAAGCATGGCTCTTGGTTGGATTTGCATTCCATAGCCAAGAGTGTTGGTGTAGGCTCTCAACTTCTCTACTAGCTTGGAGAAGGAGATGGAGCTCTTGCATTTGCACTTCAGTTTAATATGAGAAAATGATTTGGGTTAGATATTCGATATCTATGACATCATATATAAAGATGGTATCAATCATTACTATGTTAAAGTTAAGGAGAGGCCTAGTGAGCTTAAGCTCGTAATGCCCGCAGATTATAGTGAAGTGGATATTTTGATGAAGAAGGAAATACGTATGTAGTTGTGTTTAATCCTTTTACTGTGGACTAGTAAGGATTAATAGGCATGAAAGAAAAGGTTGACGTAGAGCCAGCCACCAAAGTTTGTGTTGACTTGAGTAGCACATTTACTCATCTAAGCCTGAGGGGAAACTTTCAGCACAATAGTGCCGGAGATCAAGACCGGCAGTCGAGATGTACGACCCACGGGAAGGATGACTGACCGAACTCCTTCTAGGGCACCTATCAATGATTATGAGAAGCGAGATATAATGGTCGGAGGACCTAGAATGATGAGAATGGTAGCAAAACTCAAAGAATGCAACCTTCTCAAAGTGGCTAAGTGCATGCCAAATAAGTATAGTGGATCAAGAGATCCATACACACATGTTTTCATTTTTAAGCAAGTCTTTAGAGAGAAACAAGTTGCGGATTTCCACACATAATACGAGGGGATTGGGTTAACATTGGAAGGAACGATGTTGACTTGGTTCCAACCACTAAATAGTAGATATTTCTTGAACATTGATAAACTCTTACGAGAGTATGCCGAGGAATTCTCTAAGAGGGAAATCAAGCACAACACAGTGTCTCAAATCTATTCCTTTAGGCAAAAGGAAAACGAAAAGATGAAAGAGGGTTCACTTTGCTTCAAACAATACATCAAAAGATGTCGAGTGAGTTAACACAAGACAATCGCTTATCGATTCTCTTCATAGAGGGCGTGAGAAGCGAAACTCTCAAGAGGGACTTACACTTGAAAGCATGCACCACATTTGAACAAGTCACCAAGGAAGCATTGTACCTGGTCAACGACAATTACAAAACATACGGGGACGTAATTGAGGATGCAAAGACAAACACTAGCAGTGGATCTTCTACCATCAATTGAAAAACGTAGTGCTCCTGCTTCAATCACACAAAATGTGGATCATCTTGTCAAAGAAGTGGTCCGCAGAATGAACCAGACCTATAGAAAAAAACCCTAACTTGAGGCTGTAGAAACCACCAACAACCAATGCTCCAGGAATGTTAAAGTGGTGTGCCATAGAGCAAAAATACACAAACCATGACACTATTGAGTGCTTCTATAATTGGAATTACATGAGGGACAAACAGTATGGACTTCAGGTGGTACAAAAATTGCCACCACCTCCGAGTTATCAGATCAGACCCAACAATGCAATACACGGAGGGAACAAACCACAACCTATGTTGGGACAACAATCCCCTTTGCCTCATGATAATAGGGCCATAGTGCATTATACACAATCAACAGAGTCACTCGTAACTCAGTTGATGATGCCACCAACTGTTTACTATGAGGATCCAATCAAAAGCCATGTGAGGGAGACAGAGGTATAGCTTATGCCCCTGAAGAAAGTCCATTTTGGGCAAGCGCTGATGAAGTGACAAAACCTTCATTTGTGGATCAAGCTGTCAGAAATCAATTCAGGATGAATGAAAATACGCTCATGTTCATAGCATACCAGAATAACAAGCTTAGAGGATACCCTCCTAGGGCAGGCTAGCCGATGGGGATACCACCACCAACCCAACAAGAAGGCCCATGCTATGAATGTGGAAGTGACCAATGGGCACGAGGATGTCCTAACAAGGGCCAAAAAACAAAATTCTTTAGACTTTGTGACGATTATGGAGAGATAATTTGATTCAAAATTGTGCAAAGAATCCTGAGAATTCGAGGAAAGCAACTGTCAGTGTCATTGGAATTTTACCATGCTCGAGCGACTCCAAGTGTGAGCCAACTATTCCAGTTAAAGTGATGACTAGAGCTCAAGATCAAGAACCAACAAAAAATCAACTTGTGATGATAGAATGCCAATTTAGGAATTTTGGGAAAAATTCAAGTCCCATTATTAAAATGACACTTTCAATATACATTATTTTGACTTGTTAAAGGAATAAGTTGTATACTAGAATCCTTGAAATTTTGAAGGATTTATCCTTTGCAGGAATATATAAAGACAAACTTAGGACATTTTAAGACTAATCAAGCGACACATTTGATTTTATAAAGATGCACTCATGAAATTTTAAGGTCAACAAGTGACGCATTGAGAACATGCAAGATCAATGAAGTGGCACATTTGATTTTTACTTAGAATGCAGCTTCTTACTTTAGTCCAAATTTCACCAAAGATAAAGCTTAGAATACTCAACAATATGTTGATTTTTTGAATTTTTTGAACAATCAAAGATGCGGTTTGTCCTCTAAACTAAGTCGTAGATATTTTTTAACAAAAGATCGGGCTCCCATGTTAGAAGACATTTGCACATGGACAACACTTGTCTTATAAAAAGAATTCTAAAATTGTGATCCCTAAGAGAGAGTTATTCAATCTAAACTTTAGAAGAGGACATAAGGAGTAGACCCCTTTAAGCCTTGACCCACTTGTAGGTAATAATGAGAGGAAGGTTCAATTTTTTTATTTTTTTCTACAAAACTCACAATGGTGAGTGAATTATATTGTCAACCACAAAAAATTACATTCGTTCCATGCTCATATCGAGCCATGACAACTCTTAGATGATACATCAGCTAATTGGGAAGCCACCCTATGAACACCGTAGGGTCCTTATCTATGAGAATCAATTAAAATGATGACAATTAACCTGCTCCATACATCAGAGTTCTCGCCTTTTCCAAAGGCAAGGATCGCCCCCTTGCTTTCTTGTATTATCTTAGTGAAACTGGTAATTTCCATGGTTCTGTCGAATAAGTGACCGTTCCTAGCCTTCCAAACTTGTTTGAAATAGTAGAATCTAACAATTTGTGTTGCAATAAGCAATTATTGGCTTTTCAAAACCTTCCCTCCAAAGAATAGATCACACTCTTATAGAATCCTATCTTCCATGTCCTTTGCACCCATTTGCATATCTTACCATTTTGCATTGAGAGCATCTATCCGAGCTAATTCCCCTAGCCTGAGCCTTTACCCCCGTCGGCAACGCTCCCCACAGTACCTTCCAGAGAAATACCTTCATATTTAGGGGCCACTATGGGCACTAGATTTTCTTGTCACTTTCTCCCATCTTACCTCACGCCACTTCTTGCCCCACTGTTTGTTAAGTGGAGAGAACCAATCCATTGAATCCATAAGTATGTGGTACATGTCTTTGGTTTGAGGCTTACATAAGTATCTATTCTTAGGCCATTGCCATGCTTTCCAATCAAACTCGGACTCACAACTAGGTAGTCACTAGCCATCCATCTGTTCCACGGCTCTACTAATCAACAACCTTTCAATCCCATCCAGGTTGTACTAGAGAACCATTTGCTCTGTCCTTTTCTAGTGATTACTGCTATAATCCCATAGTTGGTCCAGACGTTAGATGCCTTTGTTATTGATCTTTCTAGTAGCTTCCCTCCAAAATGGGTTCAAAGATATGCTTCCCACCTTAGCCATCCACGGGGAACAATGAGATGCAGAGTTGTGAAAATACCTTGTCAATTCTCCCCACCCTAATGTCTCCACCGCTCTTTTGCATTTCCTGACAATCTTGCGAGTCACACCCCCGAGCTTCAAGCTAGCCCACCGTAGGGCAAGCAGTTTGTCGTGTACCTTGAGCCCTTTCCACTGTCCACCTTGCGAGTAAAGCTTGGCATTTCCCATCATGGCATTGGCCACATAATCCCAAAGTTGGTATTGCTTTGTGAGTGCGACCACAAACTTAGCAGATTGGGTCTCCGTGTGGACACTTGGGTTAAGAATCCCAAGACCACCAAGCTTGATCGGTCTCACAACTGTTTTCAGACTAGCCTACTACCAGGGCATCAAGTCTTTGGTGTTGTCCTTCGATAGGAATATTTGTACCATTTAAGAAACTCTTTCCATCTCCATTTGGCCAGCTTCAGTAGTGGACCATAATTGAAAGATTTATATGGGAGGCTGAAAGAGTCGATCACTTTCACTCTACTCTAGAAGGGAAGAAGAACATCTGCGCATCTTGTTTCTTATCTTCTCCATGACCCAAGTGAATTTTTGCTTGTGGCTAACATCCACCCCTAGTAGAACTCCAAGGTGTCGAGATATCTTCCCTCTTGACACTATCTCCGTGGAACACATTGAAGGATTGAATGAGTCACTCTCCGAGAGAGAGAGAGAGAGAGAGAGAGAGAGAGAGAGAGAGAGAGAGAGAGAGAGAGAGAGAGAGAGAGAGAGAGAGAGAGAGATCAATCTTGATTTTTCGATGCTACACTTCGACCCTGATGCAATGGCATACGTTTTCACAATCTCCAGAGCCTTCATGATCACTCAAGGGAAGGCTTTGAGACATAGTGTAAGTGAGTCATCTACAAAAAGCTTAGATATCAGTTGGTTGTTGTCTGGGAGAGAAAGCCCTTGAATCTCCCCTTTTGCAGCACTATCCTCAAGTAAGGTCACCAAAGGATGAGACTTAATGGCAAGAAATAAAGGGGCAAGAGGGCACCCTTGTTTGATGGATCTCCTGACCTCAAACTCTCCCACAATTCCCTCATTGAGAAATAACTTTGATTGGCTACTAGCACCAAAGATGCTCACCAGCCTGCACATCCGAGGCCCAAAGCCTAGAGATTTCATGACATCTTCAATAAATGATCATGTGATCTTGTCATAGGCTTTGTCTAAATCCAATTGGAGAAAGATAGATGCTTAGTGAAAGCGGCATATTCAATGCCCACCATTAGCCAGAACGTTATCATATATTGATCTTCCCTTGATAAATCCATGCTAGTGTGGGGTGAAAACTTTGTCCATAAGGGGAGAAATCCGTAGGGCAACCATTGTGGAAACAATTTTGTAGGCCACCAACATCATGGTGATGGGCCTCCAGTGTTTCATTGGAACACACACTTGTTTTGGGATCAGCTTGATGAGGCCCCTTTTGATACTTGAGTCCAAGATGCCATCAATCAGTGCTTGGTTGGCCATAATCGTAAATAACAGGGGATTTCAGCTCCTCCCAAAATTCAATTGCCATTCCATCCCACCCGAGGGATCTCTCTTTGTCCAGGGCTTGGAGTGCAAGAGAGCATTCCCCCTTTGTGAACTCCTTCTCCAAGAGGTTGGAGTCTAAATTGGAGACCGTTTTTTGGACACTTCCCAAGATAATAGCTCTGGCTTCATCCACTTCTGGGAAATGGGTCTCATGCTATCCTATGATCAATTTTAAGATAATCCCACACCCTTTTTTGGGTAAGTAATGAGCAAGAGGGTTAAACTTAAATGCAAGTCTTCACCCCTGCTAGGTGTAGAATTGGCAAGAGGCTTGAACTTAAATTTGGGCCTCCACCACTTTGCTAGGTACAAAATAGGCATAAATCTCGAAATTAATTTTGAGCCTCCACCACTTGCTAAATATCAATTTTCTAGGCATCAAATGAGTACAAGGTTTAACTTGACCACTAGCTGCTAGATAGAGAATGGCATGGGATCTAACTCAAGTTTGGGCCTCCACCTTATTCTAGGTGCATAATGGGCACGAGGCTCAAACTTAAGTTCGAGTCTCCACCACTATCTATGTCCATAAATGGCACAAATTTTGAACTTAAGTTTGAGCCTCCACCACTTGCAAGGATAAAAAGGATACAAGGCTCGAACTTAAGTTTGAGCTTCCACCAATTTCTATGTCCATAAGCGGCACAAAGCTCGAACTTAAGTTCGAGCCTCCACCACTTTCTATGTCCATAAGCGACAGAAAGCTCGAACTTTAAGTTCGAGCCTCCACCACTTGCAACGATAGAGAAGATACAAGGCTCGAACTTAAGTTTGAGCCTCCACCACTTTCTATGTCCATAAGCGGCAGAAAGCTCAAACTTAAGTTTGAGCCTCCACTACTTGCCAAGATAGAGAGGATATAAGATTTGAACTTATTGTGAGCCCTGCTCTTTTATAGGTACAAAACATGCATGATGCACAAGGCTCGAACTTAAGTTCGAACCCCCACCACTTCCTAGGTATAGAATGGACACGGGGCTTGAACTTAAGGGTATAGAATGGACCCGGGGCTCGAACTTAAGTTTGAGCTTATACCACTTGCTAGGTAAAGAAGCTTTGCTTCACTCCTAATTTGGTGATGTAACATGCTCTTAAAGGAAGCTTCTGGGCAAGAATACCCTTTTGTGTGTCCACTCACAATAATGTGAGGATAGTTTTCATATATTTAAAGTAGTTAAATAAAAATAAAATTTTATTCAATATTGAACTTCAATTATGTGCCGACTTTGACAAGCCTTCTTTTACTTCAAGTAAATGTCTCACACATGGGACTCAGGATTGTGCTACTAAGACAACACAGCAACGGGCGATTGGTGGTGAATCTCTTTCATAATTTACAACTTTTATACAAATTAGAAATCAATCAACCTATAATATAATAATAAGATGATTGATGCTCAATCTCTTTTATTACTCACGACTTATCCTCGTATGAAAGCACGACGTGATAGTCGCATGCTTACTCATTTCTTCATGATTAGTGATAAAGACCTAATTTTATACACAAGGCACATTAATGCATCATGATCACGTGAAAGAACAAAATGTAGGACAAAGACGACGTTGCTGCTTGCAACTTTGAGATGACGGAATATGGACAATTGTAGGCTCTCTCTCTCTCTCTCTCTCTCTCTCTCGCGTGTGCACATCTCAACTTTGAGATGCAGAATTCAACTTTGAGATGACGGAATATGGACAATTGTAGGTTCTCTCTCTCTCTCTCTCTCTCTCTCTCTCTCTCTCGTGTGCACACACACAGAATGTCAAGAGTTGGATTCCTGATGCTAGGCTAGAAGAGGCGATGTTTGCCTTAGCTGTGCCGGTACCTTTGTTGTAGACTTTCACTGCTTTGTTCGACTAGAAGCCCTGTACAACAAGAACACCAAGTAAGTGTCTGACCGGAATACAAACAGGAATTCTCACGAGCTCCTATGCTCCTTGCGTATCCTGACAAACTAGCTGTGTTGCACCCTCGAATACAAAAGTCGACTGTTTTCTTGGACCTGTGGGCCTCGTGAATGCTGGTGATTAGTTTTGAGTTTCATGCATTATTCAGATACGATAATACGAATCGTGTAGCTTTGAATGGTGGGAGTGCTTTGAATAATATACCTTGGTTGATATGAGCTTCAACTTTTGAATAATATACATTGGTTTTTTCAGCTTAATGACGTGTTTTCAGCTTTATGCTTGTTCACTTTAAGTCTTTAAAGCAACTTGGTTAGGGAATACTCATTGTTCCTCAACCCCAAGTTCGAGCCTTAAGATTATTTTGAGAAAAGTTTTGTTTTTGGAGAGAGACACATATCCGACGAGGATCTCTAGGACTATCCTGGAATGTGAACCCGAATTGCAATCTTGTTACGCATCTTCTCTATGGTTCTCTCAGCACATTTTACACCACGATTTGGTTTATATGCAAGTGTCAATGAGCCTCAACCTGGAGTTGAGCTTCCATGTTGTTTGTTAAACCTTTTTCCTTCTCAAGAAGTACTTTAGAATCTAAGCATCAAATTTCTTCTTCATACTCGCTCTTTTGCATTTTTATTAGTGGGAATTAATTAGATTCTATTGTCTCCTCTCCTTTCCATAGAAATAGCCCCTCCACTCTAGTCGTCATCGCGAGCTATACCCATGTCGCCCCAACTCCCCAACCCAAAAGCACCCTTGTTGCCTGTCTTTGTGCAAGGAGATGAAATTTCTTGTCGCAAGCAGTAAGTAATGCGTAGGACATCGAAGGAAAATTGAACTCAACAAATGGTGGATCATTCCTCTCTATAGCACTCTCATTCCCCTTCTGTCACCCCCTCCGTTTGCTATCATGTTACGAGACACTCCACCTTGCCCAAAGCATATTGTAAGCTCATTACTGAATGATGCAACTCTACAATACCATAGGGAAGAGATGATGTGTATGCAGGCCTCCCTTGAAGGTGTAAAATCTTAGAGAGAGAGAGAGAGAGAGAGAGAGAGGCCATGTTTTACACATGGCCTGCCCTCCACAATGGGGGAAAGATATCCTTCTCTTTTTGAGTCTACCGTGATGTTGTTTCTTGGTATTTCCACTTGTCCAATCCTGTGCTGTAGGAAGCTACCATCCCTTGCAAAATGTCCTTGATCACGATGCACCTAGTGCATGTTGTCGCATGCTCTTCCCTACATTTTCTAGCCCGCCACATTTGCCATCATCTCCTAGCTACTAACCCTCCCCCCCCCCCCCGGCCTTTCCTGTTCCTTTTCATTCACACACGTAGAAACAGCCACAAGCTAGAGACCCATGCATTGGAAAGGAGCGTCAACACACACTTTCACCTTGAAAACGTTAATTCTCCTCTATCATTCATTAATTCTATGTAGTTTTACATTTCCAAATTTTTGCTTTGTGGTGTTTTTTATCATGTAGAATGTAAGCACAACATCTGGACACACTTCTATATTTTGCAATGAAACTCGAGATCTCGCATCCAATCTCTGATTTGTCACAGTTTTACAACCTAGGACAATGCAAGCACAACTCAAGCACAAGCATGACAAGGGACTTGACACTTCCCAACACTTGATAGCAATGCATCACTGACACCCAATACTTGACAAAATACAAACCAGCACAACATTGTTAGGTTTTCTTCAGAACTTGACAACCACTACTTGACAACAATGCAACCTAGCACACCAAGAACTCAAGGCATCACAAACAATTGTCCCAAAATGATGCATTTTTCCCAAAATTCCTAAATATGTCTTATAGATGATTTGAAACTTTTCAAAAAAACCAAACTTGATAACAGGTCAGTTAGGACTCAGAGGAGATCATGAAAAGCAAAACAAGACAAAATGAAAGCAAAGAGGATGAAGGAAAAAACAGCTTTGAAAACAGAACTAAACCAAACAAAAGAACAGCTTAAACGCAAACAAGAGAGCAAGAAAAATTCAAAGGAGTTGGAAGAGTTGAAGACTGACTCAGGTGGTACAATCTTGGTGGAAAAGGTGAACAAGCATTTAGATGCTATGTTGCAAGCCTACAAGGAAAGCCTCAATAACAACCAAACTTTGGAGCAAAGACTATTGACCTATCCGCATCCGAAAGTTAAAACCAAAAGAAAGGAGATGTGCAAAAAACTCATAGTCGCGGCTAAAGCCCTGTTACAGCCCGAAAGTTCAAAAAATCATGAGCCTGTAATGCTTGATCTGGGAAAGGAAAACACAGGGACATGGAAGGAAACCAACACATGCAAAAAACTTAAAATTCAAGGATTATGTGATCGTTGTGGAAGGGATCATTTACTCATAAACTACGCTCAAAATCGAAACAATAAAATCAAACCTGTGAAAACAAATAAGGAGGAGCCCTGGACTACTGTGATGGTCGCAAAACACAACATATGAGGATGAATCCCTGGAGATGCAGTCAATTCCTGAGGTAGACAAGCCATGGCTACTGTGGAAAATAATCAAAAACAGGAAAGACGGAAAAGCCACGTTGCTGTCAACACCAATTTTTGAAATCAACATGGACCGTGAGATCTATTTGGGAGATATTCAATTATTATATGGCGATGCAAGAATGGAGATATCTATAGAGAGTAAACAAGTGTCCATAAAGAACTTTACCGTCCTTTTTAGGGGACTACAAGACAAATCTAAGGTAAGAATTGTGTCATCACAAAGGATTTCTATTCCACGAGTGACTGACCAAAGAGCTTACACAATCTATCGTCTTCTCCTATATGATGCACAACCACTCTCGTGAAACTTATACCTGCAAAATCCACTTTCCACAAGTCAAAAAGGTTAAAAAATTGGTTAAAAATAGCCAAAATTGCTCAAGTGACCAGACCCGGGGACTTAACTTGACTTTTGACAAATCAAACCTCAAAACTACAAGAGACACATAGGTGCAAAAGACTACACAGGTGATTGGGAAGCATCTAGAAGTGCAAGATTTCAAAAATCACTCCAAAGCCAACTACTACGATAGTTGCCATATATATTTGAATGGGACCAACTTGGTGCCATTTGATTCCTAGTAGTGCAAGGATCCCAAATATACCTTCCTTGACTCTTTTGGCTCCTATAATCACTATGGAATTGGAGGACAAAGGCTAAAATCTGATAATTGACCAAACAAGCATCAAAAAGTGCCAAAACACGTCATACACAGTGTCAAAAAGACTCACTTGATATTGGTCATCCAACAAGAATTGACTAGGCTTAAAAAGCTCACCAGTGTCAGCTACCGCAATTGCTGCAATTTGGCCCAGTTTGAAAATTTGACCATACCAGCCTGTGGGCCATCTTGCCAGGTTTCTAGAAACACCTTGGTTGAACCAAATAGACTCCAAAATCATTCCCAAAGACCTTTGCTAAACATTGTGCCTAGATTTGTCAAATTCTTGGCCAAAGTTTCAGAACTTCTATACTTTTTGAATTCTAGTAAAGATTTTGGAAGAAAATTGGACTAATTACTCAAAAGGCCAAGAGGCAAAGTGCTCGATTCTTTGTACACAGGTATCCAAGTTACCCCAAGCAAAGGAGACACAAAGGAACTAGCTGACCTCTCAGGTAAGAGGTTGGGATTTTGCAAGAAAGTATCTGTCCTAATTCATGTATTTGAGATCGGATAGATATCTCTTGAGAAGCGGTAGAGTGGCAGCTGACCAAGGGAGTTTGATATCGACTAAGGAGAGTGTTAATCAGGCAAAGATAGATCCTCTAGCTCTAATCATTGAAGAGGGTAGTGATACTGACACCTCTTCTGACAAATCCTTCTACATGATGTCTATCCAGCAACAAGGAGGCTTCTATGGACAAGGGACCGTAGGAGGTGGAACCTCCCACACCTTGTACCCTACATCAAAATACACAACAATCTTCATATAAGTAACAAATACACATGGAGCTCTAGTTTACATAGATGCTCCGAGACATAAGTGCATTTTCATAGAGGAATGGCTGGCTCAAGGATTAGAGATAATCTTAGTATATGATGATGGTGGTAGATTTCGCAATGAATAAGGAAATCAATACCTCATTGTCAGAGACCCAGTGAATTACAATCGGTTTGGAGATAATGTGGCAAAAGGAAAGACGTTCATGGAGACTCAGGAACCACCACCTAAAATTGAAATTCATGGAGCCTTATGTATTCATGACAAGAGTAGCAACAACTCATGAGAATATAGGGATTTACAAGCATGCGGACGAGCGAGTCATCTCTTATTTTTTATGTACAGAATCCTATGTGAATGAGTTAAGCCCAAAAAAGGTCATGCACCCATTTTCTTATGAAATGGTCATAGGAACTAATATCACTTTCCTCGACAAGTACGGACGTAAATATGAGCCAATCCTTCCTAGGGATGTAGAACGAGTGGTAACCCCAAAAGTACCGACACAGACTTGTGAGGAGAAACAAAAATCCATACATACCCCTAGCAAGTCCACCAATCCCTTCTCAGATGATTATGACACCACATCACATGCAAATAAAACAATCGTCACCCAACATCAAAACCAACAACCAACACCTCTATCATTTCAAGCATGGCTCCAACAGAATGCAACATTAGAATAGAACTCAAACAAAGGTGGATATCAAGCCATGACATGGCTAGGAGCACCACCAATACCACCACTCCATCAGCAATACACAAATGAGAGTAGAACAAGAACGCCAAATCTGGCAGGGATAGGAGGCCCACACTGAGAACAGAGCAAAGAGAAAGGGTTCCCAGAGAGGAACCTCCACTCGCTTTGCTAAGCCGTAGGTTAAGAAACCTAAGTGGTGTTTAATAGAGTTGAAATCAAGGCAAACCTAGACCAAGGAGGCAACAAGGACACATGTCAACCTCCTCCTCATGTTGCCGTCATGGTGTGCCTAAAGCCTATTGGTTGGCCTCCCAAGGGGTCCAAAAATAAATTTAGTTAATTCAATTAATTGTTTTAGCATTTATCAAGTTCTCTCTCTCAAAGGGGAAAGGGAGACACTTGTCCCAAGGCTACCCTTGTTGCTTGATATGTCCCTGCATGTGATTGGCTAGGCCTGGAGAGGTCCAATGATCTTCAATCATGAGCTACAAGGAGGGTTCGACCAAAGCAAGCTAGGGGTATACTCTCCCACACACATTCACACACACTCTCATTTTGCGAAGTGCAAAGTGCAAGAGCTCCATCTCCTTCTCCAAGCAAGTAGAGAAGTTGAGAGCCTACACCAACACTCTTGGATATGGAATGCAAATCCAACCAAGAGCCATGCTTCAATGCTTAACCTTGCCATCTTCTCTATCTTCATTACTATGCTATTATGTATGCTAGCAAGAAGAGTGATGATAAGTGAGGAACTAATTCTTTCTCCTATGAAATGTTTCTTCTTCTTCTTCACTACCCTCATTCCCTGCTAGCTCTCTCCACCTTCGAAGGTGTTTGAGGTCTTGGGACTGAGGCTTTGGATAGTTAATACTTTCCACAAAGTTTATGTTATGCTCGTGATGCATGAAGCTTTCCATCTTCATTGCATCACATAGGTCACAAGGAACACAAAAGATTGTATTGTACCAAGTCTCTCTTGATGGGAGAAAACTATAATACAATTGCCTATTGGAGGGGGGACCGGCTTCACATAAATCCGGTCCTCAACTGTTGTCATGTTCTCTAAACTCTCTCTTTCGCAAAAGTATTGTTCATGTCAAGTTAACTAAATGCTATTTTTATGTTGTTACCATCAATTAAGTTCACCCGCTATGCTCACAAAGTAATTTCACGAAAGTACTTTCTCTAATTTCCGCTACTCTCAAAGTTAATAGGCCATTTCCATTACATGTGATACCATAAATTAGATTTTGATGGTGTTTGGGTGATGATCTTGTGATGTGTATGCCATGCGTTGGAAGAAACACATCAAATTAGAGAATAATGATGCAATGAGATGGAAACATGTTCAACATTCGCTTTCAAAAATACTTAATACTTGAATGGCAGGCCTCAATAAAGTCTTACTTCACTTCTAGCCTTGTTTTGTTTAAGGGCAATGCTCCATAGGCTAGCCTTGGACGAAGTGGAAACGTGAGTTGATGTTCATAAGAGACACGAGAGGCAGCGTCAGCTTACAAACTGCGCGAGGGCGACAGAAAGCGTGCGTGGTGGAGAGCACTCACAGGAGAGCCATCCACGGAACAGGAGATGAACCCATCAGTGGCAATGCTCACCAAATTGCCCTTCTACTTAAGCAGTGTGGCTCTCCCCGAAGTCTCCCTGATGGCAGGCTTCTGCACTTCCTCCTCATCGAGCATTCCTTTGATGCCATTCCTTTGTTTTCAAACCGCCTGCTACGCATGTATGCTCATTGTGGGTCCCTGTATGACTCTCGCAGATTTTTCCACAGCATGGATCCGAAAGATCCACACTCGTGGCGTTACATAATCAAGGCTCATGCCTCCAATGTGAATGATTCCTTGCATCTATTTCAGCAGATGATGATGGAGGGCTTCTTACCTATTAATTCCACACTTATGAGCCTCCTCGCTGCATGCTCAAGCGCATCTAACCTTGTCCATGGCATGCGTATTCACGCTTGCATTGTCAGCAGCGATTTCTTTTTGGATGTGAATGTTGGGAACAGTGTCATCAACATGTATAACAGTTGTGAAAACCTAAGATTTGCAGTTGAATTTTTTGATGATATGCCAGTCTATAATGTTGTCACGTTTAACACGCTGATTGCAGCACTTGTTCAGCACAATAAAACTGAGGAGACTCCAAAACTCTTTCGTCAGATGCAGCTACAGGCAGTGAGTCCAAGTGATGTCACATTCATTTCCGTAGTCTCCGCATTCACGGCACTTGGGCGACTTGGTAATGGTATGGAGATGCATGCTCTTGCTATTTGTAGTGACTTTGCATCTGATGTAATTCTAAACAATGCACTTTTGAATATGTATGGCAAATGTGGTAATCTTACTAATGCGGAGAGATTGTTTTGGGCAATGCCCTGCCGGGAAGTGGCCACATGGAACTGTATGATTACGTCATATATTCTGCACAAAAGGAACCAAGATGCTCTGCAATTGTTTTGGCACATGGAGGCTATGGGCCCTTTGCCAAACAATGCTACCTTTACCAATATTTTCTCGGCATGTGCATGCAAAGAGGCCCTTGCTGAGGTAAAGCGGTTGCATTTGTGGGTTGTGGGGGCAAAGTCTGAGACAGATGTTGTTCTTGGTACTTCTCTTGTGAATACATATAGCAAGTGTGGAGGTTTGGAAGAAGCGATGCAGGTTTTTAGGCATATGTCTTCCTGGGATGCAGTTCTATGGAATGCTATGATTGAAGCACATGTGAAGGTGTGCAAGAGCAGGGAAGCCATTGAACTTTTCGAAGAGATGCAGTTGAAGGGCATAACCCCTACCAACGTTACATTCATAGTGCTTTTGGATGCCTTTGTGACCCTTGAAGAGAGCAAGCACATACATGCTCTGATTTCGCGTCATGGTGTGGACGCAGACCCATTAGTTGGAACGGGCCTTATCAATATGTACAACAGATGTTGCAGCTTATGTAATTCTCGTGAAGTGTTTGACAACATGCCAGACCATGATGTGTTCTCTTGGAATGCCTTGCTTGCAGGTATCTCTAGGCATGGCTCCATCAAAGAGGCACTATGTAAATTTCAAATGATGTTGTTTGAAGGAGTCATTCCCAATTGTATCTCTTTCATTAATCTGTGCGATGCGTGCGACAGCAGTTCAGCTTCCAAAGAAGCAGTGTGGATTCATGCTCTAATTGCGGCTAGCAATCTAGAGAAAGACGTCTATGTTGTAAAAAGTGTTATCAATATGTATGGGAAGATTGGAGACCTTGAGGAGGCCCACAGAGTGTTTGAAGAATGCAATGAGCGTGATGAGATTACATGCAATGCAATGATTGCCACCTATTCACAATCTAGCCTTACCATGGAAGCCCTATCGATCTACAGACAAATGCAAGCTGAGGGCATTTTGCATGGCAGATTTACTTTGGTTGATCTCATATCTGGGTTTGTCAATGCAGAAACTATATCCGAAGGGAGGCGGGTGCATGCGACAATTGTTGGAGGTCCATTTGAAGAGGATGTGACAGTGACAAATACCTTTTTGAATATGTATGGAAAATGGGGCACATTAGAGGAAGCTCGGATACTTTTTGAGAGAGTCCGCAAACAGGATACTCAGACCTGGAGTGTAATGCTTGCTACTTATGCTCAGCGGAACAAAGGCAGTGAGGCTCTTTTTACTTTTCAAAGGATGTGTCTAGAGTGCATGCTACCAGATAGAGTCACGTTCATCAGCGTGGCATCTGCTTGTGCAAGCCAAGGTTGCATAGCTGAAGGCAAGCAAATGCATGTTTGCATTTTAGAAAATGACTTCAGGACGGATCTGAACCTCTCTAATGCTCTTATCAGTATGTATGGCAAGTGTGGAAGTGTGAAGCATGCATCCAAAGTCTTCAACAATTTGCAATCATGTAATGTCATATCATGGAATGCCCTCTTGAATGTGTATGCTTTTCATGGTCATGGCAAAGAGGCCCTCCAACTCTATTCTAGGATGCTGCAGGACAATGTGGTGCCAAACGATATCACATATTCGGTTGTTCTTTCTGCATGCAGCCACGCCGGTCTTTTGAAAGAGGGACTTGAATGTTTTATCTCCATGGGCCAAGATCGTGGGGTTAAACCGTCAGAGGAGCATGTGAACTGCATTATTGACCTTCTTTGTCGAGCAGGACTTCTTGATGAAGGGGAGAGTATTGTCAAGAGTTTCCTTTCTCAGCCCACGTCTGTCACATGGACAATCTTGTCGGGGTGTTGCAAAATGCATTGCGATGGTGACCGAGGGGAGCGGGTTGCAAGAAGCGCCTTACAGTTGGAACCAAGCAACAGTAGCCTCTATGTGCTCTTGTCAAACATCTATGTATCATCAAGAAGCAGAGTGAAAATGATGAATCAGAGGAATGAGAATATGGCAAGTCATAATAGTGACCTTTAATATGAAGAAGAGGATCTCTCTCTCCACAAGATGCCATGTGCATCATAGCATAGTGGATGCTCACCACATTGACAACAATTAACTTACCCAGTTCAGTAAAGTCTATTAATCCAGCCAAGGCACGGAGAGCACTTACTTGATGGCTAAGGCACCTTGTAGAAAGCGAGGAGTCCTATCAGAAAAAATGGATCTGGTTGTTACATTATAAAGTGGCATAACCATATTACAAGCAAGGTTCATCGCCATACAAAATGTCATAACCATAACCATACCCATAACAAGTGCCTCAAGAAAAGTATGTCAAATTTTACCTCTGGCACCATAGCCATAGATAACCATAATGATGAGAAAAAAAAGGCAAAAAATGATGCTAAAAATGAAAATCATATTCATGAAAAGTCTCAAAACATAGAATAGAATCATAACAAGCCCAAACTTGCATTCACACCTCAACATTGCTCAACACCTCTCTCATTATGCGGATGCCATCTTAAAAGTGGACAAGCTTCAACAAGTTCATGGATTTATTAGAGGCCTTAATCTTGAGCTTAAGTAGCATATCAAGACACAATCCAAAAACTTTAGAAGATGCCATAATTCAAGCCAATAATCATGATGATTCCAACAATGAAAAATCATGCTTACCATCATTTCATAAAGGACCATGCACAACAACATTGATAATACAGGTGCATCACCTCATGTCAATACCAAGAGGTGGTTTCAATCTACCAATACAAGTGAGCAATCTAAGAGATCCAAGGGGCCTCGTGTACCTCTCTCTAGGCAAGATTCTGAGAGATCCAAAAAAGAAAACCTTTGTTTCAATTGTTTATCAGGGACTCCTGCAAAAAAGGATTTTCCCAAGGAAAAACACAAGGTTTGAGAAAGTAGAAAGTAATGCACATGATAGTGCAGCTACTCTCTAAACTCTTCGTTGAAGTATGCTAATGTGGAAGTTTCCTATATGGAAGAGGTTCATTAATTCTATTTGACTACTTCTATGTGGCGGTCAGCCCTTGGACCACATGATCTTGTGTGGATATTATAAAAGGGCACAAGTAATTTTGATGGATAACGATGCATCCCACAATTTTCTTAATTATAAGTTAATGAAAAAAAAATCTTCCATAAACTCCCAACTCACATCGTTAGAAGGTAGCATTGATTAATGGGCACGGAGTTGCTTTGAGAATACAATGATATCTTTCATAATTATTTACTTGTCAGTTTATAACCTACAAGAAATGTACAACATGACATAGATGTCGTGCAAAGTAGTAAACATATAAGCAAGTTGTTTTATTGGCCTAGTCATATAAAGAAGCAGCTGAGGTAGAATGAAAGCTTGCATATTACTTTAGCAAGGGTTTCATTCAACCCAGTTCTTCACCATGGGTTTCTCCTATGTTATTGGTGAATAAAAAGAAAAGTACTATGGTACACATGTGTAGATTACCATGGTATGAACATGGTTGCGAATTAAGAGGGTAGATGAAGTTTTTGATTAATCACGTGGACCATGCTATTTTACAAAAAATAGATTTACATTTAGGATATCATCAAGTATACATAAGACTTGTGTACATACCCAAACTTGCCTTTCGCACATGATCCCGGTAGTACAATTGTTTGTTTATGCCATTGGCTTAACTAATGCCTTAGCTTCATTTATGAGACTTATAGATAGTGTTTTAAAACCAAACTTGGGCAAGCTCGTTATCATCGTTCCTAAAGACATCCTTGTCTATAGTGTTACAAAAAAAAGCATGTACATTATCTTCAAAAAGTGTTTCACTTACTACATCAACACAAGACTCATGCCAAGGATAGTAAATGTGATTTTCTCAAGACAAACGTGCACTACCTTGGTCCTATCATTTCAGCAAATAGTATAGAAATGGATGCCTTCAAAGTGGATGCTATTCTAGAATGTATACTATACTAATTTGAAAGAACTTCAAATTATTTTATGGTTGGAATATTTCTACCGTAAGATTGTTCCATACTATGGATAACTTCTTGTTTTCCCTATGATCGACCATTTGAAAGGCAAAGGAGAAACTTTCTTTTGGGGAGAAGGTCGATAATTGAATTTTCACAAGCTCAAGAAGGCAACTTTAGCAACCGTGCCTATACTTGCTATATAAGTGATCCACTTAAGCCATTTGTTCTAGAAATAGATGCTAGCGCTAATTTTAGAGCTATTGGTATAGTTTTACTCCAAGAGGGAAGACTAGTGGCTTTTGAGAGTAGGAAGCTCAAGAGTGCACAAAAATTATTTAGAACCCTATACAATAGTTTCACGCTTTGAAACATTATAGACATTATTTATGCAAACCTCAACTTGAGATTGTGTCAAACCATGAGAGCAATAAATGGTTCGTAAATAAGAAATATTTTAAGGGTAAAATGGCGAGGTAGACTGAGATTATTTATGCAAATCTCAACTTGAGATTATGTCTGACCATGAGAGAAATAAATGGTTCACAAATAAGAAATATGTTAAGGGTAAAATGGCCAGGTAGACTGAGATTCTTCAAGACTATTATACTCGACTATGGTATAGAAAAGGTCGACATAACATTGTAGTAGATGCCCATAGTAGAATGCCAAACATTAGTTTCCTTTTATTCATAGAGATAGAAAGTGAGTCTTTATTCTCCTTAAAAGGTAGATGTAAGCATGACAAGCATACTCCAAGATGTGGATCCATGTTAAAATGAGTAGTTCTTCTCAAACCAATGCTAAAAATGCTTCTAGTTCCTCCACACACAATATTATTCTATCGAGTGTTGAATTGAATCAATGGAAGGATTTCTCCACTAAAGATGGGTACCTACTCCATAAAGAGAGAGTATTTTAGTGATGAACCCAAACATTTGGCACCAAATTTCATGATTGTACAAGTGCAAGGTGTCCAAACATAAGCACGACTTGTAAATTCATAAGAAGATAATTTTACTAATCATGTATACATAGACATGCTCAAGTGTATGTCTTGCACTATCAAAAGTGTCAAGTTAATAAAGCGAAGTGCTTCCTAGCTACAATTTGAAACTACATTCCAAGGAGATGACTCAATTCGGGTTATTGGCAACAGATCGACCAAGATGTGTAAGTATATACCAACAAAGTCTATTTGTGAAGTAAGTCTACAAGCTTTACAATTATTCTAATAACATAGTAAGTGATCTCAAAACATCTGATCATCTAAAGATTGATGGAGAGACAAAAAGGAACAATCAAGTGCAAGAAGATATGCTATGAGCGTATGTCAAAGCCAACAAAACCAACACAGTTTTACCCTATGACTTGCTGAATAACCATTCCCTCATACAATTGGGAAGATTATCTCCCTATTCTTGAATTTTATTATACTAATAAGAAAACACATAACTACCAAGTGAAGTCCATTTTTCGTAGGTATGACTTTCAACCTAAATCACGTGTGTTAGAGGACTTAGCCACCACAAAAAAACTTTAACATGTCAAGGACTTCCTAGAAGATTGTATGGATATATCTCACGTACTGCTCACCAAATTATTTGGAAAGCTCAAGATTGGTACAGAAAGTATGCAAACAAAAAGAGACATCATGTTACTTTCAAGGAAGGTTATGAGGTCTTTTAGAAGTTTCCAAAACATTCCAAACATCTGGAAAATAGACCCACTCCTAAGTTATCTCCACTATATTGTGGCCCATTTAAAATAATCAAATGAGTAGGAGAAATGGCGTACAAATTATCTCTTCCATTCAACTCTTGCATTTATCCCATATTTAATGTAAGTCATTTATGTTAGCACTTACATAAAAAAGACAATGTTGTTATTTCATGGAACTTCTTAGTTTAGTGTATAAACCCAAATAGATCATGGATAACCATGAGTGAAAGACATGGCATCATGTTCATCATAAAGTGAAAATATAGACCTAACGAAGATGCCACTTAAGAAAACAGTGATGTTCTTAAGGAGAAATTTTCCACCTTTGCTTTCGATGATGAATTTTTTTTTTCAAGCGGATAATGATAGTGGCATGTGGCACCTATAAATAAGGGGTTGGATGGGAGGAGTGCTAGGCCATTCTTATCCTTACCCTTTAAACATTTTTAAAACCCTCCTAGTTTTGAGGTTAAAAATTTGAAGCATTGATCGATAGTCACACTTAAACTTGTGCTAGTTTATTTCAGAATAAGCTTACAATGTAGCCAATTTCTTGAAATCAATGATCCCATGCCCCCTCCAAAAATGGCGATTGAAAGATGATTTTGCTTTCTTAGCATTCCCTGAATAGGAGTCTTACTAGACTGTGAGTGATGGTTTTGTCTTTACCTTATTTCACTAGGTGGATTAGGTCTTTAAGTTTATGAATCTAATTATAAGGCCACAAAGAAAACGCCCTAGTTTAGTTATGCTATGACCTCATATGTTAGACCAAGTTTTGCTCTAGAAAGACACAAATAGTTTTTGAATCATTAGGTGATGTTTTATAACGATGGCAAAAATTTCATCCCTAGAAAATGACTAAATTAAGCAAAAGAAACCATGCCACATAGTAGACGTAACTAATTTTGTTGCATGCTCGTTGTCAACATGACTAAGACAGTGACATGCATCCCCTTATATTGATAAATAACAAGAAAAAGAAACAAAACGTTAGAAAGATTGGCCTTTTCTTGTGCAACCATCAATACATTACACGTGATTGATATAAACACCACCAAAAACATCCAGGTTATGCAATGTTGTAGCCTTGCTAACATAAAAAATAACAAAAATAGTGATCAAAGATACAAATCACCTACATGATTTGAAGCATGTGGGTTCATTGAGGGACCCATGTGGGGGGATTAGCCTTTGTCCTTATCTAATCTTGTCTCCTCTACTCTCTACCTCTTGCACATGTGTGCATAGGACTCTAGTATTGGATGTGCATAGGGAACAATCTCTCTTCCTCTCCCACACCCTGGACATCATAAATGCCCAAAGGTGGGACATAGAAATTGGATTTAGTGGGATTATCATCAATTTCAAGTTGAGATTCACCCATTGAGCACTATTTTTTCACAATTCCCTTAATAATTTCTAGTTTGACAATCATCTTTCTAGAAGTCTTCAAACTTAGACTTTGCTAATGCAGAAATATGGGGAAAATAATGAGTGTGTACTTCCAAAATCAATTACCAATTGAAATGATTACCTAAGTAATTAGTTGGAGCTAAATGATGTTTTGTATAATTTGAGTTTGCTCTTCCTCTTTATCTCCAAGGGTGGCCTCTTCACCATGAGTTGCAACTACCATTCTACATATGCAACCTCTAGCAATTCCTTCCCCTTTAGGGTCTTGGCTCCTTAGAGGGATTTGACTAGGACAAGAGACGGTGGCTAGTACACATCCTTGAGGTCTAGTATTATGGGACTACTCTGGTAATGGTCCTCATTAAAAGTGTATTGTACTTGAATTTTTATCAATAAATTTTTCTTTTATGCAAGGCCATTATTCTACATTTAGGAGCATTCTTAAGTGTATTATTAATTAGAGATTTATTCAAGACAATCAATTTTGAAATCAGACATTCTATACGCAAATTATGTTAACTCTATGATTTATATCTAAAGGAATAAAGAGAAGGTTCTAGAGGCCTTACCTTTAGGAAAGTGGGTGTTGAATATTTTTTGGCTTCCGGATAACCAAGGGAAAAGAACTCCAAAAAGATAGGCTAATGTAAACTCCTAGCTAAAAGTAGAGGTCGCCTATAGTTGACTACATGAAAAACAGTGACGCAAGAAACTTGCAGTAAAAAATAGTGAAACATGAGGCAAGGATCCGAAAAGCATGTGCCAAGAATAATGCACCCCAGAATCCTATAAAGAGAGATAGAGGGTGAGCATTGAATGGACAGAGAGCAAGAGCAAAAAAATTCTGTAGAAAAATTTATATGCGACGGTGAGGGCACGCCATTTTGACACTGCCCCCTTCACTTTTCCCCATCCTCCACTCCCTCCAAGGTGTCTGACCAAGGCATAGTCTTTGGCATACTATGCAATAAGGCTACAATGAATTTGTTGGCGCCATTGGTTGTGTGTGAGGGACAACCATTTACCACAACTCAAAACTTCCCTGGAGGTCACCAATCCCAGTACTATTTTGGCCAAAGAGAGCATAACCACAAAGTAGCTAATAATGGATTTAAACCTCTTTGTTGTCTATATCTTCAAAATAATATGGGATTAAGCTTAATTTTCTATCTACCTAAGCTAAACCATGTGAAAAATAATCATACAAAAGAACATCTAGGTTTAGCTAAGCATGCATGTATGTGGGTGTATAATGGGCATATGCACTAATTATTAGGAGTAGAATCCATTGTTTTGTGTGATTTTATTTACCACAATCACCCTACATGTTGGTATTATTCCTCCTTAAATACCCTTTTCCCGATCACTTGAATGTGGAGTGCGAAGCATGGTTTCCTTCCTACATAAGGTCGTGTAGGTGATAGGAGGTGTTTCTAGATAAATGGATACATAAAACTTGCACTAGAGTCATATTAGTATGTAATTTATGAATGGTTTATAAGTAGATCTTGTTTTTGTAACTAACATTCACATGGTTCGGATGGATTCTAGTATTACACCCTCTCTGTGTACTACGTAAGAGATGCCCTACCAAGGAAGAGAGCGCAAAGCTCCAATGACATTGTGCCTAAACCTCCAGTGAACTTGCAACCTGTGGCGCCAAAAAGTGAGATTGTTGGTGGCCATTCTTAACCGCTGGTTATTGTTGCACCCGCTCCTATTTTTGTAAGTCAATTTTTAGTTTTTTCATTGTTCATACATAAGTTGTCTTTAAACGGGAAGCCTAGGATATCCTAAATTGATCAATAATATGATTATCATCACAGGAGACAAGCATGTGTTTTCAAAAATTAAGGTGAAAGAATTGTTTGGAAAAAGAGTTTTGATCTAGGGTAAATTTGTTTGATCACTATAGAACATTATCCCTAGAAAAGGAAGTTATTGATAGGGCATGCTCTTATCAAATGGAGCTTGCGATAAGCGAGGAAATACCACATCTAACAGATAATAAGCTATGGTTAGCAGCACTTGCATCTTGCGATGAGCAAGTATCCCTAACAATTAATAGCAGGGAAAGTTTTGATTGTTGGCTTCATAGTTAGTGAATAAGGAAACCTTTGCAGAGGCTCTTTTGGCTAGATAGAGAAAGTCCGCGGGTAGTAGCAAACTCACAAAATTGGATAATTATTTATGTTAAAATATAGAACTATCTTCATTAGACCCTGTTTGAGAAAAAATTATTTGGGTGATATTTGAAGGGCTATATGAAAGAACCCATGCCCGAATTTAATAAAGGAACCCTGATTGTACATGTAAAAAAATGTGGTGATAATTAATAAACAAGAGGAATGCGCGAGTGCGGTGTCGAAAGTGGGAGACTAGTATTTAAATGGCACTATGTCTACGGATGGGTGAACCCAATTAGTCGGGTACTTTTCACAAGTCTACCTATTAGTTAAGAATAAGTATCATATCACATCTAGGACTTTATGAATGGAAGGCGTGCCTCTTAAACATGGAAAAAAGGCATTGTTTATAGATCCTAGGTTTGTCAATGAGATTTTAGTTTTGCAATATAAGATCTAGCTCCCATTATAACCTTTGGGTTATCGACTTGGCTTGTGGTGTATGACCCTTACATCCACGACCATGAAGGATAGAGGACTTCCTCTTTTCCATTGCTCATATCCGTACTTCTTCAAATTGGAGTTAGGTGTCATCAATGGAGTTTGAGAATAAAGGAAGGCCAACTATCAAGTCACCTCAATCTCTAGGTTGAGGACCTTACAATTGGTATCAAGGATTTAGCTACTTGAGACACAAAGAGGTCACAACAAAAATCAGTGTCAAACATCATAGTTATAGAGATGTAGTGTGAACCCCGGGGGAAGACTTAAACTCCACAAGTGATTTGGAAAGCAAAGCGCATATTTGGATGTACGGAGTTCTTGAGAGTGTAAGTCTTAGAAAGGAAGATTGCATCCTAGAGCGTTCAGTAGAAGATGAGACATATATTCCAGAGCCTTTTCCAAAGGATTTATTTGAACCCTTTGGATGGGATCAAATACTGGAGACTCTTGATGTGTGTGGGAATGAGGCGACCCTGAATAAATTTTGCGATGAATATGGGCATGATATAACTCCCTTATTTATGATAAAGGTGTTGACGGAAGATAACGAAGTTTGTGAGTGTGAAAGCAGAAAAGTTTAGACAGATGGCTACGACTTAGAGCATGATGCCAAAGTGAAAACAAAGGAAGCAGAGCAACCACAAGAATATGTCATCATTGACATACCTGAAGAATCGACAAAAGCTGTTTCAAAGAAGTCCACTCCAAAAAAAGTACAAATGAAAGTAGATGAAGAAGAAAAGCTTCCAAGTTCAACGGCATATCTTCAACAAACGCAATATCAAAAGAAGAACAGGGACAAGGAAGAAGATCGACTGTCTCCTACAATGATCAAATTTAACATATGTGGAGAAACAGGACTCAAAATCACATGTTCAGCTGTGATGGATCCAAAAGAAACAAAGAATCTAATGACTTATGGAATGTGGATCATGATGCAAATAGCATGAGCTAGAAGAAACAGTTTACACAAGTTCAAAAATGCCGATTCCTAGCTTCGGAGTGGCAGAAAGGCTGTACTCAAATTGAGTACCGGGGAGTATAAGGATACATTCCACGTAATCGACTCCCATCACATCAAAGAGAGTCTGGTCTTGACAGAAAGCTGGAGGAACGTCTTCTTTTGACAACAATCAAAAGCCGCATCAACAAAACCATCAAAAGCCCCAAAAGCACCTCAGTCAATGCAAAAAAGGAGCAACCAACCATCATTGAAAAAGGTAAAGCAAAGGTAAACACTGAATTATATCAACCTCGCTAGACGACTTTACCTTCAACAAGCTTCCATCAAATTTCTCGTGAAGCCTCAACATTAAGAGCCACATCACCAACAATGCAATGGAAAGCAAAGCAAAAAGTCTATCAACCAAAGTTTCCATCACAAAAAAAACATCCAAAAGAAGCCAAAGAATTTCAACCAAGTGTTGGTATCCAAAGAGCACATCAAAGTCAAAGACCCAGTTTGGATACATGAAGCACAAGTTCAGCCTCAACAACAAAAGGTGACAGGGTGGGTAGCATCCAATGAGTCAATCACTGCTCAAGGCTACTTTGAAGGAAACATTAATGTTTGGGCCAAAAAGCCTAAAGTAACAGCCTGGATGTACTCACCTCAAGAAATAAGTTCTACAATGAGCGAGCCAAGCTATCAACGGAATAAAAATAACTCAAGCGGGAGAAAGAACAACAAAAAAGGACAGAAGAAAAGACCTTCCAAGAAAGCAACACAACAAGTATGGGTACCAAAGTCAAACTTCAACGAAGCTACCCAACACAAATAGATGCAGCAGTGGATGATTCCAGTTAAGCTACTTGAAGCACAAGGATTTGATGAAGATAACACTCCAATATGGTTACCAAAAATTATAGCTCAATCTAAAACGACGAAGAGAAATCAAGAAGCACCACAAGGCTCCACCCAAAGGCACACAATCAATAGGCAGATCCAACAACAAGTCACCATGAAGCGTGCTACAATCTCCAGATGGATACCTTGTCATCAATTACAAAAGCAAGTCTTCTACAAAGGAAATCATCAGATCTGGCTACCGAAGCCTAGTGTCCATCAAGTCATCGAGCAAAGGAGCAAATGCAAAAGACGATCACACACGAACCAAAAACAAGATGGGTTCCAAAATCGCTAAAGAAAATTCAATCACAAAGAACCCACATCTTTCAACAACCGCTTCTCATGCGAGATAAAGCAAAGGCTACATCAGTCACACAACAAGCAAGTCAAGAGGAGTCAAAGTATGCCAACCTACTCGACAAAATGGTGGCATCCAAAGACCAACACAATGGAAGAGGCCTAAATTTCTAGAACTTATGGAATTGGGTTTTTGGCCTTGAACAGGTAAGTCCAAGTCGCCATTAAAAATACATGGCATAAAAGTCAGAATCGGGCAGCTAAGCCACTAAATGAGCGAGGCATTAGTCCCAAAACTTCATGTAATATGCTCTGTGGTGTAAGTGTCTTAGGTATTCTAGGTACTGCTCAAGCTGGAAGAGTTGATCATAATTACCTTGTGTCGCTCATGCTGGTATAGGTGAGCATAAGACTCAAAGTCATTGTAGTATAGTGGTAAGTGAAGGAGGAAGTCCACAAGACACTCACGCACTCAGCACAATGAGATATGAGTGGAGAAGCTTCTACATCGAATACCCTTCTTGGAAATGTGGAAGCTATTGAGACGTCCTTTGATGTCACATGTGCTACATTTGTTCCTTGAAGCACCCATCAACTCCATCTCTTACACTACATGCTTTTGTTTGACAAATTTCTCATAAGCATATAGAGTGTCCCATAATTGGCACTTGCATTAGGCACTCTTCCTTTGTTTCTTCCAAGCACTCACCTTGCATGACAGATACTTCAAGTGGATTTTCTCAACTCCAATAAGAGCATATACCAAAGGCACTTTTTTCCCACCGGGTTTTTCCCCTTTGGTAATCTAGGTTTTAGACCCTAATCTAGAATCACATCATCTTCTTGTATATATTCCTTGTACATCAGCAATAAGGAAATGTCTAACCAAATCAATCGACAACGACTTGGAGCAAAACCTACAGGTCTCCGTATGCTTATCAGGAGCATCTTTTATCTTCAAGGCGACAACAAAGCTCCATCAAACAATGGCAAGTCAAAAAATGGCCTAAACACCAACCAATGAAAAATTCAGCAAGCGAGCTATCCACAACAACCATACGTAGCTCACACGGTGCTTCAACATTGGTGACCTATTTCAGACAACTCAAATTGTAGTGGACCTTGAAAGAAAATCCATCATAAAGTCCATGCCCCAAAGAGGATCAGTTCTACAAGCTCAAACACATCAACATCCATCTTCATGGTGGCCAAGACTGGCAATAAAGTGAAGACTGTGCAATGAGTTAAAAATTTGTCCCGATAGTCAAAGATCAAGTCATGTATCAACAACATGGTAGATATGAATCACTCAAGGAAGGGGGGAGCGTCATCAACGACAAAGCACTTCCCAAGCTGAAGTCCAACCTTGAGACATAGCTGAAAACAACCCTATGACAAGCCTACACAAGGTCGTGTCAAGGGACGACACGATTTAGGAAGGGGGGAATGTTTGAGGACAAATCCAGTGGGCGCCCACCTGGCCGGACACGTAGCCGGACACCACATTTGTACTTTAATAATTGTCCGAACTAGTGTAGTGACACTCTATGTAAATCCTAATTCTAGAGTAACAGGTCAATTCCCGGAGTTGTAATGATGTCATGATAATTGTAAAGGTCCATATGAGCCGGTCACTGGCCATTTAGAATGCCCTAGGTATAAAGGTCAATAACCTTAATGTGAAAGGAGGCTTATCTTTAGAAGAAGTGGGAGCTCAAAAAACGTGCGCTCAAGCTACGAGCTGCTCCAATTTGTAATCGATGTAACTAATGAATGGGTAATCAGTTTTCAAATCTGAAAGTTTCATTGTGTTCCTCTCTCTTTGCTCTTTAATTTAAGTGTAAGCATTGTAAGTTTTGCTGTGGTTCGCGACTACACGTCTGTGAGCTATAATTGCAGATTTGAGTACTTAAATCGTTGTTTTTAGTCATTTTGACCATAGGAGAGTGTTCTTAGACCATAGGACGATAGTTCTGGATAGTTATGTTGCAATTTTCAGGACCTTTTTCATGATGGATCGTGATTTTAGTACCTTGTTGGATTGCGACCAGACTTGCTAGAATAGTGCCCCTAGGTGTCCTAGACCTCCTCCTAAAGTTTCATTGCATTTCGAGTCCGTTCGAGTGCCGAAATGGCGTGATGACCTAGAGCTGTGAGAAAGGACATAGGCAGATTTCGCTAATCATTGAGTGTTGGTTTGCTTGTAGAGTTGTTGTATTCGCTTGTTAAGGTTCACTTCGTGAGATTGACGATCTCATAGGAGTGAAAGCATGTTAACCTGTCGCACTTTTTGTGCTAGTTAGCAGTTTCAAGTTAGCACATCTTCAAAAAGTTGGGCGTCCGGTAAATTTTTTACAAATAATATCAAAATTTGTCAGAGGTTGTACATTTGGATTCCTTGTTTCAAGTGCTTTCTATTGATATATCATATGGCATAGATCTTGGAGATGTAGCTCAAGTTATTGTACTGGTTAGCACATGTCAAAATTGTGCTAGTTAGCATTGTCCGGGACATGAAAAAGCATGACAGGTTAACATGCTTTCACCCATAGAGTTTCCATGCCCCATCTGAGTCACTTTCCGTGAGTATTACATTATATTAGTGCCAGAAAGCTATGCTGCAGACGTCCGTCGCGGCGACCCACTAACACATGCCCATGACTGTCTTGGGGGGATGGGAATCCAACGTTGCCAACCAGTGAGCCATAAACCGCGACCTTGAAGCCACGGACGAAAGTGTGTGCACCGATGACCTTGTAGTTGCAATGGGAGGAACTGAAGGTAGGTGATGATTCATTGTTAACTGAGTCAACGTCAGTCAACAAAAGCTGCTAAAGACCAAAGATCAAAGACGTACTAATGCACATTGAGGATGAATACAAAGAAGCAGTGAAGATTGGAGTTACACACTTTTCATATTTTCCAAAATGGCCATGTACAGTAATTTCTCCAATTATTTAGACATTGTGATAATTGTAACGTGTTACGGGTTCAATAAGAGTTCCATGTAAAGCATAGGTTAGTTAGTGTACCTAGGTTGCAAATACAATAAGTGTGGAGCTTTAAAGATCTTGGGTGCCAGACATTACACGTTTTAGACCTTGGCTAAGGTATAAAAGCCAACTTTGTAAAGATTTTATTAAGTTTTGGATAAGAAATACACAGCGTGAGCTAACGGCGCTCACTCCTCTCCTTCTCGCGCTTCCTACTCCCTCCCCGGTTGTCACATTGCAATTGCGTTTGTTGCATTGCAACCGTAGGTAAGAGCTCTACGCATTAACGTAAACACATCACAGTATTTCGTAGCTTTTGGCATCGCCGACCCACGGCCTAATTTCATCATAACTAGGAATTTACACTTTCAAATAAAAAACTAAGCATAGGCGGGGTATTGGGGCATCATTGCTAAGCATTTAGATGCATTATGAGTCGAAAACGACTAGGTCAAAAATCCACTACTGTTAATAATCGCGATTTTGGAACTTGACCTAAAGTGGGGTTTGAGATCATAAGCATGTGTGCTTAGGTCTTACAAACTTGTGCTAGAAGTTTCGTTACGTTTGGATGTCATCTGATGCTGTAACGGATGTGATTTTTTTCCCGATGAGCGATTAGCTTTTGGTGATTTCAGTCACTTGAGTGTAGCTTGAGTTAGATGCGAGAGATTGACAACCTCTTGTAGCCTCTATGCACTAGTCGAGTCAGCTTCGTCCCATGGTTTGACAAATTAATCGTGGTTCTCGCTAATACTACAATAAGATAGGATAGTGAGGTTAGATATGCGTCCCACATTTGGCGCCGTTGTCGGGGACGAATAGATCTAAACTAGGGAAAACATGAGCGTCTTGTGTAGTTGTCCATTAACTTCCTCTAGGTTCACCTAGAGTAAAACTTTCTTTTTAGAAACCGCATAACATAAGATTGTCATCTTTTGCTGTGTAGAGGTAGCTTGGAAGTAATTGTACTTGTTGAGTGCCTTTAGGATTGTAGGATTGTAGAAATAAATTAGGATTTTAAGGATGATTGATAGACGAAACAAGTCTTAAGATCAATGCTCAGGAAACCATAAAAACAAGAAAACGAGTGTTTGTGGACACTTTTCACAACCCCATTGAATGAGAATCTAGGAGTAGGGTAAGTAGGATCCGAGGTGGATTTCGGAACACTGCTCACTCCAAACGAATCATTTGTGAGTTGTTTATGTGAAGTTACAGAGTTTCACATCTACGGCTAGAAATAGCAGAAAAAGACTCCGAACCAGTCAATCCAACTGGACAGTAAGCCTAAAAGTTGTATGAACGAACGCGTAAGCTCAAGGACACTTTGAGGTAAAAATTTCAAGAGTTGGCCAGAACTCAGATTATTTACTTTTTCTTGATATTTTAGGTCAAAGTAAGTTTTGACTTGATTCATAGGCTCGAAATTAATTATGAAAAGACTGTCCATTGAAAAAGTTTTAAAAAGTGTCAGTTTTGGGCCAAAAGTTAATAATCACGATTATTACCTTTCAAATCAGATTTGACCAAAGTTCATGCCAGTGACTCATTACATGTGTACAAACAACTTTTGTAAAGGCACAAAAGATTTGGATCACCAAACTGGATAAAAACTACAATTTGTACTGACTTTTTGAAACTTGAGTGTAAATTGGAGAAAAATTTATCCAAACTTGTTGAAATTTGATATATAGGCTTATTATATTCATGTGATAAACATGTGTACATGATCACTTGACCAAAAAGATGCAAAAAGTTGCTAGATATAAATAATCGCAATTATTTACATCTGCCCCATTTTTCAACTTTTTTGACCAAGTCAGCATATCACTAGTTTTACCATGTTGTAATAAGCCCACAACCAAATTTGGTAAGATTTGGATCATTGGATTGAAAATTGTGACCAATTTTGCAAAGTCAGTCTGTGGACAGAAAACTGATGGCCATTTGACCAAAAGTTGTCCAAACTTGATCAAACTTGGCTAGAGACCTTAACTTGAGGTGCTTAACAAGTCTGTGTCAAGATTGGAACAAAACTTGCAAAAAATTAACATAAGTAAAATCACGATTATTTACATCTGCTCCAAGGTCATACCACAGTATATTTGGGCATACCACAAGGTCAAGCACATCAAGTAGACCTCATAAATCCATTTTGGTGAAATTTGGATCACAAAAGTGAAACTTAAGCCGGATTCTTGAAATCAGAGTCTGCGTACATGAAACAGTTGATAAACTTGATGAATCTTGTCCAAATTAAGTTTTAACTTGACCTAGAGACTCAAAATAGATCATAAAAAGACTGTCTAGGAAAAAAGTTTTAAAAATTGTTCATTTTAGGTCAAAAGTTAATAATCATGATTATTAACTTTTGGCTCAAAATTTATCAAGGTTGATACCAGAGACTCTATGCATGATTACAAACATCTTTTGTGAAGGCTCATGAAGTTTGGATCACAAAATAGATCAAAACCTTGATAAAAACTGAAATATGTACTGAATGTCGAGAACTTGAGTGTGACTTGGCAAATCTTGTTCAAATTCAGTGAAACTTGACTCATAGGCTTATATTGATGTGTTAAACAAGTGTGCATGCTTAGATGACCAAAAATTACCAAAAGTAAATAATCACGATTATTTACTTTTGAGGAAAAAAAGTTCACAAAAAAAAGTAGTAGATATTCACAATTATTTACATTTGCTCCAAAATTGAGAAATTTTGCACAACTGGGTGAAAGGTGGGCATGGGAACTCCTTCGACACCTAGTTTATTTTTTATATGACACATATTACATATATGTGTGTAGTCTTTTGAAAAGGCACCTGGAGATATGAGCTGCCGGATACTGGCTATGAGACCTTTTGTATATAAACACTTCCTTTTTGTATATGAACTAACAATAATATATGTTGTAAATATATTGTATGTACACTATGGTCTATTGAGTGTGAGTCTCTCTCTCTTTTCTCTCTCTCTACTATGTATAGCCATGGCTTTCCCAAGCTTCAAACCACCTTAAGCTCTTTGCACACACCACCCGTTCCTAACAACTGGTATCAGAGCTTGGTCGGCTTCCGGCTTCCATCCCGAGTGTGTATCCCTACCTTGAACCAAACCTTTGAAGCTTTTGAGTTTGAAGCTGTAGGAGAAACCGAGCAGCTCATCAAGCAAGAGAAAATAAAAAATAGAAGCAGAGAAGTGGTCCAGAGAACCACGAGCCCAATCGGAGGGCAATTTCCTTGAGCAAGGCCAGAGTCGGGCAGCGCCATTCCAAGGCGGGGGAGCACACACAACGTGTAGCGAGAGCAGGGCAATCCAAAGGAGAAATCGGGCAACAAAGCATCACATCACACACAATTGGAATTGGGTAGCAGCACGAGCGGAAAATCGGCAGCAATTTGAAGAGCCGAAGCCGGGCAGTGGAGTGCGCATTGAGCAGGTCCTGACCAAGGAGGATTTAGAGCCGGCAAAAGACCATTTGGCAGAGAGTTGAGAAGGAGCTTATAGGCCGTAATTGGGCAGAAGGGAAAGAGATTGGTGCGCATATAACACACACACACACACACATTTTGTGTGTAGTGAGCTGCAGAACCAGCGCTAGCGAAAGACACACACACACACAAGCCCTTCATCATCCTGCTCAACACAGCCTCAATCAGCCCCCACAGATTCAAACAAGAGGCCAAGGCAACCCATTCTGCATCTTCAGTTCATGCGAAGTGCTAGCACCCCATCACTCAGAGATTGGACGGATCCTGCTCATTTCGACAGTAATAACAGATTTCGCCAATTCATTTGTTTTGTTTTAAGCCTTGACCTTTAATAAATTGAAAATAAAGCCTTGTTCTCGCCCCATCACTCAAATACATTGACACCGAAATGGGTTTCCCACAAGCAAGAGTTACATAACAGCTTTGGGCTCAGTCCTACTTATCCGAAGCTTGCAAAACATCATTGCTTCAAAAAGGCCCTTTCCGAGTTTCACTGCTTTACAAGTTTTCCTAAACCAAGAGCTCTTTTCAATACTTTGCAAGCTTGAGTTACTCAAGAGAGCTATCCAGCTAGCTGAAAGGAAGCTTGGCTAAGCAAAGCACCACATCAAGCTATGAACATTATTCTTGTATAAATTCAAAGCGTCCCTTTTTGTTTCTTCAGGGCTTTAGTGAAGAGGAGCTTCTCAGGAGAGAAGAGTGACTTCACAAATCTAAATTACTAAGCACTCACACTTGCACTATTTTGTAAAATTGGGCAAGACACTGCCATAGAGAGATTCTCTCTATCGGTAAGACCAAGTCCCTGGTAGCTTTCACAAGCGTTTGCACCATGGAAGAGAAAGGAATCATAAAATTCAATGGGGAGGGTTTCCATACTTGGAAAACTAAGCTAAGAGGATACTTAATGAAGAAACATTATGAGCCGTAGTAAAAAAATCTCTCAATGATCATGAAGGCACACAAACCAGGGCTTCTACTGCACTTAATCAAGAAAAAGATGAGCAGGCACTTGGCATTATAATTACTGCACTCCATGACAATTATGTACATTTTATAGATGAGTGCACACATGCATACGAAGCCTGGCGAGTTCTAGAAGAGAATTTTGGAGCTAAAGCAAAACGAAGTAAAGTTAGCTTGAAACGGCAACTTTACAAACTCACTATGCTCGAGGGGGAAGACATAGCCAGTTTGGTCAATAGGCTTAAAAGCATGATTACACAACTGACCTACATCCAATGCGAAGTAGAGGAAGACGACAAAGTTGCAGTCCTTCTTAGTGCACTTCCTTCCAACTATGACCATATAGTCACAATTCTTGAAGAAAAGGAGCCAACTCCAGCACTTCAAGATGTGGGAAGCTCACTTCAGGCAGAAGAAAGGAAGTAGAAAATTCCACCTACACCGACAAATGGGGCTTTTCTAGCAAGAGAAGGTGAATCATCCATAGATTTCATATCATCTTCCAACGTCCGAAAATGCTATGATTGTGGTAAAATGGGTCATATAGCTAAAGACTGCTATATCAATAAATTTTGTAGCACTTGTGGAAAGAAGGGGCACCCTACTTCTAGGTGCTATTCAAAAGTTCAAGATAACAGCGTCAACAATAACAACAAAGGCAAAAAACCAATGAGAGGAGAAGCACATATAGTCCAAGAAGAAGAAACTGAGGATGAAGGAGAAATTTCTTTCGTTACAAATGTACTTTGGAGATCCGTTTCTACTCTCTCTAGTTCAAGGGGAGGTATTTTTTCATCCTGTGTGGATAGATCATGTCATCCTGTGTGGATAGTGTCATCCTGTGTGGATATTTGGGTCTTCAGTGTGTATTACATGCCCAAGGGGAGGGTTGAAAGGTGGGCATGGGAACTCCTTCGACACCTAGTTTATTTTTTATATGACACATATTACATATATGTGTGTAGTCTTTTGAAAAGGCACCTGGAGATATGAGCTGTCGGATACTGGCTGTGAGACCTTTTGTATATAAACACTTCCTTTTTGTATATGAACTAATAATAATATATTGTATGTACACTATGGTCTATTGAGTGTGAGTCTCTCTCTCTCTCTCTCTCTCTCTCTCTCTCTCTCTCTCTCTCTCTCTCTCTCTCTCTCTCTCTCTCTCTCTCTCTTTCTCTACTGTGTATAGCCATGGTTTTCCCAAGCTTCAAACCACCTTAAGCTCTCTGCACACACCACCCGTTCCTAACACTGGGTATACCACACGGTCAAGCACATCAAGACTCCACAAATCAAACTTGGTGAAATTTAGATCACAAAATTGAGACTTAAACCAGATTCTTGGAATCAGAGTCTACGGACACTAAACAGTTGATAACTTGGACAAATCTTGATCAAACTCAACCAAACTTGTCCAGAGACCAAAACAAGGTAATTACTTGGAAAAAAAATCCTAAAAAGGTGTAAAAACTGAGAAAAGTAAATAATCGGGATTATTTACTTTTAAGCCCCAGAAACAAGATTTTGGACTTTTGAGCTTGTACAGTGCTAGAACAACATAATACAAGGCCACTTTGGCAAAAGTAGTCTTATCAAATCCGAGCAGAAATTGTTTTGCTAGGAGACAATTTTTACAGAACCAGGCGACATGGACTCATCTCGAGCTGAGAGTTCAAGTACAGTAGAGCAAGCCAGTAGCAGTGGTAACACAAGTACAAGTGCAACAGAGCATATTTTACAACTATATGGCTACAATGGGGATAAAGTCTTATATGCAAATTCAGAAGGCCATAGATATCTAATGAGCAGCAAAAGCAGCACAGGAGCCAAGATCTTATTGATCAAAGTAAAGCCAGATTTAGAGAACTCCCAGATGTTCACAGACTTCAGTGGAGCCATGTATTGCAAGCTCAAAGATGAAGTGCAGATAGAAGTTCAGATAGTCAACCCGAGTGTTTATCCAGAAATCTGCACAAGCTAGCAAAACATACAATTAGTGCATATGCAATCAGGGTCATTGTACATGGACTACAGTGGTCAGATCTATAATCGAGAACCATAAATGAAATATCCAACAAATCAACCAATTGAAGCCAGTCTAATCAAAGAACCAAGCCAAAGACGGTACGAAGGTCAAGATGGAGCATTCAACATCTTGATGCTTAGTGTTTTAAAAGAAGATGCCGACAACTTGGCCAACATAGAAGCAAAAACTTCTCAACTAGAGCTTGACATGACAAAACCAAATGAAATACCACCAGCCATGGTGTATTGCCCAGAGTATGGACGAAAAGGTGGACATTTTTCTGAAGATTGTCCAAGAAATCCTGGCAACAGGGACATATCAACCTCCAAGCAAGGTATAGAGAAAATTGAAAATGTGAATCTCGATGTAAGTGCATTTAACTCGTCACTTTTAATGCAATCAGATGATTCTGCATTACCATTAGAAGCATCGGTTAAAACACTACAAGTACAAAATCAGCATTAAGATGCACAGGCACATGAAAAGCTTAAAATTGATTCTTTGAACAACAACTTCTTGCATGAATTTAGTAAAGGTGTCGAGATATCACCAAAGGGTGAAAAGACTGTTAGGTTTGAAATGATTCTGCATCCACTTCCACAAGTGTGCAATCATTCATGAGTCTAAAGGATACATCATACAGAATGATGTTAGCTTTATATGGTACACATAATTCATATGCATACTATATATGCCAAAAAGGGAAACTATACAAAAAGGATCAACCAGTGTTTGAGTGGCCCACATACCACCTCATAGAAGTGCGTCCAGTGATAGATCAGAAAGGATGGTTCATTTCAGAGGAAATAATATAATATAGCCCATCCTCTCTAGAGATGAAGGATATTACCCGAGTGAACCCAGAAATCTGTTCAGAGCCAAATTCTCCTCCATTAGAAATCAAGCTTCAATGTTGTGACCAAACGAGCATATACTTCGACCAAAACAATCGTAGATATAGACGAGAGTCTAACATCTATGATGCCTTGGGTCTTGAAACCATAGAAGCTCATATCATAGGAGACCCATGGGATAGACAATATCAGGACAAAGATAATGCTATCTACAGCTTGACTTGGGAAATAATTTTTTATGTTTCACGGAGATACATAGGAAACTATGCAGAAGGTTTACAGATGCCAAATATCAACAGTGCTACCCAAAGTGTACCTTCACAATCTCAAAAGGTGAGACTCAACCAGAGGCAAATAGTTTTGAGCTCTCACAACGAAGCAAGCTATAGTGATCACCCTAGGAAGGGGGGAGCTGCAAATTCATTAAGCTCAGCTCTAGTACCAAAAAATGCTACACCAGTTAGAAGCTCAAGAACTTCTAGTCAGCAGACCCCTTCAAAGCACAAACCATTGAAAGATCATATGGTTGTTGGAAGTTTTCCATTGACCCAGAAACCATCAAAATCTGCAGAAAATTTCTTCTATGAAGATCATCGGGGACAAAAGTTTCAATTGATCTCCACAAGTCAAAGTCAAAAGCCGAGAAATCTCATAGTGTTCAAACAGTTGCATGAGACCAAGCTCGCATATGCATATCAAGATGTACATGGTAATGAATATTAACAAGATCATGATCTGGTACAAACCCCATGTGGATGGTACGACTAAGTCAAAGACTATCTAAAGATGATGCAGAACCTCAAGCTGCCAGAACAGGTGACAGAAAAGTCAAAGTCAGTGGGAGATAAAGTCCAAAAAGCTACACAAAGGTCACCACCAAAATCTCCTCCAAAGAGACAGATTCTGCTAGAAAGTACAGTGGATCTATTAAGATCAAGCGTTACCCAGATGCAGGAGGAAAATGCTCAATAATTGCAAAAAAGTGCAATATCACAGCCAATGGAGCCAACATCGATTGAAACAGGAGATCAAAGCAAAGAAGTTGAAGATGAAGCTCAAAGGACACAATCACTCTTGAGATGATCAAATGCAACATTGTTGGTGAAAACGAAGAAAAGCTGTCCAGAGAAGTAAAGCTAGATTTTCAATTAGACAAGAACCTGATTCCCTTTTCGCACTTGGAAAAGATGTGGCCAACCACAGCTAGGAGATTCTCCTAAAATTGTGAGCATATCAGGAGACAAATGAGCAGAATGCTGGGGAATCATCTTCACCACCATTGAAGTAAGTTCACAAATCATCACAGCTAAATTCTATGTGATCACAGCAAGAGATATGCCAGAAGATATCATAATGGGAATGCCAATTACCAAGAAGATGTTAGAGACACAGAATTCAAACATGACAGGGTCATGATAGACATCAAAGAATGAAGACCAAGACTAGTCACCCACGGACGACAGCAAAAAGTCCTCAAGCACAGTTAAAATGGAGACTAATATCAAACCAGATCTTATTGAAGATGATCCATCTCCATCAAAAAAAAATTCAGAAGAGCTTAAAGCAAATCAGGCAATAGCAACCACGAAAGCTATTGAGCAGAGAATGCCACCAAGATAAGAAGTAAAGAAGTTTAAAAGTGCAAACAACCAGGAAGCAATAGGAAGTCCAAAGATACAGACATTGCCAGTCAAATCAGCTGATACAAGCCAGATTGGAACACAAAGTCTCAAGCTACTCTCCATAGAGACACAATCAGATCAAGATGAGACCATGGAAAAAGCAAAACAAATACAAAGATCTTCAATAGAACCAACAATGAGAATAGCTATAGTTCTCAGCAGTACAAAAGGAGCAAGTGTCAGATGCAATGCTCTACTGGATAAAGAAGCAAAATACAATATGGTTGTAGAGAACATCCAAAATCCATGCAAACATGATAGCAAAACAATGAGAAGTTTGCATACAAGTAAAAGAGAAATGGTTGCTACCCTTAGTATCCAAAATTATGAAGAGGATGTAAAGCTTCAGATGAAGCCTTCAAAAGAAATGCTTGTAGATGTCATCCTTGGACATCAGTGGTTAGACCAACACAAGGCCTACAAAGAAGATACAATGCTAATACTCTCTTTTCCAAGAGGTAGCCAACAACATTTACAGGTACCGTTAATGCTAGATTCAGAGTTGTAGAAGTCACAAGAATCAAAGACAAATATTACAGACAAAGGTAAAGCTAAAGTGGACTTTCCACTGATTAGCAAAGAAGGTGTGACATTATATGCCTCTACATCAAAGAACCCTAATGGATTAGATTCTTCAAGCAAGTCATGCTTTCAAAACTTCAAGTCAATTGCTGACCCAACTGAAACCTCTAAGGAGACACCCAGAAAAGAAAAGATGCATTAGCCAAAGTACTAAAGAAAGCAAAGGAAAGTCAAGAAAGTGTTTGTTCTGAGCATTTTAATCAAAGTCAATGATCCGATTTGGGTTAAAGACGGGAAATCAACACAGGAAGACAAACACATGGGATGGATAGCATCACACTGGAGCTTAAAGTAACAGGAGTACTATGAAGGTAACAGACATATATGGGTACCAAAACCTCAGGTAAGGGCATATGAAGTAACGTCAAGTCCCTCCCAAGAAAGAAGGCCCACAAGGTATCAATCTCGACAATATCTTAGGATACCGAAGAAGCAGGTATACAATAGAACAACATCGAAGCATGCTAAAGGCTACCACAACTCACAAGAGGATACAGAACAAAGAAGGATCTCAAAGAATGTTCCTCTTGGACAAGGATTCTATACAAGTTATACCAAGATTTGGCTACCAGTCAACCACAAGCCAACTGCAACTACACCAGACCTGCATGAATATCTCAAGAGCTCAACAAGACCTAGAGCTCAACAAAGGTCATCAAGAGATTTGGATTCCTAAGTCTTCCAATGCTCCTAGTCAAAAGCCAGATGTCGATAGCCAACAGAGGCCTACAACAACATCAAAGACTCCTATCAACAAGCCCAATTGGAGAAGCAAACAAGTAATGGATTCTTCACAGTCAAAGAAGGATAACCCAACCAACACGAATGCAGATTCAAAGATGATAAAATAGGTATGGCAAAAAAAACCTTCAATGCCAACTTGGTCCTTCACTAATCCTCTTTTTGAAGATTAAATCTTACTTTTACTTGAAGAAATGTTTGTAGTAAGCACAAGAATGTAAAAATTCAAGTCACTAGGGTGCAAAAAACACTCTTCGGCATAGTCAAAGTCGGGCTGTTGAGCCATAAATGAGCAAAGCATTAGTCCCAAAGCTTCAAGTCATATCAAACTATGTGCTAAGAGTCGTAGTTATTAGACCTACGCTCAAGCTGGAAGAGTTGAGCATATCTAAATCTTGTTGCTCATGCTGGATGAGATGAGCATAAGAGTCGAAGTCTATTAATTTACAATTGGTTGAGCGTCGTAGAGTCCAACACTCACGCACAGTGCACAGTAAGATGAGAGCACATATCCTTGTCAACGAAAACCATTCTTAAAAGGTGCCAACTTGCAAAGCCATGATATATGCTTTTATAGCTACACCATCTTTCTGAAAAACCCCTCAAAATCTTTCTTGCACAGCATATTGTTTCCCATGCATTTCTGTGTATGCATAAATAGGATGTCCCACCATTGGACATATGCATTAGACACTCTTTTTTGCTTCCACCTATGTACCTTGAGTGGACTACAACAGGAAAACCAATGTTCCATCATGCTACCCTCTCATATTTTCTGCTTTTTTAATTCCATATTTATTAGCAAATAATCCCTTGAGTACTTCATTACTATTTTTTGTACTAATAAGTACTCCAATAATGCGCTTATCCCAAAGGCACTTTTTTTCCACTGGGTTTTCCCCTTTGGTCATCCAGGTATTAGACCCTAATTTAGAACCCTATCATTGTATTTCCCTTGTACATACTTTTCATAAATAAATAGCAGCCTCATCATTATGCTATTACAACGGACAAATGCAACATTATCTCTCACATCAGACATATTCGGACCAATGAAGATGCTACAAAAAATTGACCACATCAACAAATTCAATGACAAATGAAGAAATCAGCCCATCAACAACCAATCAAAAACCTTCCATAGTCTCCACGGACACTTTTCAACAGTGCCCGAGGGCGGGTACTAAAATCGGAAGGGGGGAATGTTAGCTGAGTCAACGTCAGTTAACAGAAGTTGCTAAAGACCAAAGATCAAAGACGTACAAATGCACATCAAGGATGAATACAAAGAGGCAGTGAAGATTGGAGTTACATACTTTTCACATTTTCCAAAATGGCCATGTACTGTAATTTCTCGAATTATTTAGCCATTGTGATAATTGTAACATGTTACGGGCTCAAAAAGAGTTCCAAAGTGTAAAGCATAAGTCAATTACTGTACCTAGCTTGCAGATACAATAAGTGTGGAGCCTTAAAGATCTTGAACGTCGGACATTACACATTTTAGACCTTGGCTAAGGTATAAAATCCAACTTTGTAAAGATTTTATTAAGTTTTGGATAAGAAATACACAGCGTGAGCTAACGGCGCTCACTCCTCTTCTTCTCGCGCTTCCTACTCCCTCTCCGGTTGTCACATTGCAATTGTGTTTGTTGCATTGCAACCGCAGGTAAGAGCTCTACGCATTCACATAAACACATCATAATATTTTGTAGCTTTTGACGTCGCCGATCCGTGGCATAATTTCATCATAACTAAGAATTTATACTTTCAAATAAAAAACGAAGCATAGGCGGGGTATTGGGGCATCATTGCTAAGCATTTAGATGCGTTTTGGGTCGAAAACGGCGAGTCCAAAAATCCATTGTTGTTAATAATCGAGATTTTGGAACTTGACCTAAAGTGAGGTTTAAAACCATAAGCATGTGTGCTTAGATCTTATGTCATAAAATCTAATATCTAACCAACCCAAATGATTTTCTCATATTAAATTGATCACTTAATGTGGGAGAATAAATGGGAACAAGTGTTAAGATATAGATATGTGCTTATAGATCTATCTCAACACGGGGCCAATAGTAAAGGGGCCCAAATGGGAGATGGTCTATCAAGAGCAAAGCTAACCAATGGAGCATAAGACCTTAGGGTTAGCTTCATTGAAGACCTCCAATAATGTGTGTAAAAGTCCTTTGACCTTAGGTAAGCTAGGGTTGAGCTTGAGGTGGGAACCCGGCCCAAACTCGAGGTGCTTGTCGTGCTTGAGGTGCTTGTCCTTTTTGAGGTGCTTGTCACGCTTGAGGTGCTTGATTAAGATGCTTGAGGTGCTTGACTGGCTCCATGCTTGAGGTGCTTGACTTGGTGCATGATTAAGGTGCTTGAGGTGCCTTGAGAAGCTTGCCTGAGATGCTTGTGGGAACACCCCCTACTTCAAGTGCTTAGTCATGCTTGATGACTAAGGGGCTTGCTCATCCAAAGTCAAAAAGATCCCTACAAGGAGGGGGGCGAGCCTACAAGGGGGGGGGGATGAGAGAGAACACACACACACACACACACACACACACACAAGGGAAGCCCTAGCTTGAAGAGGCAGCAAGGACACTTGTCAAGTTCCTCCTCATGTTGCCCTCATGGTGTGCCTGAAACCTATTGGTTGGCCACCCAAGGGGTCCAATGATAATAAAGGATATTTAATTAATTGATTTTGCATTTATCAAGTCCTCTCTCTGAAAGGGGAAAGGGGGACACTTGTCCCAAGGCTATCCCTGTTGCTTGTAATGGCTCCTGCTTGTGATTGGCTAGGCCTGGAGGGGTCCAATGAGCTTCAAGCATGAGCTACAAGGGGGGGTCAACCCAAGCAAGCTAGGGGGGTGCTTAGGGGGTATACTCACCCACACACACTCACAAACACTCTCATTGTGTACTATGCAATGTGCAAGAGCTCCCTATCTTTCTCCAAGCAAGTAGAGGTTGAGAGCCTACACCAACACTCTTGGCTATGGAGTGCAAATCCATCCAAGAGCCATGCTTCAATGCTTGAGCTTTCCATCTATTTCTTCTTCATTACTATGCTATTATGTATGCTAGCACAAGAGTTATGATAAGTGAGGAACTAGCTCTTTCTCGTATGAAATGTTTCTTCTTCCTCTTCCCTACCCTCATTCCCTGCTAGCTCTCTCCACCTTCGAAGGTGTTTGAGGTGTTGGGACTGAGGCTTGGTATAGTTAAAGCTTTCTTCAAGTTTAGGTTATGCTATGATGGTGATGCATGAAGCTTTCCATCTTCATTGCTTCACCTAGGTCACAAGGAACACAAAGAATGTATTGTAACAAGTCTCTCTTTATGGGAGAAATCATAATACAAATGCCCTATTGGAGGGGGGACCGGCTCCACATAAATCCGGTCCTCAACTGTTGTCATGTTCTCTAAATTCTCTCTCTTGCAAAAGTATTGTCTATGCCAAGTTAACTAATTGCTATGATTATGTTGCTATCTTCAATTATGTCAACCCGCTATGCTCACAAAATCATTTCTTGAAAGTACTCTCATTAAATTCCGCTACTCTCAAATTGAATAGGCAAACTCCATTACATTGGTATCAGAGCATTTGGTTTCTCTTTTCTTGCTTAAGAAGAGAGGTCCTTAAGTAGCCTATAAATGGTTGATGTTGTTAATTATAATAGAGTAAGTGGAACTGGGATCTAATATCGGTTTTGTTAAGCCCACTATGCGGGGGATGGTGCACACCTCGGGAGCTTTGGACTTAATAATGGAGTCATTTTAGACTTGCCTACGGCTTTACCATTATTGAGCCATAAGAAGTCCGAAAGGAGCTAGCCCTTGGCAACTCTGCTATGTTAGACCTACTCCTCTACTCTCTATAATTAACCACTTTGAGCCGTGGGTGTAGATACTTAAGAGCCGATTTTCAAAGGCTAAGAGGAGTGGCAACTAAGGTTTTGTATTGACAAAGCATACACTAAGTATAAACATAAATTTTGTTAACATGGCTGATAATAATCAAGAGAGTAGAATGAACATTGATAGCTTTGATTTTGCACGTGAAGGTGCTAATGATGATGCTCCCATGTTTGTGAATTATCTCGTCACTAGGTTGCAACAAGCTATGGGCAACCCTGTTTTGCAAGCCGAAGTTACTCAACAACTTCGTGCTTATGGAATTTCCCTTCCTCTCCCAAAGGAGAGAGAGCTTAGGAGGCCTCTTGAAGAGACCCCCAAAAGAAGACTCTCTCCCATTCGAGAGGAGGAATCCAAAGAGAAAGAAAGCAATGACATTCTAAGTTCTTCTGAAGATGTGGCTCCACGAAGACGGCGGTCTAGATGATCGCCTACTCCTCCCAAGAGGAAAAGAGCAACCCATAGTCCTTCTCCTCATCACTCTGAAAGGCAAGAGAGGAAACAAAGGAAGAAAAGAGCTAGGAAGAGGTCACCCTCTTCTCCTTCTTCTTCACCTTCCTCCTCTTCCGATGAAAGTTATGGCTATTCTCCTAGAGAATACAAGAGGGGAGGACATCGCAAATCATTTCCTGCATGGCGAAGGTCACAGAAGCTAAAGAAGTTCAAGGAGGGAGGAAAGAGTATCTCTTTTCTCACCTATGATGGCACCTTTGGTGCTACCGACAAAGTGTTGGCCTTTATCCAGCAATTTGATGCGGCCTTTAAGGACGAGGGCTTCACAGAGTCCTCCAAGCTACGCCATGTAGCTATGCACTTCCAAAAATCAGCTCGTCAATGGTGGGCTAGCCTTCGTGGCAATGGAGAAGCCCCAAAGACATGGAAAACTCTACGAGTTTCCATCATGAAGCAATTTCTTCCAAGTGATACTAAAGATAAAGTTCTTACCGAATGGCGCGGCTTGAAGCTTCTCTCTCATGAGTCTATCAACAAGTATGTAGACAAGTTTTAGGATTTACATCTCAAAGCTACTGTCTTTCAAAAGATAGACTTTGCCGAGCAAAGACAGCAATTCTGTGCGGGATTATCTGAAGAGATGGCCGAATACATCAACTCTCAACGGCCCGGTACTATTACCGAAGTAATCCACCACACCATGGTTGCTTCACGCATCAATTTCCATCAAGGGGCTAGACGTAATGTCAAGCCCATGGAAAACAAAGATAAAAATGATGCAAAGGGGAAATCCAATGCTCAAAATAATTCCCAAGGCACTTCCAACAACAACAATAACAACAACAACAATCGGTCCAAGGAGAAGGGAGTTTACAAAGGTAAAAACAAACTCTCTCCTGAAGAGCTTGAAGCTTTTTGCAAGGACCATAAGTGTTTCAAGTGTGGGGAGCAAGGACATGGCTATCGTTCTTGCCCCAAGAAGAATACTCGCAATGAGACTCCTAGAGCTTCCACCATCGAAGCTCCAAAAGAGGATGCTCATTGTAAAGGATCATCACTTTCCTATGTGTGGGGAAAGGTAAGAGAGAATGATGCCTTCATCTTTTTTGACTCAGGCTCTACTCTCAACTTCATATCAATAGAGTTGGCCACCAAGTTGGGCATTCAAGCTTTTGAGATGGGAGATATAGTAACAGCTGATGCAGCTTTCAAGGGACAACAAGCCTCTGTTACTCCCTTGATTGGGAAGTTGAGGCTTCATGTCCAAAGCTATGTCGACAAAGAAGACTTATTCATCTCTCCTCTCCAACATCAGGATGTTATCCTAGGGGCACCATGGTTTGATCGCATGGTTGCCAACATGAAGTTCCCTGAAAGGAGAATTTACTTCACCTACAGGGGAAAGAACATGTATATAGATGCTAGGGAGCGTGGTCGCACTATTCCACTTGTAAATCCTCTTTCTTTTGATAAATCAATGAAGAGCTCAGTTTTTGCGTACATGATTTATGTCAAAGAGTCTCTAAAAGCTAATAATGTTTCATCAAATGAAAATGATAGGAATCAAGAAGAGTTAGACTTGTCTACTTTTCTAAAAGGATTCCAAGATGTGTTCATCGATGATATCCCTATGGACCTACCTCCAAAACGAGGGGATGATGACCATCGTATTGAGCTCCTTCCAGGAAGCTCACCGCCTAACAAACCTCCTTATCGAGTCTCACAAGCTCAACAAGAGGAGATTATGAGGCAAGTACAGGAATTGGTAGACAAAGGGATGGTGAGGCCTAGTTCCTCTCCCTTTCGTTCTCCAGTCCTTTTAGTGCAAAAGAAAGATGGTACATACCGTATGTGTGTGGACTATCGAGCACTAAACCATATCACTATCAAAAACAGATTTCCCGTGCCTCGGGTAGAAGATCTGTTTGATAAGCTACAAGGCTCTACCTACTTCAGTAGGATTGACCTTAAGAGTGGCTATCATCAAATAAGGATAGTGGATGAAGATATTCTAAAGACCACGTTTCGCACAACATTTGGTCTTTATGAATATCTAGTCATGCCTTTTGGCTTGACTAATGCACCAGCTACTTTCAATCGTCTCATGGAGAAAATTTTTAGACCATATCGTAAATTCACTGGAGTGTTCTTTGATGATATCATCATCTACTCCAAGTCTTTGGAGGAACATAAGAAACATCTCCAAGTGATTTTTCAAGCCTTGAGGGAGAACAAACTTTTTCTCAACCAAAAGAAAAGTGAATTCTTCCTTCATTAGATTCAATGTCTAGGTCATATTATCTCTCACGATGGTATTCGTATGGATCCATCAAAGTTAGAGGTAATAAAATCATGGCCTAACCCAAGGAATCTACATGAGCTAAGAAGCTTTATTGGTATGTGTGCATACTATAGACGCTTCATAGCAAAATTCTCTCAAGTAGCAGGACCACTACACGACTTAACAAAGAAGAACGTTAAGTTTGTATGGACTGCTAAGAAGCAAAATGCTTTTGAAAAACTCAAAGAGAAGCTTACTTCCCAACCAGTCCTCGTGCTTCCGGATCTCTCAAAGCCATTTGAGGTCCAATGTGATGCTTGTGGTGATTGCCTTGGAGCGGTTTTGCTTCAAGAAGGGCATGCCATAGCATATGAGAGCCGAAGGCTCAATAGTGATGAACGAGTCTTGGGCATTTATGAGAAAGAGCTTTAGCTATTCTACATGCCCTAGACACATGGAAGCACTACCTATTGGGGACTCCATTTATCCTACGAACTGACCACCAAAGTCTCAAGTATTTCATGACGCAAACCAAGCTTTCCGACAAACAAATGAGGTGGGCAAATTTTCTTTCGCAATTTAATTTCCATATTGCTCACATAGCTGGTAAGCACAATCAAGTTTCCGATGCACTTTCACGACGACCAAAAGTTAATGCGGTGTCTATAGCTACTCACAATGATCTATCCTCTATGATAGATGAGTATGCTACTGACCCTGACTTTAGAGACATAATGTCAGCCCTTGCTTTGGGGAAGAAAGAGGAACCATTCACCTTGCAGGATGGTTATCTTCTCCACGGCAATAGGCTATGTGTTACCCATTCCCTTCGTGAGAAGGTTATGTATGAATCCCATGCTCCTCCATATGCAGGGCATAGAGGTATTCAACCTACTCTCTGAGGAGTAGAGACGTATTTCTATTGGCCTACCATGAAAGTGGACATACAAGAGTATGTTTCAAAATGTGTAGTATGCCAAAAGACCAAGTATGATAGAGGGAAGCAACCTGGATTACTCCAGCCATTGCCTATTCCAAATTCACCATGGGAGTGTATATCCATGGATTTTATCTTTGGATTACCCAAGTCTATCCATGGGAATACAGGAATATGGACAATAGTCGACAGGTTTAGCAAGCAAGCACATTTTATTCCTGTCAAAAAGACTATTAAGGCACATCAAATGGCAACTCTCTTCATATCTCAGATTTTCAAGCACCATGGATTACCCACATCCATCGTGTCAGATAGAGATCCTAGAATGACCAGTAATTCCTGGAAAGGTCTCTTTGAAAATCTAGGAACAAGATTGAATTTCTCTTCGGCCTATCACCCACAAACGGATGGCCAAAGTGAGATAGCCAATCTTACGATACTCGATCTACTCAAGACTTATGTTACCGAAGTAGATCAACGCTCACAATGGGAAAAGTATTTACCTCTAGTAGAGTATGCCTACAATAATATTGTCCATACTTCTACGGGGAAAGCACCTTTCAAGATCATAGAGGGAAGACCTAAAAGTCCCTTGCTACTCAAAGTACATGGGAAGATCTTCGCCGCCGATGAGTATAGCCGTGACCTACAAGAATCTTTTCAAAAGATTAGGGAGGCTATATCCATCTCTCAACAAAGGAAAAAAGCTGCTGCTGATAAGCACAGAAGAGCCTTAATGTTCAAAGAAAATGATTGGGTCTTACTCAAGTTTCCTAAGGCTCGATTAAGACAAACGACGGGCAAAAATCCTACGGGCCATCAAAAGTATTATGCTAAACTAGCAAAAAGATACTATGGTCCTTTCCAAATCTTGAAGCCCATCAATGAGATGGCTTATCAACTCAAGTTGCCCAACCATTGGCTTATACACAATGCCTTTCATGTAAGCCTACTTAAGCCCTACAAAGGAGAGCCACCAACTGAACCAATTATTGAAGACCCTCCTGAAGTTGAAGACCAAGAAGAGGTGCTACAACCCGAAGCTGTCCTTCGGCATGAAGACAAGGTACTACGACATGGTAAGATAATCGGACGGTATCTTATTAAGTTCAAAAATTATCCTTTTGAAGATGCTAGATGGATGCAAGGAGTACAACTTAAGGATAGTATGAACCTTGTCAATGCTTACAATGCTACATTAGAGTAAGCAAATGTACAAATTTCTTTTAAATGACTCATGTTTTTGTCTTATAAGACTAGTCCTCTTTTTAATTGTGCACAAATTTAACTAGTATGCATGCTTAGAATCATGTTTGTGATGACGACGTCTCTCAAACACCAAGTAGAATTTGTCACTCTACTTTGGGAGAATGAAATGGACTAAAGAGCAGACATGATTGCGGCAGCTATGTCTCCCAAGCACCAAATGGATTAGTCATCCATCTTGGAAAGATGTCGTAGGGTAAAAAAGGGATCCTCTACCTGCTAAGTACGATTGACTAATGACTAAGGCTTTATCTCTTCTACCTCATAGTCGAGGACGACTATGATTTCAAGAGAGAGGTAATGTCATAAAATCTAATATCTAACCAACCCAAATGATTTTCTCATATTAAATTGATCACTTAATGTGGGAGAATAAATGGGAACAAGTGTTAAGATATAGATATGTGCTTATAGATCTATCTCAACACGGGACCAATAGTAAAGGGGCCCAAATGGGAGATGGTCTATCAAGAGCAAGGCTAACCAATGGAGCATAAGACCTTAGGGTTAGCTTCATTGAAGACCTGCAATAATGTGTGTAAAAGTCCTTTGACCTTAGGTAAGCTAGGGCTGAGCTTGAGGTGGGAACCTGGCCCAAACTCGAGGTGCTTGTCGTGCTTGAGGTGCTTGTCATGCTTGAGGTGCTTGATTAACATTCTTGAGGTGCTTGACTGGCTCCATGCTTGAGGTGATTGACTTGGTGCATGATTAAGGTGCTTGAGGTGCCTTGAGAAGCTTGCCTGAGATGCTTGTGGGAACACCCTCTACTTCAAGTGCTTAGTCATGCTTGATGACTAAGGGGCTTGCTCATCCAAAGTCAAAAAGATCCCTACAAGGAGGGGGGCGAGCCTACAAGGGGGGGGGGGGATGAGAGAGAACACACACACACACACACACACACACAAGGGAAGCCCCAGCTTGAAGAGGCAGCAAGGACACTTGTCAAGTTCCTCCTCATGTTGCCCTCATGGTGTGCCTGAAACCTATTGGTTGGCCACCCAAGGGGTCCAATGATAATAAAGGATATTTAATTAATTGATTTTGCATTTATCAAGTCCTCTCTCTCAAAGGGGAAAGGGGGACACTTGTCCAAGGCTATCCCTGTTGCTTGTAATGGCTCCTGCTTGTGATTGGCTAGGCCTGGAGTGGTCCAATGAGCTTCAAGCATGAGCTACAAGGGGGGGTCGACCCAAGCAAGCTAGGGGGGTGCTTAGGGGGTATACTCACCCACACACACTCACAAACACTCTCATTGTGTACTATGCAATGTGCAAGAGCTCCCTATCTTTCTCCAAGCAAGTAGAGGTTGAGAGCCTACACCAACACTCTTGGCTATGGAGTGCAAATCTATCCAAGAGCCATGCTTCAATGCTTGAGCTTGCCATCTATTTCTTCTTCATTACTATGCTATTATGTATGCTAGCACAAGAGTTATAATAAGTGAGGAACTAGCTCTTTCTCGTATGAAATGTTTCTTCTTCCTCTTCCCTACCCTCATTCCCTGCTAGCTCTCTCCACCTTCGAAGGTGTTTGAGGTGTTGGGACTGAGGCTTGGTATAGTTAAAGCTTTCTTCAAGTTTAGGTTATGCTATGATGGTGATGCATGAAGCTTTCCATCTTCATTGCTTCACCTAGGTCACAAGGAACACAAAGAATGTATTGTAACAAGTCTCTCTTTATGGGAGAAATCATAATACAAATGCCTATTGGAGGGGGGACCGGCTCCACATAAATCCAGTCCTCAACTGTTGCCATGTTCTCTAAATTCTCTCTCTTGCAAAAGTATTGTCTATGCCAAGCTAACTAATTGCTATGATTATGTTGCTATCTTCAATTATGTCAACCCGCTATGCTCACAAAATCATTTCTTGAAAGTACTCTCATTAAATTCCGTTACTCTCAAATTGAATAGGCAAATTCCATTACATCTTATAAACTTGTCCTAGAAGTTTAGTTATATTTGGATGTCATCTGATGCTGTAATGGATGTGATTTGTTTGCCGATGAGCGATTTTCTTTTGGTGATTTCAGTCGCTTGAGTGTAGCTTGAGTTAGATACGAGTTGTTAGTTGTTTTCCGAGAGACTGACAACCTCTTGTAGCCTCTATGCACTAGTCGATTCAGCTTCGTCCCATGGTTTGACAAATTAATCGTGGTTCTCGATAATACTGTAATAAAATAGGATAGTGAGGTTAGACATGCGTCCCACATTCACATAAGCCTTCCACCAGGAAGGCACAAGGGAAAAGTAAGCATTGTCACAGAAGCTGCTGCGCTCGGGCCAGATGCCGGTGTCGGGGAGGCCAACGATGACATCCGCACTAGCAGGCCAAATACCAGCCCCGTGGACCTGCCGACGGGAGAAGCTGCAAGGCTGAGGAAAGCAGGAGTGTAAGTGGTGAGGATTTTGACAACACTATAATCGAAGGCGGCGGTGAAAGGGCCGTGAATCCTTGGAGAGAGGAGTGATTGATCTCCCCTTGCTTCTCCAATTCGCAGCACATAGTGCTTTTATTGATGCCATGAGTGGGTTTTTTTGGATGTTGTGCAAGCACCACATGGTGGCTTGTGGGCTCAAAGAGGAGAAAAAGAACCTTTGGCTCACCAAGTAACCAACAATCATGGAATTCCTGCAAGTCATTGTGTCTTTTACTACCAAACCCTCAAACACGCCATGAGCCATCTTCACATGTGACAGTTCGTATAATAGACGATAGCATTTCTAATGGTCAATGTCCCTTGCAACTCATAACAAAAGCTCCATGTATGCATTAATTGGCCTTGACATGAATTTGTAGCTTGGTACATGCTTTGAAAACATTAACAATGGAGGAAACATCTGCCATCTGATGCTAGATATTATCTACGAAGATATCATTCCATGCAGGTAAACTCCTTACTGGCATCATGTCAGTCAACCTGCAACCATCATCCAAGGCTTCACATTTGACATACATATTAATAAGCATGTCTTGTACCTAGAACTTCGAGTCAAGTCTAGAGTGTCACATTCTCGATAAATCCTGTATCCCTAGATGCTCTTATGGATGCAAGGATAACATCATCTGGCTCTGTACTACTCTTATGGATGCAAGAAGAACATTATTTGGCTCTGTACTGCTGACTTGCATTCTATCAAAAAGATCCAAAGTTTTGAGCCAGCAACCAAATTGACTATGACTTGCTATTAATTTATTCCATGTGATCGTGCTCCCTCACTGTATGTACGAATGATGATGAGGAAGTATGTTTTCTCTTTCCTCTCTCACCTGTGTTTCCCTGCTTCAGAAGTTCTGATTGCCAATGCTGCTTTTATGAAGCTTTGGGCAAGAATGCAAGGAGCTCCCTGTCCTACAAGGCTCTTCTCTTCAACGCTAGCACTTGCCAGCCTTGGCCAACCCTTGATTGTCGCTGCCTTCATCGTATGTGTGTCCTCAGTAGCGGCGTTCTGGGATTACACATCTCTTTTCAAAAAAAGCTTTTGGGCCGACGAAGTAATTACATATAGCGAATTTGCCCCTCATGTGGCTGAGTCTCGTGTGGAGGAACTGAAAAAGGACATTAGGCTCACCAAATAAATCCCCTCACGTGGCTCAGTCTCGTGTGGAGGAACCGAAAAAGGACATTAGGCTCACCAAAAATAATTAGTTAGATTCCCCTCATACTCCCCAGCGTCAGGAGCCCCCTTCCGCCTCTCCCCTCACGATGGCCCGCTCCTGCAAAAGCGCCTTCCTCCACCTGAGGCAGCCTCTGCGCCCCCAACACCATCCTTAACCAGTCTTCTTCCCCACAACTGAAAATATCCTCCAGAGAGAGAGAGAGAGAGAGAGAGAGAGAGAGAGAGACGGGCGGAAACAATGCTCTGTCGAGCCTCCATATGAGAGAGAGAGAGAGAGAGAAGAGGGAGGCTGCATGAGAGACACACGTCACTCTATACACAGCAAGGAGCGCATGAGAGAGAGAGAGAGTCCTTTGATATTTTTTCTCCTCAAGAATCTTTTTCTACAATTTTTCCAAAACGGGTGACGCGAACCAAAAAAAAAATCGCATGGCAACCACTTGCAAACCAAGCTTGGCATGGCCAGTACTGTCACACCAAACTTGGGCCATCCGGATTTTTTATTTTTTTTTGGGCCAGTACTGTCACACCAAACTTCAAGGGGCCATCATTGAAGACTCATGCATAATTTTTTTCATTTTAGGTTTGGCATGGCATAGTCTGCCCGTACTGATGCCATATAAAAAATTGGGGATCCATAAAGCAACATTTGGGAGCATTTTCAAAGGCCAACTTCAGCTTCCCTATTAAAAAAAGTCCAGGTAAAGGGATGCACTGTCGCCCCCATTGCTGCCACGTTGACCCCCAATCCCGGAACACACGCTATCGAGTATAGGCACATCTAGTAGCTGGTTGGCGTAGGAGGCTGTCCAAAGAAAGCGAGGAGAAGAAGGAGGAGCACCGCAGCCAGGTTCGTCAACATAAACTCACTCAAGACAGTTTGCGTTTTGCTCTTTTTGTGTGTTGGAATACAATTTCTTGACTTCTGCTAGCTTGATTGAGCTGATTCCTCGCGCACGTGCACACACAGAGACACACACACACACACACACACAAATATTAAAACTGACATTTAATAGTGCTTGGAGGAAGTTTGTCTGTGTTTAAGATTGAGCTTGAGACAATATCCGAGATACAAATTGAGTGACGATTTTGAAATTCCTGAGAAAAATTGCATTCGGGGTTGAGCTTGAGCTTGTTCTTGACAAAATCTGAAATTTAAATTGAATTGAGATTTGAAATTGAGCTGAGATTTAAATTGGGTTGAAAATCTGAGATTCAAATTGAGTTGAAAATATGCATTCAAGGTTGTTCTTGACAAAATCTGAAATTAAAACTTAGTTGAAAATATGAATTCAAGGTTAAGCTTGTGAGCATGTGTCTTTCCTCGATGCTTTTTTCAAGCGAAGTGCTTGTAAGCGTGCTGCCCTTCGAGCTTTTTGCCAAATGTTTGGCCCATGTAGAGGATGTAGCGGTGCATGGGGGGTCTCTCCTTCCCATAAGATAGCTCGCATCTGGTGTTCAAATTGGATTTGTTGAGCATCCCACTGTCTTTTTGCTGCCCTTTTCAGCTTCTCTTCTTCCTTTTGTTGCTTTCGATGAAGACTTAACTCCATAGTCTCCTTGCGCTTTTGCTCCTTTTGCTTTTGACATTTCTCTTTAGGCTGGTCTAGTTGCTCTCTCTTGGCTTGCTTTGCCTTCATGCTTTCAATGTATTGAGATGATGTAAGGATAAGAGAATTGGTGTAGTCCACGAAGGCCTCTCCTTGCACTTGTCCTATTGTGACATTCTCATGTGGCACTTTGAGGATTTCAATCACACTAGGGTTTGTCGGAGGAGGTGGTAGGTCAGCCCCTAAAGTAGTCAAGACACTTGCCACATCACATGCTACATCATCCATTGGAGTGCATGGCACTTGACTACAATCTGGCTCTTCTTCCGAGCATGGCACCTAACTACAATCTAGCTCTTCTTCTGTTGTGCTGCTTGAAATGTGTACATCCATGTACTCACACGGCATGCATGAAAGGTCTATTACTTGATGGTTGAAAGGCCATATACCTATGGCTCTAAAGCCTGCCATTATGTTACTTTTTGTGCAAGCAGTCCTCAAAGCACGAGAGGCTACTCCTGCTAGCTCACTTTTTGTGGCTTGAGTGGAAAAGGTTCTTAGCTGCCAGAGATTTCTTTCTTTTTGAAAGTTGCTTTTGAAGGGCTTGAAAACAGCTACGTCAAGAGGTTGTAGCTTATGAGAGGTGTGGGTTGGAAGGGTGACTATGTCTAGTCCCCATTGAGATGCTTTCTCAACCACCTCCAACCGGGTGTGGCTGCCATGGCCATCTACTATAAGTAGGTGACGTTGTGTTGGGTGTAAGGGGAGATGGCAACATTGCTTTGAAGTGATCAAGCCAAGCTTCAAACAATTGACAAGTCATCCATGCTTTGCCTTGCATTGACATCAGAGCTCCATCCTCGCATTCCATCAGGTAGTTTTGCATTGCCTTCTTTCCCTTGAAGATGTAGTATCCGGGTAATGGACTCCCTGTTGCATTTACACAACACAAGATGGTCAACCATTCCCTAGAGTCGGGGGTGATTCCATACACTACCTTAGAGCCCTTCTTAGCCAACACCCTCATGCCCTTGTCTCTGCCTGCTTGCACTCCTGTCTCGTCTGCATTCCAAATGTTTTCTGGTGGGTAGTCATGCTCTCGATACATGATGCGAAGGTTGTTGTAGAAGCTTTGAAGTACCTTTGGACGTAATGCAATAGCTCTTGATTTATCAAGTGCCTGTGATGTACAGAATGTTATCTCGGGATGGCGGCGCCTAAATGAATCCCACCAGCTTTTGCGTGGTACTCCATTTGTAAAAGGTGTTGCCCGCATTTGGCAAAGCTCAGCCACTTTAAGCTTTAAGCTACCAAGTGTCACCCCATGAGCGGCATCTTGCATTTGGAATGCCCAATTGACCAATGCTTTCTCTTCAAGAGGCGGAATAATTGTTGTTGGGCCTTTGCGCTTTGTCTTGGTCCTTCCCTCCATCCATGCCTTGATTGCATTGACACTCATGCCAAATTGATGACTGCATTCCCGTAATGACATACCCCCATCATGTGCTTCAAGAGCTGCTGCCATGTCCTCCTCATACCATATTAAGCGGCGTCGTTTTGGTGGTGAGTCTACTCTCACTTTTGCATGGGCAACATCTTTGGCAGGTGGATTTGTTGTTGGTTTCTCTCTTGGTGCGAGAGATGAAGAGGAATTATGTATCAAAGTAGGACTAGGTACATTGCAACGCTTGTTGGAGACAAAACCAGGCTGTCTTCCTCTCTTCTTTTTGAACGAAGAGCGTGTGAGCGTCATAGTTGAGAGAATGGGGCGAGAAAAGGCAAGAAAGAGATGGGGCTTTGTGTTGAAAAACACAAGGAAAGAGTGCTGAGAAATATGGAGATGACACACTTTTAGAGAAACTTGATGGTTGTCTAAACCCTAAACATTCCAACAAAATAACCATGTCATGTTATTATTCAAGGTTTTTTTGATCCATGCAAAGAAAGTGAAATTATTTATTACCTCATATAAGCAAATAAGCGTAGTCCATGCAACGAAAGCATTTTTTCGGATGCATCTCCATGTCATTGTTTTCAGCTCTTCGTACATTCTTTTCGAGTGAACAACTTGGGTTTGCGTTGTTGAAAAAATCGTCCAAAGCGTTCACTTCCTCTATGATTCCAAGAGAAGGTGCTTTTCTTTGTGACTTGTCGTTTCTCTCTATGGGCTTTGAAGGGGTTTTTGTGATGATATTTGACACTTTTGATTGGGCAACACTACGAGTGCAAAGGGCTGATGGTCTAACGTGTACTCGACCACATCTACATACTCTATTTCCTTTCCTATCAACTAATATTTGAGTGAAAGTGTTGGGTGCCTATACAAGAGGCATGACAAACATTCACATAAGGGTGGAGAAATAGGCATGGCAAGTCACGAAAGCAGCAATTCAAGATGGGTTGTGCCTTGTGTATGGGATTTCAGTTTGCTATTTAAAGGGTTGAAGCTTGGTTTTGATTAGTCCACTGTAAAAAGCATGGATTGAGGCAAGACTCAAAGGAATAGAGCATGATTGGTCATATTTTGAATTCTTGGATTAGGGTAGTTAATGTGTGAGACATGCTCTTGTAGATTAGAGGAGGGAATCTGTATTTTGAAAGTGGCTTGCTTAATGGAGGGAACCAGGTTTTGGAGGGAGGCTCTGAGGAAATTGTTTCCGATCGATTGGGTTCTTTTTTTAAATTAGTTTCTGAGCTTTGCAATGTTCTAAAAATCATTATATGAGATGCAAACCTTTTCTACTTAATCGTTTTCTTAAATCTGGAATGAAAACGGAACATAAATTTGCTCTCTATAAATCTAGAGTTTGTTGTATACTTCAGAATATTACTCCTGCTGTTAGCCAATTCTGATGAATGCTCCTATTGTGTGTGTGCACAGGTCCATTAATGCGGCATGAAGAGACCGAAAGCAATTGTGGTGCGTGCCAAACAGTGCACACTCTTCCCTCAATAGCGACGGCGAAGCTTTTTTCGTGTAGAGCGTTTTCTTTCAAATTTCTATGCGCCTTAATTGGCCTTGAGATGCGCTTTAAAAATGTGCCTTTATTGGGCCCGGTAACCTTACTAGCCCCTTTACCCTAAATGAAAAGCAAAGTTGAGAATGGGTTTGTTGACCTTCTTTCAGGTCTTCCATTTGATTGTCCCGTGCCTTTGTTCACACGCGAGAAGGTGAGCCCCAGCCTTAGTTCCTTCTCACTATACCCTCCATTTGGCCTACATAAGGATCCTTAGTAAACCATGGAAATTTTGGGAACAATTTTGGACCTTTGGATAAAGCTTGTCGGCGTAGTGCCATATGGCAAGCTAATGATGGCAAATCTTTTTCTTGCATTAACATATGTATATCTAGGCCATGTGAAAGAGAGTTGAACATTTGTTTTCCTATGTCTATAAAGAGGGACATTGAGTAGTGGGTCACACATTTTCCTTCTTATCCTCTTATGTAGGCTATTGTTATTTTTCACCTTGTTGTGCAAGTTCAAACTAGGAAAAAAGCACAATTTCTATATAAGGAAGAGTGGCGGGGTCCATCCAAGCTCGACCCTTCTTCAACCCATGCTCTTAGTCACGGCTCACAATTGTGCCACTTAAACTCTCAATAATGCCAGTTAGAAGCAAGAGGAAATGGAAATATCCTACCTAAATGTTGGAGAAAAAATAGTGTAAAAGCTCAGAAAAAACAGCTCAACTATTCAAAAATTTCCTTGAAAAAGCATAGAAGGGACCATATATGGTTAGAAAAATGCTTTTTTTCCCGAGCATCGCAAGCTAAAATGTGGATGGTGGAGATGGATTTGAGATCAGTGTGTTATGGGCCACGTGGGTGGTGTAGTGGGGCCCCATTGTGAGTTTGGAATTTCCATTTATCACAATTTCCAAACCTAATGTGAAGAATTGATCATGGCATTACCATCTTCCTTATAGCAAACAATTCTTCTCAAATTTTTCCGAAACAACAGCTTACTTAGGCCAAAGCCTGACCTACCATTGTCCTTAGGACAACAATAGAGGGCGTCTGTTGTGTGCCAAGCAAGGCCTTCTATCACTGATCAAAATGCAGCTGTGTCCCAAATTCAAACCACAAACCAATCATTTGAACTAATTGTCACAGTAGCAATTGATGCAAAAAAAATCACACTTCCTGTAATGCACACAAATTTAAAAGTAAAATATACAAAGCGCTATTGTCTGGTTCCATAAACAGAGCCCACTTTCCCACCCGCTCTCCCCTATCCCTATCACAGTGCATCCTACATAAGCTTAACAAGGTAAACCATGAAAAGGAAGTTGATTGCAAGCTGATAAGACTCTCTGCCACATCCAACAGTCCAGCTCTACCAAGAAGGTCAATAAGAGCATTCAAATGCTTGTGTGTAGGTTTTAGACCGAAGTCTTGGATCATAGAAATGAAGCACTCAAGTCCCTCTTTCAATAGCCCTGAGCGACTGCAAGCACAAAGAATGACCAAATATGTTATCTTATTTGGCACCGATCTGTCTTCCTGCATTTTATTGTAAAGATGCAAGGCCTCTTTGCCTCGACCATGAAGAGCATATGCTGCAATGATCGCACTCCATGATACCACGTCACAATGTTGCAACATTTTGAAGACTTGATTGGCATCCTCTAAACTCCCAGACTTACCATACATCATGATAAGAGCATTCATAAGGGGGACACTGCTTTGAAAGTCATTGCCCAAGATGTAGACATGTATGTGCTTTCCTTCAGACACCAATGCTTGCCGCTTACAAGCAGATACCATACAGGTTAAAGTCACTTTGTCTGGCATTGTACTTTCCAATGACATCCTTCGAAAAAGTCGGATGGCCTCTTCAGCTTCTTGCCGCTGAGCACACGCAGTAAGCATTGTATTCCATGTGACGATATCCTTGTTAAGGCTTGCATCAAAGAGCATCCTTCTATCCTCCCGTTTGCCACACTTGCAATACATGTTCAGCAGAGAATTCAATACCCCAATGTCCGTGTCCAACAAACTCCCTATAATGGATGCATGCACCCGCTTTCCCTCCAGCATTGATACTGCATCCGCAAAACCTGATATAAGGTTGATCAAAGTGTAACTGCCCTGTACGACACCCTCAACCTGCATTTGCCTGAAAATGAATACAGCTTCTGTACTCTTCCTCTTTTGAGAATAAGCGGCAATCATGACATTCCAAGTAATCTCGTCCCGGTCTTCAGTTTTTTCAAAAACTTGATGTGCATGCTTAAGGCATCCAAAGTTACCATACATGTTGATGATACAATTTATATTATTTATACTCTTGCTTAAATTGCTGGCTATGAAGAGCGCATGAATCCACAACCCCTCTTTGGCATTTAAAACATTTGTGCAACTATCAAACAGGCAGGTGAACGTGATATTGTCAGGAAACACCCCTTCAAATAGCATCATTTGGAGCCTGCAGAATACCTCCTTGCTTGAGCTATGCTGAGCGATCGCTGATAGGAAAGCATTCCAAGAAACCAAACCATGTTCTGGCATATTATCAAACACCCTGTGTACATCATCCAAGCTACGACATCTATTATACATATTGATCAGGCCCGTTCCCACCGTTGGGTCTGTCTCATAACCCTGCTGTGAGATGAACTCTTGCAGTTTTTTACCATCTTGGAGAACCGTAAAAGCATCTAAAATAACGACTATCGTGACTATATCAGGAAACAAACCTTTCCCTTGCATGGCTTGAAAAAGTTCCAGAGCTTCTTCGTTCTGGCCATGACTCACGTATGCCGTGATCATAGCATTCCACAAAAACACATACAATATATTCATGCTTGTGAAGATTTTGACTGCACTTTCCAGATCACCACACTTAGCCTAGGCATTAACAAGGGCAGTACAAAGGATAGCATCTGCCTCATACTTTCTGCCTACAACATATAGGTGCAATTGTTTCACCTTTCCAAGAGCCTCTTCACACCCACATGCCCCAAGAGTGTTCAAAATAGTGACATTATTTGGAAAGGGACCCATGAAATGCATGTGCTGGAAAACTTGAAGAGCACCAGTGTCCCTTTTATCCTGTTTGAGTGAGGTTATTAAAGAATTCCATGTCGCTACATCCTGTCTTGGCATCTCCCGAAACAACCTCTGAGCATCCATGAGATCTCCACACTTTCCATACATGTTGAGGAGCTTGTTCATCAAAACTACATCAGATGCAAACTCACTGCCAGAAACACGTCCGTGCATCTCCTTTCCTTTAGCAAGAGTGGCAGATGCTGTGCATGCCGACACCATGCTAATAAACGTAACAACACTTGGAATTACTGCCTGCAATTCCATTTGGTTAAAGAGCTTCAGAGCCTCATTGCTGTTATCCTGCTGAAGAAATGCTCCAATCATGGTGTTGAATGTGATAACATTACATGACAACATACCGTCATAAAAATCAGTAGCGAGGGTCAATTGCTTGCAGCTACCATACATGTTGAGGATGGAATTGCCAACCTCCATGTCTGCTTTAAACTCTGTACACTCAATTGAAGCATGGATTCGAACCCCATCAACAAGGCTAGCTGCATCCACACATGAAGAGAGGATGCTGACAAAAGTTGCTTTGACCAGGGAGACGCCTTCCATCAGCATTTGCTGGAAAATCTGCTTACAAATTTTGTCATCAGAAGCGAATGCGCTCATCACAAAACGCCAAGAGTGTGTGTCTTTCTGATGCATGGCGTCGAAAAATGCACGTGCATCATGGGGGGCCCCACATTTTGCATACATGGAGAGGATTCGGTTTCCATACAAGACAGACCGATCAAGCTGGTGAAGAACGAGCAAAAAGTGAAGCAAGCGGCCATCATCAAGGCTTTTATCGGCCAGAAGAATGGCAAGTTTCTGAGGATCTTCTGGGCTGCTGTGGTTGGGTTCCTGAGATTCTTCAGCGACAGTTGTGCAATTCCGGGCGCCATAGCTCGTTCTCGTTCTAGCGCAAGCTCCGCAGCTGCCACGTCCTAGCCTTACATCTCTAAAGAACATTTAAACTAAGTCTCAACGAGCCATGATTGGCTGGAAGCAAAGACCAAATGTGTGGCCAAAATATATGCAGCAAAGTGGGACAATGGACACTCGCTACATTGAGGCAAGGAGGATATGGCGCTCATGCTATTAGGCCAGCTACACACTACCAACTATGCCCACTATTTCGAGGCATGGTGCCTATCAGAAATGAGCACGTCAAGATTTGGCACTATCCTACTTACGCATAGCTGGCTTGCACTCTCCGCCACATCCCTATTGGAATCTACATCGGTGCCAAAACTCTCTTTATTTTGGACGAGACCCTAGGTTCGCCCAAATTTGGCACTGCCTGCGTCTTAAGGCTGCAAACCAATGAACACAATGTCAGGAAATATGACGTAGATAAATAGATAATTGAGTAGATTACTTAATGGAGAGAGATAGATTTCACACACAAGAGATTATAGAGTAGAGAGAGAGAGAGAGTACACACGATATACGTGGTTCACCCAATGTGGGCTACGTCCACGGGAAAGCAGCCACTCAATGACTTTAGTACTTTACAAAGGGATTATATCCTTAATAGAGCTCCCGCCTTGCTTCACTCTCACCACCTCACACTCACCTTCTTACATCAACCTCACACTATGAAATGTGTGTAGAAATGGCCTCTTTTTATAGGCCAAAAGGGTTGTCCTCTCTCATGAGCGGCAGCCATGTGTAGCCGCCCTTGTGTAGATAAGTCCAAATCGGACCCTCCAATCCGTCCATGTGTGGCCGCCCTTGAGAAGACAAGTCCACTTTTGCATTCGGCCACCGGCCATCGACTACCGGCCACCGGTCAACCGACCGATCGTTTTTCGACCACTTTCCGGCCGCCGTCCGGCCATAATATTCCGACGAAGAAAAAAAAAAGGTCTCTAAAGTTGCGCCTAAATTTTGGCCGTGAAAATTTTGGTTTTCGACAAGTGATTTTTATTTTTGGTGAGTGATTTTCCTTCACACACGATGGCTTCTCCTCATAATGGGGGCCTTACAAATGTGCGCTTTTACCACAAAAAATTACAAAGGATAAATCAGACTCCATACTTAACAATCTCCCACTTGGAGACTGATCTCCAAACCAAAGCTGTGACTGCTTTCCATCTTGGCTTCTTATCCTTGAATGCCGATTGAAGATGAGCAAAAGCTCAACTTCTCCTTTTTGACCACCATTATAAACATGTCTGCAGGATTTTCACTTGTATGCACCTTTCCTAGCTTTAGCTATCCCTCTTCCAAAAGAATGCGTATGAAGTGATATCTCACCTCAATGTGCTTTGTCCTTGAATGAAAGGCTAAGTTCTTCGCAAGATGGATAGCGCTTTGGCTATCATTGTACAAGACACAATTGTCTTGTTTGAATTCAAGCTCTTCTAAGAATCTGTGAAGCCACATAATTTCTTTGTTTGCCTCCGTCATTGCTAAATACTCTGCTTCCGTGGTAGAAAGTGAGACTACTTTATGCAGCTTTGAAGCCCAACTTACTGATGTGCCTCCAACAGTGAAGAAATAGCCAGTAGTGCTCCTTTGAGTATCTTTGTCACCTGTCATATCTGCATCAACATACCCTTTTAGAAAAATATCAGTTCCTCCAAAATACAAAGCATTTGTTGTTCTCCCTTTTAGATACCTAAGTATCCACTTCACAGCTTGCCAGTGCTCTTTACCAGGGTTGTCCATGAACCTACTCACAACTCCCATTGCATGTGCAGTGTCTGGCCCAATCCAGACCATAGCATACATTAGAGAACCTACCGCTGCAACATATGGAACTTTAGACATATAGGTTATCTCCTCTTGTGTCTTTGGACACATATCCTTGGTCAGTTTAAAGTGACCAGCCAAAGGTGTAGAAACTGGTTTTGCATTTTGCATTGCAAACCTTTCTAGTACCTTCTTGATGTAATCCTCTTGAGATAGCTTTATTGTCTTCTTCATCCTTTCCCTTGATATCTTCATACCAAGTATCTTCTTTGCAGCACCTAAATCTTTCATTGAAAAAGATTTAGACAGCTCCTCTTTAAGGTCTTTGATGTCATGTATGTTAGCACTTGCAATCAACATGTCATCAACATACAACATTAGGATGATGAATTTTCCATCTCCCAAATTCTTCGTGTAGACGTAGTGATCTGAGTTGCATCTTGTGAATCCATGATCCAGCATCCATCGATCAAACTTCAAGTACCATTGTCTTGATTCTTGTTTTAAACCATACAAGCTCTTTTTTAATCTGCAAACCATTTTCTCCTTACATTTTACTTCATACCCCTTTGGTTGAAGCATGTAGATTTCCTCCTCTAAATCACTGTGAGGGAATGCCGTATTTACATCCATTTGCTCAAGATTTAAACCATGAGCACCCACAAGGCTTAAGACAAGCCTAATTGAGTTCCTCTTTACAACAAGAGAAAAAATTTCATTGAAGACAATACCTTTCTTTTGAGAAAACCCTTTTACCACAAGCCTAGACTTGTATCTTTTCTTCCCACCTTCTTCTTCTTCCTTCAGCTTGTACACCCATTTGTTTTGAAGTGCCCACTTACCCTTAGGCAACTCAACCAACTCCCATGTTTGGTTGCGATGTAATGAGTCCATCTCCACTTGCATGCTCTACGTCCATTCTTCTTTGGATTCGTGATGCATCACTTCTTCGTATGATTCCGGCTCTCCAGAATCTAAGATCAAGAGATGGTTGAAGGAAGGAAAAAACCTTTCTGGAGGTCTACTTGCTCTTGTAGATCTTCGGGGAATAGGTTGAGGCTCCTCATTTGGTTGACGTTGTTGCACATTGTCACCATTTGTAATCCTTGAGTCTTCACCATCCTCAAGCTCCATGTACTTATCACCTGTTTCTTTTGTTTGTTTTCTTTCCAAGTAATCTTTGTACATATTTTGTTCGTTAAAAATTACATTCCTACTCCTTAAGATTTTACAATCTTCAGGATTCCATAGGCGATACCCAAAGTCACCTTCTCCATAGCCAATGAAGAAACACTTTTTGGACATCTTTAAGCTTCCATTCATTTCCATTAATAGTTTTGATAGAAACTGTACCTTTGTCGACAATCTCACGAGCTTCATCATCTCCCAAGTATACATACCCAAAATTACCTTTGGTGTAATCTTGGAAATGTTGCTTGTGTGGTGTCGCATGGAATGAAGCCCCGGAATCTACTATCCAGGAATTAGACACATTGTGTAATGAGAGAATTAGAGCATCTTGCTCTACTTTACGTACCACATTGGCCTCCGATGTTGGCTTGTTATCTTGAGACTCAGTCTCCTTCTTCTTCTTGGACCAGCAATCCTTCTTGACGTGGCCCTTCTTGCCGCAGTTCCAACATTCAAGAACAGACTTTGTGCGTGACTTGCTATGTCTTGAGCAATCACGACCCTTTTGGTTTTTGAACCTCTCCTTAGGCCTTCCCCTTGTTTCCACTAACAGTGCACCACTTGATGATTCTCCTGGGCTTCTCCTTTGTATTTCCTTGCTTAGGAGAACACCCACAACATCATCAAACTTAAGAGTATTTGTGTCAGAAATAGAATTAGTTACAGTCATCACAAGGCTGTCCCAACTATCCGATAGAGATGATAGTATAAGGAGAGCTAGCACTTCGTCTCGAAATTGATTTTCACTGATCGAAGTTGACTTATGTTTGTGTTAAATTCATTTAGGTGTTCTACAACTGAACCATTCTCTACCATCTTTAGATTGAACAAGCGCTTCATAAGAAATACCTTATTGGATGCCGATGGTTTCTCGTAGAAGTCGTTAAGTGACTTCATCAAGTCCTCCGTGGTCTTCATCTCCGAAACATTGAAGGCCACCGTTGACTCCAAGCTTAGCCGGATTGTTCCCAATGTTTTTCGATCAAGGACAATCAATGCTTCATCTACCATTGTTGCGGGCTTCATTGCAAGACCGCCTAGTGGCAAATAGAGGTCCTTCTGGTAGAGATAGTCTTCAATCTGTATCTTCCAATGTTGGTAGTTTTTGCCGTTGAACTTCTCAATCTTGAGCTTCCCTTCCTCCGCCATAACTCCCACTCAATTCAAGGAATTCTTTCCTTGAGATAATTTAGCTACGAGCAAACCTTGCTTTGATACCAGTTGTCAGGAAATATGACGTAGCTAAATAGATATTTGAGTAGATTGCTTAATGGAGAGAGATAGATTTCACACACATGAGACTATAGAGTAGAGAGAGAGAGAGTACACACGATATACGTGGTTCACCCAATGTGGGCTACGTCCACAAAAAAGTAGCCACTCAATGGCTTTAATACTTCAAAACAGGAAGTAGTTTACAAAGGGATTATACCCTTAATAGAGCTCCCGTTTTACTTCACTCTCACCACCTCACACTCACCTTGTTGCATCAACCTCACACTATGAAATGTGTGTAGAAATGGCCTCCTTTTATAGGCCAAAAGGGATGTCCTCTCTCATGAGAGGAAGCCATGTGTAACCGCCCTTGTGTAGATAAGTCCAAATCGGACCCTCCAATCCGCCCATGTGTGGCCGTCCTTGAGAAGACAAGACCACTTTTGAATTCGGCCATCGACCACCGGCTATTGAATTTCGACCACCGGCCACCGACATTGACTACCGGCCACCGGCCAACCTACCGGTTGTTTTGCGACCACTTTCCAGCCACCATCCGCCGATAATATTCCGGCAAAAATTTGGCCATGAAAATTTTGGTTTCCGGCGAGTGATTTTTATTTCCGGCGAGTGATTTCCCTTCACGCACGATGGCTTCTCCTCATAATGGGGGCCTTACAAATGTGCGCTTTTACCACATAAAATTACAAGGGGTAAATCAGACTCCATACTTAACACACAAGAAGCCAAAAAAAAAAGCACTTTAAGCGGATTTTCTCTATTGGCAATGTGGAACATCAACTGGGAGCAGCTTGCCCACCACTTTAGGATGAGCTACCATTATTTGAATAGGCGTCCAAAACCAAATGGCCATGTGTAACCTCGTCAATGTCCATGTCCTCCATGTCTACTTTTGATTACTTTCTATGGAGCAACATCAATACATAGGTGTAATTAACCTTAGCTTCATCTACGTGCAGGCCCAACTATTGAAATATTGGATTTAAGTAGAATTGTGAATGAACATTGGCGTGCTAAGCAAGGGCCGATGGTGTAGAGCACATGTGGTGTATTAACTTTATGATGATTTGCAATATTTGAGAACCAGGGAAGCATTGAATCCTGTTACTATGTGTAGGTAGCTTTGACCATTGCGTCTATTTTTTAACCTTTTGAGACCATATCAAGCATTATGTTGTTATTCATGTATATCATGAGATTCTTACCTAAGAGGCTTCCATGGATCATTGAAGATGCATCTCTTTTATGTGTAGTGAACCTTACAACTTTTTTCCCTTCTCCCGGATTTATACACTCCAAGGTATTTTTCTTCCTTTACCCTCTTACTTAATTCTCATGATTACCTGCCATTACCATCGTGAGTCATCACCGTAATTATTTCTCTACAAAATAGAGTAAGCAAAAAAGTATGTTCATGTTTGGATTTCCAAGAGGAGTGATTCTTGGATTCCATCTCATTCAGCCTTGTGTGCTCCTTGTTGTTTGTTTCAAAATGAGCTTGTTACCTTGATATTATGCCATCATACTTAACGTGTATCATAGTAGGTTGAACCATGGGATAAAATTTGTTGTGTCAATCATGGATATGTGCAAGTGCAGAGAAAGGAAGATGAACGAGAGAGAGAGAGAGAGAGAGAGAGAGAGAGAGAGAGAGAGAGAGAGAGAGAGAGATAGAGAGAGAGAGAGAGAGTAATGGAAATGACCTATGAACTTTGAGAGTAGTGGAAATAGGAAATTAGATAAAGCACTTTTGTGAGATTACTTTGTGAGCATAGCCGGTGAACTTAATTGATGATAGAAACATAAACATGGTACTTAGTTAACTTGGCATGAACAATACTTTTGCAAGAAAGAGAGAGTTTTAGAGAACACGACAACAGTTGAGGACCAGATTTATGTGGAGTCGGTCCCCCCTCCAATAGGCATTTGTATTATAGTTTCTCCCATTAAGAGAGACCTGGTACAATACAATCTTTGTGTTCCTTGTGACCTAGGTGATGCAATGAGGATGGAAAGCTTCATGCATCACGAGCATAACATTAACTTTGTAGAAAGCATTAACCAGTCCCAAGGCCTCAAATACCTTCGAAGGTGGAGAGAGCTAACGGGGAATGAGGATAGGGAAGAGGAAGAAGAAACATTTCATAGGAGAAAGAATTAGTTCCTCACTTATCATCACTCTTCTTGCTAACATACATAATAACATAGTAATGAAGATGGAGAAGATGGCAAGCTTAAGCATTGTAGCATGGCTCTTGGTTGGATTTGCATTCCATAGCCAAGAGTGTTGGTGTAGTCTCTCCACTTCTCCACTAGCTTGGAGAGAGATGGATCTCTTGCACTTTGCACTTCACACAATGAGAGTGTGTGTGAGTATGTGTGGGAGAGTATAGCCCCCAAGCTAGCCCCCTTCTTGCTTTGTTCGACCCCCCCCCTATAGCTCAAGCTTGAAGCTCATTGGACCCCTGCAAGACTAGCCAATCACATGCACGATGCATTATTGTTACCATATACATGTGGTAGTGATGTGTGTGAACACACTAGGATCGTCGGGGCATTTTTTTCCCTCTTTAGGAGGTTTTTCCCCCCGAGCATTGTATATACGCCCATCACTCTAGGGCTATCTATCTTTCCATTGCACACTAAGTAACACACACTCTATTGTGTGCCTTGAGCTTCCTTCGTCTTCTCCAAGCTGTGTGCGTTTCTCTGCAACCCTAATTCCAACAATTGGTATCAGAGTAAGTTACGTCCTCCTGGGCTTAGTCCCCAGCTGCTCCAGCACACGCCTGTTCACTTTCTTCGATAACAATGAGGTTTGGCGAGTGTTCGCAGGTCGAAAAATATTTCGGGTGAGCTCTTAGAGCTTACTCTGCTTAGATTTCTGATTCGGGCTCATTTCGGCCTCCGTTTCCACTACAGGCAAGTCTGCACAGGCAATTTCGTCATTTTGTGCAGAATTTTTTTCAGTGCCGATTTCTGCATAATAGGTGCCTTACAGTCTTCTACGGTTTGTGCTATA